>NC_069082.1:26191717-26530011 GCF_025698485.1 Gossypium arboreum | reverse complement strand
TTGTGAGATAGAGTTAGAATGATTTTGAAATCCCCTGTTCTGATTTGAGAAAATCATTGGAAATTTTACAAAAATAATTATGGGTTATAATTTATATTATTAGAATTATTAATAAGTCCATTTTTAAGAGAAATAGATGGGAACATCACCCGAGTTCCGTATTATGAGATAATTAATTTTTAGTGAAGGGGGATCGGAACTATCAGACAGCAAAAAAGGGGAAAATTGAAGGAATAAACTGTACTTATTGGCTAGACCAAAAATTCTGAAAATTTTATGGTAAGAAGATATGTGAGTCTAGTTTCAAGGAAAATTAGAAGATCTTAATTTAGAGTTCTGTAGCTACAGATATAAATGATTTAGTAACTATAACTCAAGAAAACAACTTGACTTGAACATAAGTAAAAATGCAAATTGGGTTGTATTACCTTGAGAAACAAGTTGATAAATTGCTTATTATTTTCATACGGTATTACTAAGATATAAAGCTTACTCTCTCCTTTCCATTTCTTTAGTGTTGTTAGGTTAGCTCAGGGTTGGAGATCGTCGGAGGCAGCATCATACTATCAAGCCATCACCTTTGGAGTATTGACACATGTGTACTAAACACCTTCAAGTGAGTGGCATGTATAAGGACCTAGTTTTTATGATAGATGTTGTTATGATTAGCCAAATGTATTGGCTTATATTGATTTATTGTATATAGCCATGAGATGTAGCTTATAATGATTGTGGCTTGTAAGCCTAGTTATTCATGATAAGTTCTAATGCTTGCGATGCGATGATGTTTTTATGCTTGTGGGACTTGCATGATTGGTGTTAAGACATGTATGTATGATAAATGCTTCATGACCAATCAAAATGGTTATAGCCATGAAGTAATTGTATGGTATAGAAATAAGACGATGATAATTGAACATGAATGCTTAATGTTTAAATAAGGTCACTTGACAAGGTTAATGAATATAGATTAATGTGTCTAGACTTGATATTATATGAGTATGTGAAACTTGCGAACGATAGCATGTTAAAGTTAAGAATACACCTTAGTGAAGTCTACTAAACCATTAAAATGATGCCATGATATATAACTTTGATGTGTGTAAAGATGTGAGGGATTAATGGTAACAAAAGGCTTGAAAAATAGCCTAAGTGTTAGCCACACCGGAAGAGACACAGTTGAGTGTCTCAGTCATGTGGATGACACGGCCTAGCACAAAAGTGTGTGGTTTGGCCGTGTGGTTAAATTTTGTTTGCTGACGTCATAGTCAGAGAGTTACACAACTTAAGGACATAGGCGTGTCCTGGGCACATGGGCGTGTGACCCTGTTTCACGGAAAATATTTTTCTAAGTTTTCTCAAAACTTTCTAAGGTTTTCAGTTTAGTCCCTAACTACTTTCAATGCATGTTTTGGGCATTGTAGGCCCGTGTATAAGACATTATGCATGTATATGAAAAGTTTTAAATTAAAAAGAAATTTTATGGCCCGATTTTTGCATGTATGTGTATCTTTAAGTCCGGTAATGCCTCATACCTTGTCCCGACATCGGACACGGGTAAGGGGTGTTACATTTAGTGATATCAGAGCTATGGTTTACTCAGTTCTCAGACTAACGTAGCACGTGTAAGAGTCTAGCTATACATGCCACAGATTCGTGATAGTGTGATGTCTCCCGACACGAATGAGAACTATCTTGCTCAAACAAAAGTACTTTCCAGCCGAGCTACACCCAACTATGTTGATGGTAATACCACAGTATTTGAATGAAGTGCCGTGGTGATGAGTTGAAGCTCAGAAAGATACAAACAAGGTTCATAACTTCATGCTACGGATAAAATGACATTGTTCCAATTGGACATTAAAATTTTGATGGATTGCAATGGTTCCTTGAAATGAGATAAAGGACTATATTGTAATGAGTTTATTTATGTTTAGTTGATGATTCTATGATGTATATGGCTGATTTACTTAGGTGAAAGCATGTGTTTAGATAACTTATCAAAAATATAGATGGAAGGAATGTTCATGTATACCTATTTGAATGAATATGGTTGACAAATTCACATAGTCTAAGTGTTAAATTGCTTGGATTGATTTACATGTTTGTAATGACATGCATATGATGATGTGCGAAATCAAATTTTCGATTGTAATGTATATTCATCCATGTTTGTTGGCCCTCATATGATATGATGTGCTTGATATGTTTAATTAAGTGAATGTGACGAGAAAAGTTATTCAAGATTCATAGAGTGCATGCATAAGTGTACTTGTCTAAATGAGATAACTAGAAAGTTGGCATAAAACGAATATGAATGTCAGTTTGTCTGAAATGAATGATATGATTTTGATGATGTTGCTATGATGACGAAAGTTATGTTACATGTATATGTATATAGGAGTCGAGTCGGAGGCCCTACGACCTCACCCCCTCACCAGAGTGGTGTTTTATAATGGAATTTTGATAAACCTCAAAAGTAACATATTTTAATCCCATCCCTGGCATATTTTTGGATGATTTATCATAAGATTTAGTGGATTTGATGCTCCTAATCCTTTAATTTCATGTTTTATATCCAGATAAGCATAGGAAAACGAAAAGTGCAAGAAAAAGGCCAATAATGGACAAAATAGGTTTATTTCAATGCTACATATGACCCAGACACTTCCACATGCGTAATCCACACGCCCGTGTGAGACACCCGGGTAGATCACATGCCCGTGTGTCATGGCTGTGTCGACTTAAAACTATGTCAGAATTACACACAGCCTGAGCACCATCACACTGGCGTGCCACATAGCCGCGTCCCTGTCGAGTCCTATTTTAATTCTACTCAGAAAAGGCTAATTTTGGGGCTATTTTAGGCATTTCAAAGTCTATTTAAAGACAGGAGAAAAGGATTAAAGGGGGGACGCGGAGGAGAATACAGGAATTACTCGAAGAATACCAATGGATTCAACTCGGAAGCAGGATCATCTTCAAGATTGAAGATCTCCATCAAATTTCTCTCTGTCAAAGTTTTTGGGTTCCTTTATGTTTTGTTGTTTTCCTATTTTTAAGATGTTTTCCTACTACAATATGAACTAAACTCCCTAAATACCTAGGAAGGATGAAACCTAAGACGGATCTTATTATTTAATATTCTGAATTTAATGATAAATACTTATTCTTGTTCTTAATTATGTTTTCTTAATTCCTGTTTTAATATTTCTAGGATATTAATTCAAGTTGATGTGCTTATTCAGTGGAGCAAAAGTCCCTGGTTAGAGTAGATCTACCATAATTGAGTAGAGCTGCATACAACCCTAGAAATAGGGCGACATAAATCTACCGGATTAGAGTCAAATCTAATAAGGGAATCCATAAATCGAGTTAATGCGACAATAGGGGTTTTAATTGGAAAGAGATTTCAATTAATCAAAAGAGATTTCAATTAATCAACCTAGAGTCAGTTGTTTTTAGTCTCGAAAGAGATATTAACATAATTTAGGGATTTCTGTGATTAAGACAAGTGAATAAATCGTTAGATTCAGAATCTAAATAATACGTGAAGTCTAGCTGGATTCTTCCTTGGATATTGTCTTTATTGTTGGTTTATTCGATTATTCTCTTCACTCTCTGTCGCATTCATTAGTTAATTGGTTAAGTTAATTTTTAGATTAAAATAAATCCCTTATATTTTAGGCTAAATATTAGAAATAAAGTTAATACTAGTACTTTTAGTCCTTGTGGATACGATATTCTGGACTCACCATAACTATACTACCATTCGAAAGGTGCGCTTACCTTAGTCGTGATCGTAGTCTAGTTTAGTGTTTCATAAAACGATCATCAAGTTTTTGGCATCGTTGCCGGGGACTAAGATATTAGGAACGCTTGAATTTTATTACTTTAGCCTTTTTTTATTGCAAATTACTTTTTGTTTTGATTTAATTTTCACTTCTCTTCTAATCTCCCTGTTATTTGCTTCTGGCAGGAATCTCTAGTTTATGACTGGAAGGAACTCGTCAGGACCTTTGCTATTTGACAGTAGATGGAAAGCACAGCTTGCAGAAATTGAAGAGAAATAAGGCGAAGCTTACAGTATATAGAGGAAGAGCAAGAGGACGTGACTGATATACTCGAAGAGAAGGCAGACAATTCAAACAATCCGCTACCTCCTGTAATTGCTGCAAATCCAGTAAGTTGGAATCCTACTCCTCGTACTATGTATGATTATGCTAATGTAACACTCTAGACCTGGCCTAGACGTTATGGCCGAATCTGGCGTGTCACATCGAAGTGTCTTCTAGTCCGTTACTAAATTTAAAACCTTTTATTATTATTTAGCAAAAGTTCTCGTCAAGCGGTTAACTTATTAACCATCAGTGTTATATTAAATTGATTTAAAAATGCAGAATCTTTTTGAGTCGATGAAGTTTAAAATGCGTGTTTTAGAAAACAGTAATTGTTTTAAAAACTCGTCTTTACCTAGACTAGCAGTTTAAAAATGTATAATCGAAAACCAAATTGAAACTTAAACCCTCAAATGGCCTTATTACAAAATCAAAAACCCAATATGAAATTTAAAATAGATAAAGTCATGTTGCAGATCAACTGCAATCATGTATGCTACCTCCGAGTCCTTCACGGCTACAAATCGTCTAAGGCTGGGGATTACCTGCGCAGTTAAAAGAAAGGGTGAGTTTGTGAAAACTCAGTGTGTAATCCCTTATTAGTCAAACAGAAAACAGTGCATGTAGTAACAGTCTGGGCCAGAGCCATATTCAGCAATAGTACAGCCTAGGCCTTAGCTCTATACAGTAACAGTACAATGTAGATATGCAATTATGCATCCCATCCAAATCTAGCCAGCACGCCACCCGTACCAACCAACACACCATGTGGGGATTAAATCGACCCACCCAACCAACAAACCAATATCGTAATGAAGCTGTTAATAGTAACGCATCAAAGCTGCTAATAACAGTAAACGTGGCTTAGCCACTATTTTCAGATGACGTGGCAAAGCCACTAGAACAATAAAAAAGTGGCAAAGCCACTAGTACAATACTTCCTCCAAATCAGAATCCCAACTCCATACAATATGTCATGTCATAAATATTACGTGTATGCAAAGTCATACTCAGTACAATCATATATGTAAATCATAAACACATCAAACATACAGAATATAAAGGCATAATTGTCATTTACCCTACAGGGGCATTACGGTCATTTTACCCTATAGGGGCATTAAGGCCATTTTACCTTACAGGGGAATTACGGTCATTTTACCCTACAGGGGAATTACGATCATTTTACCTTACAGGGGCATTATAGTCATTTTATCCTATAGGGGTATTATGGTCATTTTACTTTACAGGGGCATTACGGTCATTTTTCACTACAAGGGTATTTTGGTAATTTTAAAAATCGGGGTATTTCAGTAATTTTACAAACTGGGGTTTTAACATCCCAACAGATGGTCTATCGTCGCCTCGAGTGACAAGTAAACTAAATATACATAACGGTGGAAGTGGCCTAAGGTCCATTACTCGGCCCAAGTGGGCACACACGCTCGTGTGGTCATTTAGCCCAAATTAGATACGACTATGTGTACACTATAGCCCGGTTCATTAATAGTCTCTTACCGTAGATTTTATTTGTGTGGGCCCACGAGCCCATTGGCCCCACAAAGCCCATTTTAGTCCATCGAGGCCCAAAACAACCTAGGTCATGTGCGTAACATGACAAGTCTATCTATTTCCCGTTTAACTGTGAATTTTACCCACGCGGGCCCACGTTCTGTGAGCTCGGCTCACCACACCTGCGATCGCACGCTCATGTGGCATCATACGCCATGCTTCCGGCTTTTCGGCATTATTCCATTCTACAGTTCAACAAGAGTGTGATTACACACCTTTTTTGGCTTTTCGATAGTAACAATTTACGGTGTACAGTTACACCCCTTCAAGCGACCCTTGCAAAAATCACCAACCTAGATTCAATCCAAATATTCAATCAGTCCTTAAATCGTTAAACATAGGATTCACAACCCTGAATCTCTATACTTCCCATACCACTAACCTTGATAAACAGAAGTGTAGTCTCAACCCTTAAATTGCTTGGCTAGATTCCCACACTTGTCGATTGACCACCAACTGCATAATGACCGATTTCGTTAGAGGGTTGATTAAGGGTGTAGTTTACACCCATCAATAACAACTTGAGCAAGACAGAGGACAACTTACAGTATCCCCCAGAACTGAATATTGACTTAAGGAGTGGCACACGTGAGTGGAATAAAGCGTTCAATCTAAGAGAGTAACCAAAGGAAGATCATTAGATAGAAGTGACGATAATCTTAGAAAGGAAAACCACAAAGTAACCAAAAATACCACTTAATTCCTTACCACCAATATTCGGCTTGGTATCCACAAGAAAGGTAATGGTAGATTCGCAACAGAAATGGAGTGACAAGAAGAGAGTATGTGACGGCTAAAGCTGTGTTTGACTTGGCAGAGTTTTTAGAAGGTGAGAGGAGAACACAAGATGTTCGGCTATCACCTAGCAAGAGAGGGAGAGACGGAAGCAGAGTTGATCCCCAAATAGAATATTCGGTAACCAAGAGAGAGGTTGAAGGTCTGAGGTATTCGGTTTAGAAAAGGGGAGAAGAAGAATCGACAAAGAGGAAATGTGAATAAGAAAGGGGAAAGGTTCAAAAAGAGTTTGACACACACTCACTTGTATTCGACAAAACGATTGGAAAGTAAGGTTAAGGGAAGGAAGGCCCGAATGGTCAGAATACGTACCAAACCAAAAAGAGAACACAGCAAAACTCAAGAGAAAAATTACCAAAACAAAAATGAAAAGCCCTCCTCCCTTTATACCTATTGGGCACCACCCAATGAAAAGAGGAAATTCCCCCCATAGTGCTGAATACACACTCCAAGGAGTCTCAAATCTGAACAACACCACCTCCAATCAAACCCTATGATTTTCTCCACATAATCCTCCCCTTATCTCTCCATGATCATTCCTCAATTCTCTCCTCAACAACCTCCTCCATTAGAATTCCACTACAACTCAACCACTGGCCGAACCCAAATACAAAATAAATACCTCATTTGGGCCGTGACATGCTCGAAGCTCAGACCTTAAGGTTCCCTTACACGCTACCTTGCCACCACACCACTGGCTCTTCTTGTGGTAAAAACGTCCATAATTAACTTTAAGACATATGTGCTAGCATCCAGATTCAATTAAGAGAAAAACCAAAATAAATTGCAAGAGCCAAGACTTGAAACCAAGATCCCTTACAACCTTAATGATGCCCTAACCACTAGACCACATGCTTCCATGTGTCATTTATTTACAACAATAATTTAAAAGGCCTTCATCAAGCATCTAGGTGGTTATTCACTTAAGACCAAAATTTTTGCTAAAGCCCAGGTTTGAACCTAAGATTTCTCCAACACTTCTCAAGGCCATTAACCACCAAAGCAGACATTTAATTGTGTCATTTCCTTGCACAATTAAATACTTATATACAACCTCCTTATTGGCCCATACTCAAGGCCTAATACTTCTAACCCCAAATTCGGGGCGTTACAGCTAAGCCTAATTTAACAGGAACTGAATTGAATATTGTTAGACCTGCTGTTTCTGCAAATAATTTTGAACTAAAACCTAACACGATTAAAATGATACAACAGTTTATTCAATTTGATGGTTTGCAAGATGAGGATCCAAACACTCATTTAGCAAATTTTCTAGAATTCTATGACACCTTTAAGATCAATGGTGTTTCTGACGATGCCATTCACCTTCAGTTGTTTCCCTTTTCATTAAGGAATAAGGCTAAATAGTGGCTGAACTCGTTACCATGAGGGTCAATCACTACTTGGGAAAAAATGACCGAAAAATTTTTACTTAAATATTTTCTGCCGGCTAAAATGGCTAAATTAAGGAATGATATCTCTTCTTTTGTGCAGATGGATTTAGAAACACTTTATGATACATGGGAGAGATACAAGGATTTATTGAGAAGGTGCCCTCACCATGGGTTACCTTTATGGTTACAAGACCTTCTACAAATGTGTGAACCCCTAACAAGGCAACTGATTGATGCAGCCACCGGTGGAACCTTGAACAGCAAAACACCTGAAGAGGCTTACAAATATATTGAAGAAATGTCACTAAAAAACTATCAGCGGTAAGTCATGAGAACGAAGTCAACAAAAGCAGTTGGTGTTTTCAACCTCGACTCGGTCACTATGCTATCTAACCAAGTAGAACTACTGAATAAAAAGATTGATGGTTTGTATGATTCTTATCAGGTACATCCAATGATAAGGTGTGATTCAAATGGAGGAGGGATGCATAACACAGACTATCCATCCTTCAACCCCAGCACTGAGGGAGAACAAGTCCACTATATGGGTAACAATTCTAGACCTCAGAATAACCCTCATAGTAACACTTACAATGCAGGTTGGGGGAACTATCCCAATTTTTCGTGGGGTGGTCAAGGGAATCAAAAGGCCACAACACTCTATAGGTTTTCAACAACCACCTTACCAACAGGAGAAAAAGTTGAACCTTGAGGAGATGCTTACAAAATTTATCTCGCTGTTAGAAACTCATTTTTAGAATACTAAGACAGCACTTAAAAATCAGCAAGCATCAATTTAAGGTCTCGAGACTCAAATAGGTTAGCTTGCTAAGCTGATCTCAGAAAGACCACAAGGCAGCTAGCCTAGCAACACCGAGACTACCCCAAGAGAGCAACTCCATGCGATTACTAGTCGAGATGAAGAAGGGTTAGTTGAGTCCAAACCAGAACCAAGGCAAGAAACTGTGGTAAGTAATAGTAAGGGTGGTGAAAGCCATATTAAACAGAAATCAGTGAGCAAAGAATATACACCTCGCGTGCCATACCCTAAAGTGACAAAGAAAGACCGCACAGACGAACAATTCGGTAAATTTCTTAACATTTTAAGAAAGTTACATATTAACTTACCATTTATTGAAGCTCTTTCACAGATGCCCAACTCAGTTAAATTTTTAAAGGAGCTTCTGGCAAACAAACGGAAGTTAGACGATTCGTCGCATGTAGAGTTAAACGCAGTTTGCTCAGCGATTCTACAAAATAAACTACCCAGCAAGTTAAAAGACTGAGGGAGTTTTACTATTCCTTGTTTAATCAATAGTTTAAGTGTTGGTAATGCTTTAGCTGATTTAGGGGCAAGTATAAATGTCATGCCCTATAAAATGTTTAAACAACTAGATCTTGGGAAACTTAAGCAAACTAGGATGAGTATACAATTGGCAGATAAAACTATTAGATTTCCTAGGGGTATTATTGAGGATGTACTCATTAAGATTGATAAATTTATATTCCCAGTCGACTTTGTTGTTCTAGACTTGGATTAGGATAGTGACTTACCTTTAATTCTAGGTCGGCCATTTTTAGTAACTGCTAGAACTATCATAGATGTTGGTACAGGTGAACTAACACTTCGTGTAGGTGACGAAACCATCACTCTTCAGGCTCGAGATTCGGTCAAAACATCGAGTGATGAAGGTAATTGTCTAAATCTGATAATATGCCTACTCTTGTGGTTCAACCCTCTTTGCAGGAAAAAATTTTGAGTAATACAAATGAGCCACGTTCTAGTTCATTCAACAATATTAGAACAGTTCATGAAAAATGAAGGCTTCAGATCGATGAATTAGACGAATGGCGGACACATGGCAAGGAGGAGCCGAAGCAACACAATGTCAAGTCTAATGAAAGAACAATCAATTCAAGGTTGGAGACCAAGTCTGGTTAGATAAAAAGGACCCTCGAAGATCACTACAGAGCTCAACACAAATGGAGTGACTCCTTTTACGGTACTCAAAGTCTTTCCATACAGTACAGTCGAGGTAACCCATTCACATTTCCACACTTTTAAGGTAAACAATACTCGACTTAAACCTTATTTAAATAAAGGGATTGACAGCGAGAAAGAGGAGTTTCAACTTTGTGATCCACCGTGACCATGCGAAATAGAGGTAAGTCGAGCTTAGACTCGAAATAAGCGCTTCTCGGGAGGTAACTTGATCACTATCACCATTAACTAGTCTACTTTTTTTTTTCTGTTTAAATGCAGGTTTTTGACCTACACGGCCTGGACACACAGGTGTATCCTAGGCCGTGTGGCTTAACATGAGGGAAGTAATGAATTACACGGCCATGCAATGTGGCCATGTGGACCACACGGCTTTGACACACGGGTGTGTCCTTGGCCGTGTTGAGTTTGGAGCTAAATTTTCCCAAATATTGACAGAGACATGGGTTAAAAAGATGCCACACGGGCATCCAACACGGCCATGTGAACCACACAGCCTAGACACATGGGCGTGTCCTTGGCCGTGTGAAAAGTGGAGCCAAAATTTTAATTTCTAAACAAGTTAGAGAGCTACACGGGTGAGGCACACGATCATGTGTTCAGACACACGGGCATATGGAAGGCTACACGGGCGTGGGAAAAGCGAACGACGTAGCTGTAACACCCCGTACCCGAGACCGTTTCCAGAGTCGAACACGAGGTGTTAACGGACTTAATTCACTTATTTATACACAGTTCATTTTAAAATTTCCAGACAAGCTGGTTAACTGCATCATAGTCACTTTAAAAATCATATCTCGAGTTCCAAAACTCGAAAACTGATTCCGTAAATTTTCCCTAAAACTAGACTCATATATCCGTCTACAAAGTTTTTTCTAGAATTTTTGGTCAGGCCAATTAGTACAGTTTATTAGTTAAAGTCTCCCCTGTTACAGGGTTCGACTACTCTGACCTTCATGCATTGTGACTTAGATATCTCCCTGTACAGGCTTCAATACTTATGTCATTTGTTTCTAATGAAACTAGACTCGAAGAGGAATTTGTACATATAAGGCATGACTTCTAATTATCTCTGGTTAATTTATAGTGAATTTCCAAAGTCAGAACAGGGGATCCAGAAATCGCTCTGGCCCTGTTTCACAAAAACTTAAACATCCCTTAAAATACGGCTCATAGATCGTTTCGTTTATTCCATATAAAAATAGACTCATCAAGGTTCGATTACATAATTTATTCGCTATTTAATTCCATTCCTAATATTTTTAGTGATTTTTCAAATTCACATCACTTTCTTTGTCAACATCTGTTTTAAGGTAGACTATACCTATTTCATGATTTTCCACGGATCAACTAGCCATTTGTCGTACATAGCACTAAAATGATCATGATTAACCATTCCAATGGCTAATCGTTACCAAGAATTTCCATACCACTCAATGAACAATATACAAAATGATTATAATGCTATGCTCAAGATATATAAGCCATTTTCGCATGGCTATCCAAATTTATACAATACCAAAAGGTACATGACCAACAACAAAAGGGCGGTCTATACATGCCATTTTCGAGTTCAACTAAAAGAGTACCAAAAGGGCTTTGATAGTGTGGGCGACTTGACTTGACGGTGACGAACCAAAATCTATAAAATAGAGAATCAAAGAAACAGAATAAGCATTTAATGCTTAGTAAGTTTTGAATAATGAAATTAATTCGGCTAAGGTATAACATTCATATGGCTAAATGAATAACTTCATAAATGTGACAGCCTTAAAACGACCCTAGTCGAAATGTGGTTTCGGGACCACAAAACCAAGGCATAAAAATAATTTAATATTTATTTTATTGCCTATAATGTGTGTTAACTCATGTGTGATATTTTTTATGCTTTGATTTAGAATTATAGATGTGAATTTCACTAGAAAGGACCTAGTAATAAACTTTGAAAGTATGAGGGGAAATGTGTGATGACTAATTAAAGGATGCATGCAAAACAATGGACTTGCATGTCAAATTTCCCCCATAGCTAGTGGCGGCCATGACAAGGATTTATGGGCAAAAATCATGTCATGAAACATGTTTGGTAAATGGGTTATGATGGAAAGAATAAAATAAGGGTTATGGAATAAACAATTAATGTTAGTAGATGAGAAACAAAAAAAAGTGTCCATCTTCCTCCATAGCTTGGCGAATGTCCTAAAGGAAGAAAGAAAAATTTTGTTCATCTCTTTTCACTCTCTTGTTGGCGAAAATACTAAGGTTAAGGAAGGAGTTTTGCTTCATACTTGGTTTGGAAGAGGATTAGGAAGAGGTTGGCTAAACTTGCATCAAGATTAAGGTATGTTTGAGGTTCATGCATGTTTTTAGTTGCTAGCTTAATGTTCTTGTTAGCCCATGGTTCAAATCCTTGTTATGTCATGGGAATGAAATTCGCCAAAGTGAATGTGGTGTTAATGCCATTGCATGTTAAATAACAAGCTTGAAAGTGATACATGTGATGGAGGATTGAAGATTCTTAGATTTTCTTTTAGCATTTTTTTGAATGAGATACTAAGTTCTTTGTTTCACCATGACCAAATTGAAATGGTGTGGTGTTGTGGTATTCGCCATGATATATCCATAAGTATAATTCATGCATGTTGCATGGTAAGTAAGATTTAAGCTTTGGAAATGTGTATATATTTGGATATAAGCCACTTGAGAATTGGCCCTTGCACCTACATGAATATATGTTTGCACATGATGGATTGGTATGACATATATACTAATTCAAAGTGTATATTTGCTTGTGATGATGTGTTGATTATGAAGTAAATAAGAGATGTGCAATGAATTACGATATGTAATGTGTTAGTAGTAAAATGTATGCTGTTTTTTTGTGTGGTATTAAGTGTATATTCGCCACATGAGGGGTAATTAGTGTGCATGCATTCGGTTTGAGGCAAGCATATTGATGCCTATTCTTGGCTTAGAAAATTGACTAAGAGGAATATTAACTAATGTGTTGAGTTCGATTTATGATTTCGTACATATACAACTTTGATGCCTAATGTATATAAGGGCCAAGTACTTTGAACTTCACGTTGATGTTTGAATGTATTGAATTGCTTGTTGTGATGTAAAATGTGCATGACCATTGTGTATTTGAGCTAAAGGATGGCCATATGACCATTTACACTCCTTGTCATATTCGGCCATAAGCTATCATGATGAGATTTTAATAAGTTAAATTTGTGTAAATTAGCTCAAGAGCAAAGGGAGCTAAATCCGATAAAGGGAAGGAAAAAGTAGTTGAATAGCCGTCGAAATCGCTCGACAACATCCAAGGTAAGTCTTGAGTGATGACCCTACTTGAATTATATCAAAATTATGCTCCTTGTTTGTGTGGCCATTGAGCGAAATAGTAAAGGTTGATAGATATTTTGTGTTAGAGCTTTAGTAACGAAAATGAACTATGGGCGTGTCTTGAATATTGATATATATGTAAGTGAACATTGGAAATATATCCGGCTAAGACCGAAGGCATTCGTGCGAGTTGATATATCCGGGCTAAGACCCGAAGGCATTCGTGCGAGTTGATATATCCGGGCTAAGACCCGAAGGCATTCGTGCGAGTTGATATATCCGGGCTAAGACCCGAAGGCCTTTGTGCAAGTCACCAAATCCGGGTTATGACCCGAAGGCAATCGTGCGAGTCGCTATATCCGGTTAAATCCCGAAAGTATGTGATTCGGAAGTGAGCAATCTTGCTGTGAAAATTTCAGCTTATACACTTGTGAAAATTCCAGCAATGAGGTATGTTTGTATGTGCTTGTACTAATTGAATTCTTACAAGTAAGTATGCGCTAAGTTGATAACGAGCTACCGGCCTTGGGCTAAGTTGTTCTTTTGTGTATGAACATAAGGGTCGGTGATGTGAAATAAGTATGAGTATGGGAATGTGAATTAGTAAAGTGGTTTAATTAGCCATGTGAATAAAATACCTTAGTCAAAGCTGATTTCATTGCTTGAGACTTACTAAGCATTAAAATGCTTACCCGTTGCTTTGGCTCTCTGTTTTATAGGTTTCGCTCGTTAGCTATCGGATTCGGGATCAAAGAAGTCAAGTCATCCACACTATCGAAGCCCCATTTTGGTACAAATTTTGGTTGAACTTTGAAATGGCATGTATAGGACCATCCTTTGTTGAAGGTCATGTACCTTCGGTTTGTGTAAACTTGGATAGCCATGCGAAAATGGCTTATATACGTTTTAGCATAGAACTATAATCGTTTGTATGTTGACCCTTATGAGGTATGGAATTATTTTGAAACGATTAGCCATTGGAATGGTTAATCATGATCACGCTTTGTGCTATGTATGTAAAAAGGGCCAATTGAATCATGGAAAGTATGAAATAGGTAAAGCCTACTAAAGGCAGATGCTGACAGCAGCAGTGACGTGGATGTGAAAAATCACTAAAAATAGTAGGAATGGTATTAAATAGCAAATAAATTATGTAAGTGTACCTTGATGAATCTACTTTCATATGGAAGAAACGAAATGGTCATATGAGTTATAAGTTAACAGATTTTAAAGTTCTTGTGAAATAGGGCCAGAACGGTTTCTGGATCCCCTGTTCCAACTTTGGAAAATCATTGTAAATTAACCAGAGATAATTAGGAGTCATTCCATATATGTGTAGATTCCTCTCTGAGTCTAGTTTCTATAGAAACAAACGGAATTAGTATTGAAGCCCTGTACAGGAGATATCCAATTCGTAACGCACAAAGGTCAGTGTAGTCGATCCCTACAACAGGCGAGACTTTAACTAATAAACTGTACTAATTGGCTCGACCAAAATTCTAGAAAAAATATGTAGATGGACATATGAGTCTAGTTTCAGGAAAAATTTACGGAACTGATTTTCGAGTTGTAAAACTCAAGTTATGAATTTTAGAGCGACTAGTACTCAGATTGGCAGCTTGTCTGAAAATTGTCAATAAGTGGGTTGAAGTCAGTAACACCTCGCGTTCGACTCGTGACGGTCTCGGGTTCGGGTGTTACAATTTTATTGGTATCAGAGCTACGGTTTAGTCGATTCTAGGACTACCGTAATGCGTTTGGGTCTAGCTATACATGCCATTTTATGTGATTATATGATAGTGTGGTGATTTACGGCGTTTGAACTTGTGTTTATTTATAGTAATGGATCCCGATCCCAACCGGCGATAGCTGATGATGTGGAGAGTGTGGCGCTGCTCCGCACAAGGGACAGCGCCGGACTCTCAACCTGTTGCTAGCAATCCGAATGACGAGGCTAGACAAGCCTTTTATAGCGTGATGAATGATTGGTTCAACCAATACATTCGAACTAATACTGGTGTTCCACAACCTCCATTCCCAACAAACACACCCCGCACCTACAATGCCTCCGGTAACTGACCAAATAAGGTCGAATAAGCCCCCAGTTGACAGAATCCGAAAACATGGGGCTACTAAATTTAAAGCTACGGATAGTGATGATGCCGAGCAAGCTGAATTTTGGTTGGACAACACGATCCGGATACTCGATGAGCTATCTTGTACACCCGATGAATGCCTAAAGTGTACCATCTCCTTGCTACGTGATTACGCCTACTATTGGTGGAGTACTCGACTTACATTGTGCCCATGAACAAGTAACTTGGGAGTTCTTCCAAACCGAGTTTGGAAAAAGTATATCGATCGAGATTTATGGACCAAAAAGCGAAAGGAATTTCTCGAACTTAAACAAGGTTCCATGTCGGTTCTGACTATGAGCGAAAATTCGTGAGGCTTAGCCGATCTGCGAGAATGCATTTCTTGAAGGCGTGATGTATACGCGCGAAGATGGACTGAATGATGAGATAAAGGCGTATGTTGGCATTTTGGAAATCAGAGTTTGTGACTCTCGTCGAGCGAGCGATGCAAAGCCGAGGAGTTTAGTATGGAGAAAAGGAAAGCGGAAGCGGGAGCAAGGGAGTTTAAGTAAGAGGTATTCGGGAAGCCCTTCCAGCAGTCATCAAAGAAACTTAGAGATGGCTTAGGCCGATCTAGAGACACCGGGCTTTTCTAGGCGAGATCGCGATCGACCCCTGTGACCACACGAATCACTTGATCGCCATGAGTGGGAATGATCGACGAGAGAGGACGGAGTGCCGATGTGTGGCAAATGGCATTTTGGAAGCTGTAGATTCCGTGACCGCTCTGTTACAAGTGTGGATCGTTGACCACTTCATTAAAGATTGCAGAGGTTGTGCGAGCAGAATGTAGATCGGAGTGGGAAGCCGGGTACTACCACTTTCCGAGGTAGACCATCTGGAAATACGGGCAAGGCTAGTGGTGGTCGAGAGGATCTAGAGATCTGCGACCAGATCCGAGGCTCGCGCTCCAGCTAGGACTTATGCTATCTGGCGCGCGAGGATGCCTCCTCGCCAGACGTTATTACTGGTACTTTCACTCTCTTTGATACTAATGTGATTGCTTTGATTGACCTGGTTCTACTCATTCTTATATATCGAAACCTTAGCATCCAAGAAGACTTTACCTATTGAGTCTCTTGAGTTCGTAATTGGTGTCAAATCCTTTGGGTCGTTATGTCTTTGGTCGACAAAGTGTGTAAGAAATGCCCCTAGTAATTCGAGGTACTGTTTTCCGGCGGACTTGATGCTTTTGCCGTTCGATGAATTTGATGTTATTCTTGGGTTGGATTGGTTGACCGTGCATGATGCGGTTGTGAATTGCAAAAGCAAGACTATTGATTTGAGATGCGCAAACAACGAGATGATCCGAGTTGAGTCTCGAACTTGAAGGGTTGCCAGTGTAATATCATCAATGTTGGCCCGAAATATGTAAGAAAAGGGTGTGAAGCATACCTTGCGTATATACTTGATGATAAGGAGTTAGGAATAGAACCCAAATCTGTGCTTGGTGGTTTGTGAATACCGGACGTTTTCCGAAGAATTGCGGGTTTGCCACTGTTCGGAGATAGAGTTTGGCATTGAGCTTGTACAGGACCACACCGATTTCGATAGCTCCATATCGTATGGCACCAACGGAATTAAAGGAGTTGAAAGCTCGGTTGCAAGAGTTGATGGATAGAGGTTTTGCTGCCTGAGTTTTTCACCTTGGGGTGCACCGGTGTTGTTTGTGAAAAGAAGGACGGAACCATGAGGTTGTGCATCGACTATCGTCGACAATAAAGTGACAATAAAGAACAAGTATCCGTTACCACGTATCGATGATTTGTTCGATCAAGCTGAAGAACCTCGGTGTTCTCAAAAATAGATTTGAGATCGGGCTATTATCGATTCTTGAATCCGAGATTCGGACATACCCAAAACCGCCTTGAGCGAGATATGGTCACTCTGAGTTCTTAGTGATGCCGTTTGGGCTCACTAATGCCCTAACGGTATTTATGGATTTGATGAATCGGATCTTGAGATCATATTTGGATCGGTTCGTAGTTGTGTTCATCGGCGACATCTTGGTCTATTCAAGAGATGAGACCGAACATGCGAGCACACGAGATTAGTGTTGCAAATTTTACGGGATAGCGGTTATATGCTAAGTTTAGCAAGTGTGAGTTACGGTTAAGAGGTTAGCTTCTTGGGTCACGTGGTATCTGCATCGGGTATTCGAGTCGACCCAAGCAAAATTTCAGCCATACTCAACTGAAACCTCCAAGAAATATTCTTGAGGTTCGAGCTTTTTGGGACTTGCGGTTACTACCGACGGTTTGTAAAAGGATTCTCGATGATAGCCACACCCATGACGAAACCGCTTGAAAAGATGTCAAGTTTGAATGGACGGAAAAGTGTCGAAAAAGTTTTGACCAATTGAAAACTCATTTGTGGAAGCTCGATTACTAGTACTGCCGAATCGGCAAAGAGTTTGTCATCTATAGTGGCGCCTCCTACTTGGGTTAGGTTGCGTATTGATGCAAGAAGGTCGAGTTGTGGCCTATCGTCGAGACAATTAAAGCCACATGAGAAAAATTATCCGACCCATGATCTCGAATTGGTCGCCATCGTATTCGCCTTAAAGATATGGCGACATTACTTATTTGGTGAGAAGTGCCATGTGTATTCGGATCACAAAGTCTCAAATATTTGATGACTCAAAGAGACTTAAATCTGCGACAAAGGCGTTGGCTCGAGTTGTTAAAGGATTATGAGTGGTCATTGACTATCACCGGAAAGGCTAATGTGGTTGCGGATGCCTTAAGCGGAAATCACCGTTTGCTTCTGACGATGAATGTACACTTGTCTATCCTACCCGACAATGTGTTAGTAGCGAATTAAAGGCCAAACCATTGTTGACTCATCAAATTCGTGAAGCTCGAGAAAATTGATGAGGAGTTGCGTGCAAAAGCGGGCCGAGTGTGTTACGAACAAGGAATCGGAGTTTCAAATTGATGATGACGATTGTTTGAGGTTGAAGTCGTTTGTGTGTTCCAAAGAATTGAACTTATTTCGATAATTCGAGCGAAGCTCATTGTAGCGAATGGCAATCCACGGAGTACGAAGATGTACAATGAGTTGAAGCGTCGGTTTTGGTGGCATGGTATGAAGCGAGACATCTCCGACTTTGTTGCAAGATGTTTAATATGTCAACAAGTGAAAGCGGAGCATCAAGTGCCTTGAGGTTACTTGACCGATCACGATACCCGAGTGGAAATGGGATCGAGTCACAATGGACTTTGTGTCCGGATGCCGTTGTCAACAAGTAAGAAGGATGCAATTTGGGTTATTATTGATAGGCCGACTAAGTCGGCTCACTTTATCCACAATGCGTATGGATTTTCATTGGATAAACTAGCTGAATTATGCGTTTCTCGGTTGTGAGATTACACGGGTACCGATTTACATTGTGTCGGATAGAGATCCGAGGTTCACCTCGCGATTTTGGAAGAAATTACAAGAAGCATTGGGCACCAAGTTGCATTTCAGCACCGCCTTTCACCCCAAACCGATGGTCAATCCGGCGTATAATTCGGATACTTGAGGATATGTTGAGATGTTGCATCCTCGAGTTCGATGGTTCGTGGGAGCGGTACCTACCTTTGATTGAATTAAGCTTACAACAATAGTTTTCAATCAAGTATTAAGATGGCGCCTTACGAGGCTTTATGCGAGCGTAAATGCCGTACACCATTGTTTTGGACCGAGCTCGGTGAGAACAAAATTTTGGAGTGGATTTGATTAAAGATCTTTGAGCAGAAAGTAAAAGTAATCCGTGAAAATCAAGATAGCCTCCGATCGTCGAAATCGTATGCGGATTTGAAGCGAAAGGACATTGAGTATCGGTGGGAGATAAAGTGTTTCTTAAAGTTTCGCCGTGGAAAAAGATACTCGATTCGGTAGTAAGGGCAAGTTGAGCCGAGATTCATTGGGCGTCTGAAATCTCCGAACGAGTTGGCCCGATTGCGTGATCGTTTGATCTTGCCCCGAACTTGGAAAGATTCTACAACGTCTTCCATGTTTCAATGCTTGACGCTATAGATCTGATCCGTCGCACGTAATTAGTCCATCGAGGTTGAAATTCAAGCCGATATGAGTTATGAAGAAGAACCGATTAGTATCCTAGCTCGTGAAATGAAAGAGTTGCGAAACAAAAGGGTTCCGCTAGTGAAAGTGTTATGGCTCAAACACGGGATAGAAGAAGCTACTTGGGAACCGAGAACTCTATGAAAGAGCAATATCCAAACCTATTTACGGTAAGATTTTGGGGACGAAAATTTCTAAAGTGGGGAGAGTTGTGACACCTTAAAAGCGACCCTAGTCGAAATGTGGTTTCGGGACCACAAAACCAAGGCATAAAAATAATTTAATATTTATTTTATTGCCTATAATGTGTGTTAACTCATGTGTGATATTTTTATGCTTTGATTTAGAATTATAGATGTGAATTTCACTAGAAAGGACCTAGTAATAAACTTTGAAAGTATGAGGGAAATGTGTGATGACTAATTAAAGGATGCATGCAAAACAATGGACTTGCATGTCAAATTTCCCCCATAGCTAGTGGCCGCCATGACAAGGATTTATGGGCAAAAATCATGTCATGAAACATGTTTGGTAAATGGGTTATGATGGAAAGAATAAAATAAGGGTTATGGAATAAACAATTAATGTTAGTAGATGAGAAACAAAAAAAAGTGTCCATCTTCCTCCATAGCTTGGCGAATGTCCTAAAGGAAGAAAGAAAAATTTTGTTCATCTCTTTTCACTCTCTTGTTGGCCGAAAATACTAAGGTTAAGGAAGGAGTTTTGCTTCATACTTGGTTTGGAAGAGGATTAGGAAGAGGTTGGCTAAACTTGCATCAAGATTAAGGTATGTTTGAGGTTCATGCATGTTTTTAGTTGCTAGCTTAATGTTCTTGTTAGCCCATGGTTCAAATCCTTGTTATGTCATGGGAATGAAATTCGCCAAAGTGAATGTGGTGTTAATGCCATTGCATGTTAAATAACAAGCTTGAAAGTGATACATGTGATGGAGGATTGAAGATTCTTAGATTTTCTTTTAGCATTTTTTGAATGAGATACTAAGTTCTTTGTTTCACCATGACCAAATTGAAATGGTGTGGTGTTGTGGTATTCGCCATGATATATCCATAAGTATAATTCATGCATGTTGCATGGTAAGTAAGATTTAAGCTTTGGAAATGTGTATATATTTGGATATAAGCCACTTGAGAATTGACCCTTGCACCTACATGAATATATGTTTGCACATGATGGATTGGTATGACATATATACTAATTCAAAGTGTATATTTGCTTGTGATGATGTGTTGATTATGAAGTAAATAAGAGATGTGCAATGAATTACGATATGTAATGTGTTAGTAGTAAAATGTATGCTGTTTTTTTGTGTGGTATTAAGTGTATATTCGGCCACATGAGGGTAATTAGTGTGCATGCATTCGGTTTGAGGCAAGCATATTGATGCCTATTCTTGGCTTAGAAAATTGGCTAAGAGGAATATTAACTAATGTGTTGAGTTCGATTTATGATTTCGTACATATACAACTTTGATGCCTAATGTATATAAGGGCCAAGTACTTTGAACTTCACGTTGATGTTTGAATGTATTGAATTGCTTGTTGTGATGTAAAATGTGCATGACCATTGTGTATTTGAGCTAAAGGATGGCCATATGACCATTTACACTCCTTGTCATATTCGGCCATAAGCTATCATGATGAGATTTTAATAAGTTAAATTTGTGTAAATTAGCTCAAGAGCAAAGGGGAGCTAAATCCGATAAAGGGAAGGAAAAAGTAGTTGAATAGCCGTCGAAATCGCTCGACAACATCCAAGGTAAGTCTTGGTGATGACCCTACTTGAATTATATCAAAATTATGCTCCTTGTTTGTGTGGCCATTGAGCCGAAATAGTAAAGGTTGATAGATATTTTGTGTTAGAGCTTTAGTAACGAAAATGAACTATGGACGTGTCTTGAATATTGATATATATGTAAGTGAACATTGGAAATATATCCGGGCTAAGACCCGAAGGCATTCGTGCGAGTTGATATATCCGGGCTAAGACCCGAAGGCATTCGTGCGAGTTGATATATCCGGCTAAGACCGAAGGCATTCGTGCGAGTTGATATATCCGGGCTAAGACCGAAGGCCTTTGTGCAAGTCACCAAATCCGGTTATGACCGAAGGCAATCGTGCGAGTCGCTATATCCGGTTAAATCCCGAAAGTATGTGATTCGGAAGTGAGCAATCTTGCTGTGAAAATTTCAGCTTATACACTTGTGAAAATTCCAGCAATGAGGTATGTTTGTATGTGCTTGTACTAATTGAATTCTTACAAGTAAGTATCGCTAAGTTGATAAACGAGCTACCGGCCTTGGGCTAAGTTGTTCTTTGTGTATGAACATAAGGGTCGGTGATGTGAAATAAGTATGAGTATGGGAATGTGAATTAGTAAAGTGGTTTAATTAGCCATGTGAATAAAATACCTTAGTCAAAGCTGATTTCATTGCTTGAGACTTACTAAGCATTAAAATGCTTACCCGTTGCTTTGGCTCTCTGTTTTATAGGTTTCGCTCGTTAGCTATCGGATTCGGGATCAAAGAAGTCGAAGTCATCCACACTATCGAAGCCCCATTTTGGTACAAATTTTGGTTGAACTTTGAAATGGCATGTATAGGACCATCCTTTGTTGAAGGTCATGTACCTTCCGGTTTGTGTAAACTTGGATAGCCATGCGAAAATGGCTTATATCGTTTTAGCATAGAACTATAATCGTTTGTATGTTGACCCTTATGAGGTATGGAATTATTTTGAAACGATTAGCCATTGGAATGGTTAATCATGATCACGCTTTGTGCTATGTATGTAAAAGGGCCAATTGAATCATGGAAAGTATGAAATAGGTAAAGCCTACTAAAGGCAGATGCTGACAGCAGCAGTGACGTGGATGTGAAAAATCACTAAAAATAGTAGGAATGGTATTAAATAGCAAATAAATTATGTAAGTGTACCTTGATGAATCTACTTTCATATGGAAGAAACGAAATGGTCATATGAGTTATAAGTTAACAGATTTTAAAGTTCTTGTGAAATAGGGCCAGAACGGTTTCTGGATCCCCTGTTCCAACTTTGGAAAATCATTGTAAATTAACCAGAGATAATTAGGAGTTATTCCATATATGTGTAGATTCCTCTCTGAGTCTAGTTTCTATAGAAACAAACGGAATTAGTATTGAAGCCCTGTACAGGGAGATATCCAATTCGTAACGCACAAAGGTCAGTGTAGTCGATCCCTACAACAGGCGAGACTTTAACTAATAAACTGTACTAATTGGCTCGACCAAAAATTCTAGAAAAAAATATGTAGATGGACATATGAGTCTAGTTTCAGGAAAAATTTACGGAACTGATTTTTGAGTTGTAAAACTCAAGTTATGAATTTTAGAGCGACTAGTACTCAGATTGGCAGCTTGTCTGAAAATTGTCAATAAGTGGGTTGAAGTCTGTTAACACCTCGCGTTCGACTCCGGCGACGGTCTCGGGTTCGGGGTGTTACAATAAATGCACATTCTCATAATTATACTTACTTCACGCTTCAATCAATATATTCATACACAAGGTATCAAACCTAACTAAAGGCCAAAAATTCGTTAATCAATTGAACGAATACTATTTAAAACGAATCAAACTTTCCGATGCATATACGAAACATACCTTATCGTTTGGAATTTTATGAGCGTATTAATTGAAATTATTGCAGCAAGATCGCTCACTTCCAAACCCAAGTATCTTCGAGTTTAGCGGATATAACAACTCGTACAAATGCCTTGGTCTTAGCCGGATATAACAACTTCGCACAAATGCCTTGGTCTTAGCCGGATATAATCACTAGCATAAATGCCTTGGGACATAGCCGGATATAGCAACTTCATACGAATGCCTTTGGATCTTAGTCCGGTTATCATCCGAATAATCATGCGCATATGTCCACAAATCATAACACATTTTTATTTCATTTCCATTACTAGGACTCAGACACAAGGCAATTATCTACCATTACCATTTTCGGCTCAATAGCCACATACAAAGAGCATGGTTTTGATTCGCTATATAACATGATCTAATCGAATCATAATCTAAGTTCCATTACTCGAAACTTACCTTGGATGTTGTCGAGTGATTTCAACGGCTATTCGATCACTTTTTCCTTTCCCTTATCCAACTTTGATCCTCTAAGCTCTTGAGCTAAATCAAACACAATCACATGGCATCCATATATATTTTAGAACCATTCTTAACATACTACTCATTTACAAAACAAAACACTCATATCACATTTATAAAACTACAAGCTGAATATACCTATACTTACCTCACTTAAACATCAACCCTCAATTCATGTACATTCTCAAATAGAGTAATCCTTACTTGAACTATTAGCCAACTTCATCAAATGAACAATTTTACTTAAAGTGCCATATATATATATATCTACATAAGTGCTTAGATACCATGTTTCCAACAATTATTTCCTAGCTTAGTAGCCGAACCAATATTCAATAACAAACTCCTCTTTGATCAAATATATATTCGGCAAGGACATGATAATTTATACTACATCAATTTTAAGCACATAAATTACTCAAACATAACCAAATTCACATTCGGTCTTGGCACATAATAAGGTAGCTGATTCTTTACCCTTAGCACCCAATGCTCACTTATGATTATTTGTATAGTTCAAACACTCATCTACCATCGTTCATATAAATTTAACACGAAACAATAACCATATATCTCTTCTATTTTCTACCATGGCCGAATGCTCTAGCTACCACACCGTTTCAAATTTTGCCATGGGTTAAGCAAAGAACTTAATGACTAACTCACAAATGCTAAAAAGAAAATCCAAGAATCATCAATCCCCCATCACATGTATCATTACAAAGCTTCACACTTAGCATGCTAATGACATCAACACAAATCCACCTTAGCCGAAACTTAACTCATACAAAACCTATCTTCAAACCATAAAATAGGTAGAATTTAACTAATCATCCAAATGGTGCATAAGTTTTTTTTTCAAGAATGGCATTGAACTTACCTTCCTCTTGCTATCCACCTTGGCGAATTTCTTCCCTAAAGATTTTCTTCCTCCTCTTTCTCTAGTCACGGCAATGGGGAGTAAGGGTGAGACAACTTTGGTTTCTCCTCCCACTCACCTCATGTTTTATCATTCTTAATTCACTATTTTATTTTCTAAACTAATAATGCTAATAGAAAATTCATATTATCATCAATGACCAATCCATGGCCGGCCACTAGTCATTATAATTGGAAATTTGACATGCAAACCCATCATTCTTATAACATGCATTAATTGATCCTTATAGATTAACCTGTCACATTTTAAAAGTGTCACACATAAGTCCTATTAGCTGAATTCACATGCAATCGACTAAATCGAAGCTTAAAACTTTCACACATTCATATTCACACATTTTAGACAATAAATATCATATTCAAATACTTCGGTGATTCGGTTTAGTGGTCCCGAAACTGCTTTCCGACTAGGGTCAATTTAGGGCTGTCACAATAGCATATTGCCGTGCGATACGGCTATGTGAACCACACGGCCCAGACACATGGACATGTCCTAGGCCGTGTGACAAGTGGCCTATTACTTTCCTAGAGGAACACGAGTTGGAAATCGAACCACAAGGGCGTGTGGCCCGACCATGTGGCACAACACAGGGTACACACAACTGTGTCCCCATAAAACCTTCCAAACCCTAATTAACCTTCATCTCTTTTGTCCTATTTCTCCTAAAAGTCCAATAGCCCTAGCCGTCGCCGCAACCTATCCTCTGGCTACCGCCGCACCACCTATCACTCTCTTCTTGTCTTTTTCTTTCTTCTGTTTTCCCCTCCCTCAACCGAACCCCCTGTCCTCCCACCTGTCTTTTCTTTTCTTCCTTCCCCCAACCCTTTCTTTTCCCCTTTCCCCTTCTCATCCTCTCCCCTTACCTTGTCCTGCGCACATCCCACAAACCAGCCTCGTTTGAACCACCGCACCACCGCCTCACTGCCAAACCACAACCACTGTGTCGCCAACTACTGCCCCGTCGGTTTCTTGTTTTCTTTTAACTTTTACTTTATCTTATTTTTATGTTTATTATTTATTTCTTATTTGCTTTCTTTATTCCTTATTTATTATTTTATTTCTAGCTTACTCATTATGTGGTATTTAGTTGATGATAATTAGTTCTTCATTATTTCTTCATCTTCTTAATAATGTCATTCTCTTCTATTTGTTTAAGTACGAATACGTTAGCCTTCATTCTCATGTTTACTTAAAACTATATTGTTTATCTCACTGTTTTGATTTATTTCAAATTACTATTTTCAATTCCTTGCTCATTGGTTATGGGTCCATTGTTTTGTATTTTATTATTATTTGTTTTTAGCTGAGAATTATTTAGTTTTCCTTTTGTCATTCTAGTTTTAGATATTCATACTTCTTTATTATTTAGGGGTATATTGTTTTTAGGCCTACCTGAAATTTTAATTAGGCGCTCCCTTATTTATTGATATATTCTCTTACTTTTTTATGTTCATTCTGACCAACACACAATGCAAATCTAAAGTAGTTGTCCCCGCTATGAAAAAGCGGAAGGGTCTTGGTGTGACCTCCTCGAGGGCCTTTGTCGAGGTTTAGCATCCTTATCTCAGATTCCTTATGGACCCACTTGAGGACTTATTTCAGCTACTGTGTGTGTGACCACTGGGTTTGGGTTGATCCAGTGACTGGGCCGCGTTGGAGCAGGTTGGACTAGCTGATGAGGTTTGTGCTTTCATTACTACGACACCATGAAAATGCTTCTTTGATATCGTCGAGCCCACATACATGGAGCTTACTTTGGAGTTTTGCTCAATGTTTTACCTTCAGCGCGTGATGTCGACGCATGACGAGCACGGTACCATTACATTCCGACTTGGTGGCTTGGTGTGACATATGAGTATCTATGAGTTTGGTGCAGCTTTGGGCATCTACATCGATAAGTTTATCGGTGCCGATAACTTTCTTCACCTCCACCTTCACATCCATTACTCACTTTCATGCTATTGGACCGATCTCACAAGCAGTCAGATCCCTTATGAAGCGAGTCGCTCGAAGGCGACATCTTTTTCTCTAGCTCTAAGATACATCCATGCCTTATTAGTTCACACTTTGACTGGCAGGAGAGAGAGCATAGGAGTTGTAAGCACTACTGACACGTACTATCTTTAGAGCATGACAACCAGCCACACATTCGACTTAGCTTATTTCATCGCTCTTGCCTTTTGCCATCAGACAGATCGCCACAGGAAGGGTCCCATCTATCTAGGTCCTTACGTGACTCGCCTTGCTCAACACTTTGATCTTCTCGATACACCAGAGCAGTCTTCGACACTTACTCTCATCGGTCAGATGTCCCCTCAGGACATCTCGAACATGATCCACATGAGGATGATCGAGCAGTGACATGGAGTGGACACGCCTCAGTATAGACTAGTCTAGTTTGACATTCAACATGACCTAGAGGATTTAACTGATGATGTTCCTCCTTATCACGAGGACCCACCAAAGCCTCCACCATCGAGTCACCGACATGCTCCCTCTACTGCTAGCTCCCTGGGAGCATCCTCCGAGGAGTTTGCTAGTTTCCGTCAATACTGTACTCAGAGGTTCAACAGTATTGATGCGACTTTACAACAAATCTGTTAGTATATTCATATCGCTCCTCCAGCACCACAGGCTCGTGACACTGATCAGTCTAATGATGAGGACAATTGAGTCTGGTTATTTTTATGTTTATGTTTCTCTTTACTTTTATCTTTTATCATATTTTTATTTTTATTTCTATTTTGCTTTTTATGACTATTTTGTTTTCCTATTTTGAACTTTATATTAGTTATTATGGTTGTTTCTTAATGAGTAATCCTTTAATCTCCTTCAGCATTGTGTTTATTTTCTTATCAGTTGTTCAGAATTTTGTACTACCCTACATTTATCTACAATTTTGCTTTTCACTATTTTGGGAAATTCATCCACAATTCAGGGCAGTTTCAATTATCCCCTATCTTATGATATTTTGTTCCTATTATGATTTATATTTCTTTGTACATTTAGGAAATGTATATCTTAAGTGTAGGGAGGTTATTTATATGATTATCAGAAAATCCCTGAATTATGTCTTGTTCTCAAATAATTTTCTCATATTACTATTAGAATGAATTTTGATTGATTTATGATTTTTATTGATATGTTTTGGATTAAAACATAGGTAATTGTGCATTGATTATTTAAACTTTAGGACAATAGAGAATCAAGCATGATCAGTTGAATTTTTGAGAATTAAAATTGTTAGGTTGTTTCCCTGAAATGAAGAATTATCTTGAAGTTCTAAATTTACAGGATTGACATCAAAAATCCATAATTTTTTGTGAGATTTTGAGCCTTTTAGAGCATATATCTTTCTTGCTTACTTTTATTGATGGTTATAAGTGAGTCAATATTGATTTTTTATTCTAGAACTTGCATCGATTATACATGTCGAAACCACACCTTTGATTTGATATACTAAGATGATGAAGGCACTTAGGTTTTAACCCACTTACTCCATAAAAAGCCTACCCACATAATTAACCTTCAGTGAACCCCTTTGAGCCTTGAACGTCATTTCTTGATTTCCCTTTAATGATAACCCACAACTTAACCCTTTTTGATTCGTTAAGAATTTCTCCCTTTTTATCGAGATTTGATTTGATTAGTTACCTAACTATGTTCGTTTATTACAGTTGCTGAATTATTTCTTATTATGTACTTTCTTTTCTTGTTCTCAAAAAAAAATCTATATTTATATATTCATGTAATTACATATTGTTATTCTTTCATAATGAGCTTGGATAAGTTAAAGTTACTATTTTGAGAAAAAGCTCACTTCATAAGTTTTGGATAGTTTTAATCTTTGCACTTGCTTATAATTTAGTAATTAGCTTTATTTTTCTAAGGTGGGTAATTTATTAAATTGATCTCGATCCTAACTCTCTTTTTTAGATTTTATCCACAACTTTAACCCAAGCCTCATTACAACCCTGCTAAAGACCTTTTGATTTGTGTATCATCTCATTTATAATGGTGGAGATTTGATTTTCATGCAAGCCTATGGTAATAACTTTTCATATTTGACTAATGAGTGCTTAATTGTTGAACCTTAAACACTTTGAGTGATTTGAGTGAATCTTTAGTGAGGATGTCAACTCTTTTCGATTTGGAATTAAAGGTAATTATTTATATAAAGGGAAATACCTATGATTTTATGATTAAAATGCTCAACTTGGACTGTTTGAAACTTTGATGTTCTTTTAGTTGAATTCTCAATGTATGATTATTTGTGAATTATTTCAAAAATTTATTGATAAGAATTATAAGTTGAGAAGAATGCATTTTAGTTGTGAGTTGAGGATTTTGCTTGAGGACAAGCAAATGCTTAAGTGTGGGGATATTTGATAAACCTCAAAAGTAACATATTTTAATCCCATGCTTGGCATATTTTTGGTTGATTTATCATAAGATTTAGTGAATTTGATGCTCTTAATCCTTTAATTTCATGTTTTATATCCAGACGAGCATAGGAAAGCAAAAATTGCAAGAAAAAGGCCAAAAACGAACAAAATAGGTTTATTTCAATGTTGCACACGGCCCAAACACTTCCACACGAGTAATCCAGATGTCTGTGTGAGACACACGGACAGACCGCACGCCTATGTGTCATGGCCGTGTCAACTTAAAACCATGTCAGAATTACACACGGCCTGAGCACCATCACACAGGCGTGCCACACGGCCGTGTCCCTGTCGAGACCTATTTTAATTCTACTTGGACAAGGCTAATTTTGGGGCTATTTTAGGCATTCCAAAGTTTATTTAAACACAAGAGAAAAGGATAAAAGGGGGGACACGGAGGAGAATACAAGAATTACTCGAAGAATGCCAACGGATTCAGCTCAGAAGTAGGATCATCTTCAAGACTGAAGATCTCCATCCAATTTCTCTCTCTCAAAGTTTTTGGGTTCCTTTATGTTTTGTTGTTTTCCTATTTTTGAGATGTTTTCCTACTATAATAGGAACTAAACTCCCAAAATACCTAGGGAGGATGAAACCTAAGACGGATCTTATTATTTAATATTCTAAATTTAATGATAAATACTTGTTCTTGTTCTTAATTATGTTTTCTTAATTTTTGTTTTAATATTTTCAGGATATTAATTCAAGTTGATGTGCTTATTCAGTAGAGCAAAAGTCCCTGTTTAAGAGTAGGTCCACCATAATTAAGCGGAGTTGCATGCAACCCTAAAAATAGGGCGACATAAATCTGCCGGATTAGAGTCAAATCTAATAAGAGAATCCATAGATCGAGTTAATGGGACAGTAGGGGTTTTAATTAGAAAGAGATTTCAATTAATCAACCTAGAGTTAGTTGTTTTTAGTCTCAAAAGAGATATTAACATAATTTAGGGATTTATGTGGATCAAGACAAGTGAATAAATAGTTAGATTCAGAATCTAAGTAATACGTGAAGTCTAGGTGGATTTTTCCTTTGGCATTGTCTTTATTATTGGTTTATTCGATTATTCTCTTTACTCTCTGTCGCGTACATTAGTTAATTAGTTAAGTTAATTTTTAGATTAAAACAAATCCCTTATATTTTAGGCTAAATAATAGAAATAAAGTTAATACTAATACTTTTAGTCCTTGTGGATACGATATTCTGGACTCACCATAACTATACTACCATTCGATAGGTGCGTTTGCTTTAGTCGTGATCATAGTCTAGTTTAGTGTTTCATAAAATGATCATCAAATTTCATGAGATTTGCACTGAGTAAACTCAAAAGTGTGAAAACCAAAGAGTTCAATGGGGAAATATCTATAAACATGATTAGAGATTGAGAGTGAGTTGATAAGTAAGGCCAAAGCTAGAAAGGTATCAAGTTGACATAAAGATTATGTGAATTATGCACTGTCACAATTAGAGAAGAAATTTACTTTGGTAAATAAAAGTACTCAAGTACGAGGTTGAGAAAATGTAATAATATGGGATTTGTGATGACATAAATAGTTAAAGGGATAATATTTGAAACATGAGATGTCTGAGTATGGAAATCATAGTGAGCAGATGATGACTGTCTCTCTTGATATATTTTAAGAGACCATTATTCTTGAAAGTGTTATAGTAGCTATCTATCTTTTGATGAAATTCTTGTTATATGAGAATGCTATCTGATTTAAATGTCAGACGAAGGCATTGTTAGTCTGACCAGTTTATAATCTGTTTTGCTCTACTTCTCTCTAGTATTCTGTTATATTTTGTCTAGTGGGAACTTATGAGAAAATGCATATGATTCTGTTTCTTTTAATTGTTGCATTGGATTCTAGTGGGATGAAACAATGTTTTCTTTTGGACTTTTTCTCTCTAAGGAATTATCGAGGTCTTTCATATTTCCTTAAGAGTTTGTTTACGGTCTTCCAATATAGTATCGTATCTTGGGATTTCTCTAATTCCAGTGTAATGATTTGGCTTTGGCAAAGGCATAAGTTATGAAATTTTGAATTTCAATTGGTATGATGGATCTCTATTCTCAAGTAAATTAATTAAAGCTAATGTCTTCAATTGAGATATATTGGTTATTGGAGCTAATGCAAGTGAAATGGTCTTTGATTAGCATGAGGAGTGAATTCCGAATAATTGTATGATAAAATTTTTGTCTTATGAAAGTCAAATGGCTTATTCCATGTTAGAAAAACTTGGACAGATAATATTATTAACTGAAGTTATAACACCCCAAACGCGGCCCAGACGTTATGGCTGAATCTAGCATGTCACATTGCACTGCTTTTTGAAAATATGAACTCTGTTGGTAGAGACTTGTTTGAATAGTTAAAATAACTTTGTGGTTTGATAAAAACTTTAGTATGTTAAATTCCTTGTTATTATCTAGTCAGCTAGTCAAAACATTAGTCATATTAAATTGCCATTATTTTATTACACTGATTTAAACGTGGAAGCTTTTCAAAACTTTGAAGGTTAAATCGTGTATCTTTGCAAACAATCGATATTTTGAAAACTAGTCTAAAAGGCCTTATAACAGAATAAAAAAAAACCCAAAAGTAAAATTCAGATAAAAGTAAAATCATGCATATCATAACTACGGTCATGTGGCCATCTCCGAGTCTCTCACAGCACCAAATCCTCTAAAGCTGGGGATTACCTGCACAGTTAAAAAGAAGGGTGAGTTTACGAAAACTCAGCATGTAATGCCCTATCTAACAGTTAGAATACAATATGCAGTAACAGTCTGGGCCTGAGCCCATCATAATAACAGTATCATTACAGTGATGCAACAGTGAAACCCACCCCAAGCCAGCCAGACACACCACTTCGTACTACCAATCACACTATGTGGGGACAAAATCGACCCACCCAGCTAGACACACCAAAATTAGCATCGATTGTGGCACTAATTAGTATCACAGCAAAGCTGCCAATAACGATAATGCAGCAAAGCTGCTAGTAATCAGTATAAAGACTAAAAGCCAATAGTACAGTATACTTCCTCCATAAACAATATCCCAATCCCATACAATATGTCAGGTCATAACCTCATATGTGAATGCAGAATGTCATGCTCAGAAAGAACAGTCCAATCATACCACAAATCAGTCATTTACCCTCGAAGGGTAAAATAGTCATTTTATCCTATAGGGGTATTTTGGTCATTTTACCTGCCTTGGGGTCTAGGTACTCTTATCGACCCATCAGAAGGTCTACAGTTGCCTCAAGTGACTCATGTAACCTTAACGGCCCTGACAGTGTAAATGGGCCCAAGGCCTATTATGTAGCCCAAGGTGGCCCACACTCCCGTGTGGCCCATCAAGCCCAAAAATTACCACGACCATGCAAACTACACAGCGCAGTCCAGTAATTAACATATATTGTGGCATTTATTTGTGTAGAGCCCACAAGCCCATTGGGCCCACACAGCCCATTTCAGCCGATCGTGGCCCAAAACGACCCAAACCCGTGAGAATATACATGGTGGCCTTTACAGTCTAACACCCATGTTTCATGGGCTCGGTTCACCATGCGAGTGATCGCATGCCCATGTGGCCTCAATCGTCGTATTTTTCAGCTTTTGCTGATTTACAGTATAGGTGGTGAGATTACACAACTGATTGCAAAATCGAGTAAACAGCCCACTACGCCAAAGCCTACATTCATTCAAGATTTTTCTTCAGTTTTCCAATTATTAGAATACTTAATACTAAAACCCAAATCGTCACTCACTACTCACCTTGAACGAGCAAAAATAGCTTATTGCCCTTAGATCACTGATTAAGAATCGATCTCACGTCCTTACCAATTATATGCTTTAGCAATGAAACTTATTAGATAGGATTGTTTACCAAAAATAAGACTTTAAACCCCCAACACTTAAAAGCCATAGAGTAGTTAAGGGATGCAATATTCGGCCTGGTACCTAAGAGGCCTATAGCATTCGGCCAGAATTAGAAAAGAGTGAGAAGTAGAGATTCAGCCAAACAAGAACAAAATGCCAGGAAGACAAAATATCGAGAACTAGAGGGGAAAAGAAATCATTTCAAGAGAATGCACTTGTAGAAAAGTAAAGAGCCCACACAAAATTGCCCAAATGGACTCAAGTGAATTCGGCTACAATTGCAAAAAGAGAAAAAGAAAGAATAAGTTGCACAAAAAGTTGGCTAACAATTATTGACCAAAAAGGGACCCAAATTAGCACAAAAAACAGAGAAAATGGAAAGAAAAGAAGAACAAAACAAAGCCTAAAAGACCCTCAAAATGCTCTCAATTGTCGAAGTGAAAACACACCCCTCCAAAGCTAAAACCATGAGTTTCCCTTTAGCAAATTCGGCACAAACCCACACACCCTCAAGCTCCCTTTTGTCCTCCTAAAATCTCTCCATAATCCTCTCCTTGATTTCTCCCCAATCCTCTCCTTGATTCCCTCCACATAACACTCCCTAACCAAGTCAAACTCCACTCAACAGAGTTTCAAACAATAACTATTTTCTACACAGCAAGAGTAGCAAAATAAATACTCTTTTACAATGCCATGACTTGAACCTCAGACCTCCAGCAACTACCACATGCCACTTACCATAGGACCACAAGCTCATTTGTGTCACATTTCAACTACAATTATTTATAAGGTCTACATGCTACTATCCAGATTCATTCAAGGGAAAAACCAAAAATTTTGCAAAAGCCAAGACTTGAACCCGGGCTTCTCTAATACTCCCAAACACACCCAAAACTCATTTAGCCATTAAAGAAAACATGCAACTTGTGTCGCAACATGCGTAATTACGCAACATGCGTAATTACAAGATTTTCATTTTTGGGGCATTACAGAAGCATTTGAACTGGTCTAGTCTGCAATTGGGCAGAGACTTCTTAATTTACAGTGATGCACTGTTGTATAAATTGTGATGTGTTTTAAGACAATAAGATAATGTGATAGCCTAGAACATTCAGTACCACAGAATGATTTGAGTTGTAAACGGGGTTAGAGCCGAGCATCACATTTTACCGGAACTATCTTGTGACAGTCCTAATTTGACCCTAGTCAGAATGTGGTTTCGGGACCACAAAACCGAGTCATAAAATTTTACTTTAATTTTTATTGCATATATTTAATGTGTGATAGTATGTGTATGAAAATTTAATGTTTTAATTTAGTCTTAGGAATGTGAATTTTCTTGAAAGGACTTAGTTGAGAAACTTAGAAAAGATGATAGGTAAATCGTAAGGATCAAATAACAACAAGGTGAGAAAGCTTGGGTTTGCATGTCAAATTGCCCAAAATTCAAGTAGTGGCCGGCCAAGCAATGATGCTTCTTCCACTAAGTTGAATTTTATTGTAATTTTTTTTATTAGTTAATGGTTAAAATAAATTAAAGAAAGGAATTAATAGGAAAAAGATGAATAAAATAAGAAAGGGGAGAGAAAGTATTCATCTTCTTCCTCTTGCAAATGCCGTAAGCTAGGGAAAGAAGGAGGAAATTTTCTAAGACATTCGGCCATCCTAAGGGGTTGATTAAGGTAGGACTCATGTTAATTTTATTAAATTTTTATGAAAATCTAGTTAGTAGCCAATGTCTTATTATATCCCATATGTTAATATTCTACCTAAATAGGTGACTAAATGGCATACGGTTAGAGGGAGGTAAATGCTAAGAGTATGGTGCTTTTGATGTTGTGAATGGAAATAGTAGAAAGGTGAAAGAAAATTTAGGTAGATATGTAGATATATGTGGATTTATATGATGTTATAAATAGATGTGAAGCTATGCTAGTTTAGGAAAAATTCGGTCAAGTGTTCATGAGATGAAACTATGTGTGTAAATGAATTAAAAATGATATTATAATTGATATTGTATATTCGGCCATCTAATTAAGTACATAGGTGATGTTGAACTTAATTTTTGCACATTCGGCTATATAGGTATGCCCATTTGTGATATTACCTTTGATTGTATATAATTGACTAAATGAGTGATGTTGGCTTATAAGTTGAGTTTGATTCATGATTATATATATTTGAATGTAAACCTATTTGAGATAATTTTATGTTGAGAAGTGACGATGCATTCGGCCTCGAGGTAATAGATGAATATTTGTTGAAGTTTTAATGTCTTGAACAATTACGGTTGTAAAATGTAATGAAAATTATTAGACTATATATGTGAGTAATTAGCAAGGGTGGTTGCCGTATATAGAAATATATATGTGTTATATATGTATGTGTAATTGGATTATTGATAGTAAGGTGATATTATATGGTTATTAGCCGAATAGCTCAAAAGCATAAGGTAGAAAGATAAAATTTTACCATGTGTTTCTTATGATATAAAATCATTAATATTTTGATATTAATATCTAGCAAGATGGTTAAACTAGTTAATTTATTTGATTAAGCTCAAGAACTTAAAGGAGGGGAATCAAGCAAGGACAAAGCAAAGAACATCGAGTAGACGAGTTGGAACCGTTTTACCCAACACAAGGTAAGTCCTTAAGCATTTTGTAAGGTTGATTAGTTTGTGCATAAATAATACTAGTGAATCATGAAAGAATATCTTTTGTTAGGTGTTCTTTTGAAGCGATATATATATTATTAATGTGACCGTATATGCTATTTGAATTAAGTAAGTTGCCATATTATAATGAGTTAACATTGGCACTATGTGTGCGGAATTAAATGGCACTATGTGTGCAGATTTGAATGTCGATGCATGAGTGAAAATTTCAGGCACTATGTGTGCTGTTTAGTATGGCACTATGTGTGTGAGCTTAATTAGCACTATGTGTGAGAATTCGGTTGATAATATAATATGTGCAGGAAAAGAATAAAGTGATAGAACTATTACCTAAAATATCGAATTGGAGACATGAAATGTACATGTATGAATTTATCTAGTGCATCACTGTTCCATGCTTTGAGGAAATGGATCTAGATCAATTGGGTTGTTTTGATATTTGATTGGACAGAAGGACTTGGCTTAAGATTAAACCAATAATCTAAGTAATCATGGCATAGTTTGGTATGGCTTGAGTAATAGATCTTACATTATTTTTCTTATGATCTTTTATCAATGGAATGTATTATATTACTTATGACTTACTGAGTTGAATACTCATTTGGTGTGTTTACTTATCTTTTATTTAGATTTCTTCGATCCATTTTGTGTGCTTGGGACCATCGTCGAAGTCATCACACCAGCTTTCAACATTTTGGTACCCTCTTCTTAGTTGGTCTAAGTGAACATTTCGGCATGTATAGGCTAATATGTATTTGTTTGAACTTTGATATGTATACTTCTAGCCATGCGAATAAGGCTTAAATACTAAGTTTGAATTTGGTTATATTTAATCATGGTATAATTTGTCTTGGCTATAATGTTTAATGCTATTAATAATGATAAATATATATATATATCTATAAAAATTATACATATGCTTGAGGGTGGATAATGCTAAGAAATCTTGACTATGTGTTTTTGGGGTGGTTCGATTATGACACATTTATATAAGTGATTAATTGCAACGTGGCTATTGTATATGATCTTAGTATTTAAATTGAGATAGCATAATGGGTCGTCTAGTTATGTCTGAACATAACATGCAATCGTATGATATGGTTGTTATATGACGTAAACTTATGTAATAGTTTTGATTGATCTTGATAATGATTAACTATGTGTTCCGGCTATGTATGAATAAGGATCGTATATGGGAGTATAATGAATTATGCATTATTAAAGATGAACTTAACGTAGAAAAGATGATAGAAGTAAATGCATGGAAAATTTTACGAATAAGTATTTGCTTCGATAATATCTCGTAACCCATTCCAGCGATGGAAACGGGTTAAGGGTGTTACATTTTATTGGTATCAGAGCTACAGTTTAGTCGATTCTAGGACTACCATAGCGCGCATGAGTCTAGCTATACATGCCTTAATGTTAGTATTTGATAGTGTGATGACTTCTGACGGTTGGAATTATTGTTTTGATTAGTAAATGGAACCCAATTTAGAGGGAACCTTAGCGGATGACGTTGAAAGTGTAGCAGCTGCTCCTGCGTAAGGGACACCGCCTGTTGAACCTCAATCATCCGCGAATAATCAAGATGATGGGGCAAAACAAGCCTTCTTTACCATGATGATCGAGTGGGTCACACAATATGCCCGAACTAACCCGGCTGCTCAACCATTCCTGAATTTAAATAATCTGCCTCAGGTGCCTATAATACCACCAATTACTGATCCTGTGAGGCCGAGTAAACCTCTTGTGGATTTGATTAGGAAGCGGGTGAGGAATTCGAGCCACGCTCTCGATGATGCCGAAAGGCCGAGTTTTGGCTTGATAACACCATCCGGGTTTTGATGAGTGTCTTGCACACCGATGAGTGTTTAAAGTGTGCCATATCTTTGTTACGAGACTCGGCCTACTATTGGTGGAGAACCTTGATTACTATTGTCCCGAAGGAACGAGTTACTTGGGATTTCTTTCAGACGAAGTTTCGAAAAAGGTATATTAGTCAACGGTTCATCGATCAAAAGCGTAAAGAATTTTTGGAGCTTAAACAAGGCCGTTTGACAGTATCCGAATACGAACGTGAGTTTGTAAGACTCAGTCGATATGCTCGGGAGTGTGTAGCTGATGAAATTGCCATGTGTAAAAGATTTGAAGAAGGATTGAATGAAGATTTAAAGCTACTAGTGGGTATGTTAGAGATAAAAGAATTTGTAACACTAGTTGAAGGAGCTTGCAAGGCTGAAGAACTTGGAAAGGAGAAAAAGAAAGCTGAATTTGAAGCGAGAGACTTTCGTAAAAGATCGGTGGGTAAAACTTCATTCTCGTCTGTAAAGAAGTTCAGGGACAATACTAATAAATCAAAGAAGACTGCAGGAATTTCTATTAGAGAGCGACCATCAACGGACTCTCGAGCTACTTCGGTTGCTAGTGTGGGTAACAATCGCCAAGAAAAACCTAAATGTCCACAATGTGGAAGACGACACATAGGTGAATGTTGGGGTAAGTCTACTAACAAAGCCTGTTACAGATGCGGTTCGAAGGATCATTTCATTTGAGATTGCACGGAACTTGGCGAGAAAAATAAGATGCAAGGTGCGAGACCTAGTGGTACAACGACTAGAGGTAGACCACCGAGAATTACAGGAGGTAGGGGTGGTAGTCAGAGAGGGACTTTTGATACGGCTGTTCGATCTGAGACTCATGCTCCTGCCAGAGCTTATGCCATCCGCGCACGAGAGGAGGCATCCTCTCCTGATGTTATCACTGGTACTTTCATTCTCTTTGATACTGATGTGATTGCATTGATTGACCCTGGCTCTACTCATTCATATGTATGTGAGACTTTAGCATCCAGTAAGACTCTACCTGTTGAGTCTACTGAGTTCGTAATTCGAGTGTCAAATCCCTTGGGTCAATATGTACTTGTTGACAAAGTGTGTAAGAAATGCCCTCTGATAATCCGAGATTCCTATTTTCTGGCCGATTTGATGCTTTTACCGTTTGATGAATTTGATGTTATTCTTGGTATGGATTGGTTGACCGTACATGATGCAGTGGTGAATTGCAAAAGAAAGACCATTGATTTGAGGTGTGCAAATAACGAGATAGTCCGAGTTGAGTCTACTGACTTGAAGGGAGTGCCAGCAATAATATCCTCGATGATCGCTCAGAAATATGTGAGAAAGGGGTGTGAAGCATATCTTGTGTACGTACTTGATAGCAAAGAGTCAAAAAAGAAACTTGAATCAGTACCAGTGGTTTGTGAGTATTCAGATGTTTTTCCTGAGGAGTTACAGGGATTACCACCTGTTCGAGAGGTAGAATTTGGCATCGAACTTGTACCTGGTACCACACCAATTTCGATAGCTCTGTATCGTATGGCACCAATGGAATTGAAAGAATTGAAAACTCAGTTGCAAGAGTTGACGGATAGAGGTTTTGCTTGACCGAGTTTCTCACCTTGGGGTGCACCAGTATTATTCGTGAAAAAGAAAGATGGAACCATGAGAATGTGCATCGACTATCGTCAATTGAATCAAGCAACAATAAAGAATAAATATCCGTTACCATGTATTGATGATTTGTTTGATCAGTTAAAGGGAGCATCAGTATTTTCAAAGATAGATTTAAGATCGGGTTATTATCAGTTGCAAGTTCGAGACTCAGACATACCCAAAAATGCTTTTAGAACGAGATACGGTCACTAAGAGTTCTTGGTGATGCCGTTTGGGTTCACTAATGCCCCTGCGGTATTTATGGACTTAATGAATCAAATTTTCGACAATATTTGGACCGGTTTGTGGTTGTGTTTATAGATGACATCTTGATTTATTCACGAGATGAAACCTGAATATGTCGAGCATTTGAGATTGGTATTACAGATTTTACGAGACAAGCAGTTATACGCGAAATTCAGTAAATGCGAGTTTTGTTGAGAGAGGTTATCTTTTTGGGGCACGTAGTATCCGCATTGGGTATTAGAGTTGATCCGAGCAAAATTTTGGCCATACTCGATTGGAAGCCTCCGAGGAATGTTACTGAAGTTAGGAGCTTTTTGGGACTTGCTGGTTACTACCGATGGTTTATAAAGGGTTTTTCAATGATAGTTACACCGATGACGAAACTACTTCAAAAAGATGTTGAGTTTGAAAGGTCAGAAAAATGTCAGAAAAGTTTCGACCGATTAAAAACCTGTTTAACTGAAGCTCCAATGCTAGTACAGCCAGAATCAGGTAAAGAGTTTGTTATTTACAGTGATGCATCCTTACTTGGGCTGGGTTGTGTGTTGATGCAAGATGTGGCTTACGTGTCAAGGCAATTAAAGCCGCATGAGAAAAACTATCTAACCCATGATCTTGAATTAGCGGCCATTGTATTCGTCTTGAAAATATGGCGACACTACTTGTTTAGAGAGAGGTGTCATATTTATTCGGACCACAAAAGCCTCAAATATTTGATGACTCAAAGAGATTTGAATCTGCGACAAAGACGTTGGCTTGAGTTGTTGAAAGATTATGAACTCGTCATTGATTATCACCCGAGAAAGGCTAATGTGGTTGCCGATGCTTTAAGTCTTAAATCGCTGTTTGCTTTGAGAGCGATGAGTGTTCACCTATCCGTTTCATCCGATAATGTGCTAGTAGCAGAATTAAAGGCCAAACCATTATTGATTCATCAAATACTTGAATCCCAGAAATTCGACGATGAATTGGTTGCTAAACGAGCTGAATATGTTTCAAATGTGGACTCAGAGTTTCAGATTGATGAAAATGATTGCTTGACGTTCAAGAGTCGATTATGTGTTCCAAGAAATTTAGAACTTATTTCGATGATTTTGGGAGAGGCTCATAGTAGTCGAATGTCAGTCCACCCGGGGAGTAGAAAAATGTACAACGATCTGAAACGTCAATTTTGGTGGCCTGGTATGAAATGAGATATTTCTGACTTTGTTTCAAGGTGCTTGATATGTCAACAAGTGAAAGCAAAACATCAAGTGCCTTTAGGATTACTTCAGCCGATCATGATACCCGAATGGAAATGGGATTGAGTAACGATGGACTTTGTATCTGGTTTACCGTTGACACGGAGTAAGAAAGACTCAATCTGGGTTATTGTTGATAGATTGACGAAGTCTGCTCATTTTATCCCTGTCCGTACGGATTTCTCGCTCGATAAATTGGCAGAATTATATGTCTCCCAAATTGTCTGATTGCATGGAGTACCTATTTCTATTGTGTCGGATAGAGATCCGAGATTTACATCGCGATTTTGGAAGAAATTGCAAGAAGCATTGGGTACCAAGTTGCATTTAGCACCCTTTTCATCCCCGCATCGATGGTCAATCTGAGTGGATAATTCGGATACTCGAGGATATGTTGAGATGTTGTATCCTAGAGTTTTGTGGTTCATGGGAAAGGTATTTGCCTTTGATTGAATTCGCTTACAACAATAGTTTTCAATCAAGCATTAAGATGGTACCTTACAAGGCTTTGTACGGTCGTAAATGCCGTACACTGTTGTTTTGGACCGAACTTAGTGAAAGTAAGATCTTCGGGGTTGATTTAATTAAAGATGCTGAACAGAAAGTAAAAGTGATCCGTGAAAGTTTGAAAGCAGCTTCGGATCGTCAGAAGTCGTATGCGGTTTTAAAAAGAAAAGACATTGAATATCAGGTCGGAGACAAAGTGTTTCTTAAAGTTTCACCTTGGAAAAATGTGCTCAGATTTGGCCGTAAGGGCAAATTGAGTCCGAGATTCATTGGGTCGTATGAAATATCCGAACGAGTTGGACTAGTCGCATACCGATTGATTTTACCCCCTGAGCTTGAAAAGATTCACAACGTTTTTCATGTTTCGAGGCTTCAACGTTATAGATCCGATCCATCGCACATAATTAATCCATCTCAGATCGAGATTCAATCTGATTTGAGTTACGAAGAAGAACAAGTTCACATTTTAGCACGTGAAGTAAAAGAATTACGAAATAAAAAAATCTCATTAGTGAAGGTACTGTGGCTTAAGCATGGGGTTGACGAAGCTACTTGGGAGCTTGAAGAATCTATGAAAGAACCTTATCCGAATTTATTCGCTAGTAAGATTTTCGGGGACGAAAATTTTTAAGTGGGGGAAAGTTGTGACAGTCCTAATTTGACCCTAGTCAGAATGTGGTTTCGGGACCACAAAACTGAGTCATAAAAATTTACTTTAATTTTTATTGCATATATTTAATGTGTGATAGTGTGTGTATGAAAATTTAATGTTTTAATTTAGTCTGAGGAATGTGAATTTTCTTGAAAGGACTTAGTTGAGAAACTTAGAAAAGATGATAGGTAAATCGTAAGGATCAAATAACAACAAGGTGAAAAAGCTTGGGTTTGCATGTCAAATTGCCCAAAATTCAAGTAGTGGCCGGCCAAGCAATGATGCTTCTTGCATTAAGTTGAATTTTATTGTAATTTTTTTTATTAGTTAATGGTTAAAATAAATTAAAGAAAGGAATTAATAGGAAAAAGATGAATAAAATAAGAAAGGGGAGAGAAAGTATTCATCTTCTTCCTCTTGTAAATGCCGTAAGCTAGGGAAAGAAGGAGGAAATTTTCTAAGACATTCGGCCATCCTAAGGGGTTGATTAAGGTAGGACTCATGTTAATTTTATTAAATTTTTGTGAAAATCTAGTTAGTAGCAATGTCTTATTATATCCCATATGTTAATTTTCTACCTAAATAGGCGACTAAATGCCATACGGTTAGAGGGAGGTAAATGCTAAGAGTATGGTGCTTTTGATGTTGTGAATGGAAATAGTAGAAAGGTGAAAGAAAATTTAGGTAGATATGTAGATATATGTGGATTTATATGATGTTATAAATAGATGTGAAGCTATTCTAGTTTAGGAAAAATTCAGTCAAGTGTTCATGAGATGAAACTATGTGTGTAAATGAATTAAAAATGATATTATAATTGATATTATATATTCGGCCATCTAATTAAGTACATAGGTGATGTTGAATTTAATTTTTGCACAATCGGCTATATAGGTATGCCCATTTGTGATATTACCTTTGATTGTATATAACCGACTAAATGAGTGATGTTGGCTTATAAGTTGAGTTTGATTCATGATTATATATATTTGAATGTAAACCTATTTGAGATAATGTTATGTTGAGAAGTGACGATGCATTCGGCCTCGAGGTAATAGATGAATATTTGTTGAAGTTTTAATGTCTTGAACAATTACGGTTGTAAAATGTAATGAAAATTATTAGACTATATATGTGAGTAATTAGCAAGGGTGGTTGCCGTATATAGAAATATATATGTGTTATATATGTATGTGTAATTGGATTATTGATAGTAAGGTGATATTATATGGTTATTAGCCGAATAGCTCAAAAGCATAAGGTAGAAAGATAAAATTTTACCATGTGTTTCTTATGATATAAAATCATTAATATTTTGATATAAATATCTAGCAAGATGGTTAAACTAGTTAATTTATTTGATTAAGCTCAAGAACTTAAAGGAGGGGAATCAAGCAAGGACAAAGCAAAGAACATCGAGTAGCTGAGTTGGAACCGTTTTACCCAACACAAGGTAAGTCCTTAAGCATTTTGTAAGGTTGATTAGTTTGTGCATAAATAATACTAGTGAATCATGAAAGAATATCTTTTGTTAGGTGTTCTTTTGAAGCGATATATATATTATTAATGTGACCGTATATGCTATTTGAATTAAGTAAGTTGCCATATTATAATGAGTTAACATTGGCACTATGTGTGCGGAATTAAATGGCACTATGTGTGCAGATTTGAATGTCGATGCATGAGTGAAAATTTCAGGCACTATGTGTGCTGTTTAGTATGGCACTATGTGTGTGAGCTTAATTAGCACTATGTGTGCGAATTCGGTTGATAATATAATATGTGCAGGAAAAGAATAAAGTGATAGAACTATTAACTAAAATATCGAGTTGGAGACATGAAATGTATATGTATGAATTTATCTAGTGCATCATTGTTCCATGCTTTGAGGAAATGGATCTTGATCAATTGGGTTGTTTTGATATTTGATTGGATAGAAGGACTTGGCTTAAGATTAAACCAATAATCTAAGTAATCATGGCATAGTTTGGTATGGCTAGAGTAATAGATCTTACATTATTTTTCTTATGATCTTTTATCAATGGAATGTATTATATTGCTTATGACTTACTGAGTTGAATACTCATTTGGTGTGTTTACTTGTCTTTTATTTAGATTTCTTCGATCCATTTTGTGTGCTCGGAACCATCGTCGAAGTCATCACACCAGCTTTCAACATTTTGGTACCCTCTTCTTAGTTGGTCTAAGTGAACATTTCGGCATGTATAGGCTAATATGTATTTGTTTGAACTTTGTTATGTATACTTCTAGCCATGCGAATATGGCTTAAATACTAAGTTTGAATTTGGTTATATTTAATCATGGTATAATTTGTCTTGGCTATAATGTTTAATGCTATTAATAATGATAAATATATATATATATATATATATAAAAGTTATACATATGCTTGAGGGTTGATAATGCTAAGAAATCTTGACTATGTGTTTTTGGGGTGGTTCGATTATGACACATTTATATAAGTGATTAATTGCAACGTGGCTATTGTACATGATCTTAGTATTTAAATTGAGATAGCATAATGGGTCGTCTAGTTATGTCTGAACATAACATGCAATCGTATGATATGGTTGTTATATGATGTAAACTTATGTAATAGTTTTGATTGAACTTGATAATGATTAACTATGTGTTTCAGCTATGTATGAATAAGGATCGTATATGGGAGTATAATGAATTATGCATTATTAAAGATGAATTTAACGTAGAAAAGATGATAGAAGTAAATGCATGGAAAATTTTACAAATAAGTATTTGCTTCGGTAATATCTCGTAACCCATTCCAGCGATGGAAACGTGTTAGGGGTGTTACATATCTTCTCCAGTGCTGATATTAGAATAGAAATAAGAAAGGATTATTCTCGAGGTCTTATCAGAATTATTCCCATCTTGGAAAGAGGGAAAATGTGATGTAGCTTATTGTTAAATGCTTGATGAGATCTGTAACACCGCTTACCTGTGCTCGAGACTGGGACAAGGTATAAGGCATTACCGAACATTAACAGGGCATCTCCGGAAAATACAGGTCATAAAATTTTACTCCAAATTAAAACCAATCAAACAAATTCATATTGTCCTTATCATGGACCTATGGGGCCCGAAACATTCACTAAAAGTAATCTGGGACTAAACCGAGAGATTAAGAAAATTTTAAGAAAATTTCTAGGTTTAAGCCTCACACGCCTGTGTGGAGATAATGCACATGCCCGTGTGCTTTGGGACACACCCATGTCCTATACCTTTGTGGAATTTCTAGAATTTATTTTTCATTTCGAACTTATAAGGGTTTTCAAACGACCAAGCACACGCCCGTGTCCCTGGCCTGTGTCCCTCACACGGCTTAGACACGCCCGTGTCCAAAAACCTAAACATTCTATTTATGACGTCATCACTCATTTAGGGCACACGGCCAAGGCACACGCCTGTGCGCTAGCCCGTGTCCTCCACACGGTTGAGACACACGGCCATGTCTCTGTCCGTGTGTTTACTACCATGCATACTGACTTAGAAATTTTAGGTACAGGGGACACACGGCCATTCAACACACCCATGGGGCAGACCGTGTGTCACACACGGTCTAGGCACACACCCGTGTGTCTACCCGTGTGGACCATTTAAAGGCTATCTTCCAAGCCAATAGTCATCCAAAACCACACATACATTCAAACATACTTTATGAGATGTAACATGAAATATTCAAGCACTCAAATATTCCACTCCATGGCACTCTCACCTCATAATAAAGTCATTCTATTTCATATTCATTTGTTACTCTATTTAGAAACATTTCACACCAATTCCATGCATTATTAAACCGATTATCATGACTCCAAATTATGCATTCATACGTATAGTCATTTTTAGCCATTAGATTATACCTTATCCTTTAGCACCCAATTCAAACTTTACCATACATTCGTTGATCAACAATATATCACATCATTATCATGCACTTACCAAACAATAATAAATCCTACCATCATAACACTAGCACAAGCATGCATGGGTATTTAGATTACAACCTAAATGATCAAATATGAGCCATACCACATGGCCATTACAAAAAAAAAACATCATCATCATAGGCCTTCAAAGTTTGGCCAAATAGCATGACACATATCACAAAATGACCAAGTTCCTATACATGCCATACTCAAAATAATACTTTCACTATAACCAAAGGTCTTTTGGTAGTGTGATCGAATACTCCGACAGCTTCTGATCCCCAAGCTAGCTTGGCAGAACTACAAAGGATAGAAAAGAGAGGGGAGTAAGCATTAAAGCTTAGTAAGTCCACATACAAACAATATGCGATAGTGGTAAACAATTAACTTGCAAAGACATGATAACATATACATAAAGATTATTCTTCATTCAAATCTCTTTGCTTACTCATCATATCCAAATACATACTTGCTTATCTTAAATCGATCTTTATCAAAGCTTACTTATAGGTTTAGCATACGTACCTGTACTCATAGTAGAGTACTGATAACCATACCTCTTTCATATGCCCTCCTCGAGACTTTATTACAATCATTACATTACCCGTTGAACACATCAGAATACTATTGGATACACGAAAAACTTGCACATAAGTGCCTAATGTACATACATAACCAAAGCTACCACATAACATGTAGACATCCATAGTAAACTCAGACCAACTCAATGAGCTCGGATGTCACATGCATTGCATCCATAATGAACTCGGACCAACTCAACGAGCTCGGATGCCTCACATATATTACGAACTTGTACCAACTCAACAAGTTCAGATTCCTCACGAACTCGAACCAACTCAGCAAGTTTGGATCTCTTATTTTCTAGTGACATGTCACTTGTATCCTAACTATTCCTAAGGTTCAAACGAGATTTTCTTCACTTACATATATTATCTCCATTGTACTTGCTTGTATTGTCGTGGTTAACGACCATGATAACATTAATACTTTCATAAAAATCATTGAGCATTTAACTCATGATTACAATAAAGCATTTATTACAATATATTAAAGCATTAAAACATACTACAACACCACATTATTTGCATATGTACTTACCTCGGTACAAAATGATGATAATCGAGCCTAGTCGTTATATACTTTATTCTTTCCTCGATCAAGTCCCGATTCATGTTTTTCTTGATCTATAATGCCAAATGTAACTTATTTATTATTCACATTGTTGAAATGGGTCCATAAATCATTTTTTTGCAAATTTACATTTTGACCCCTAAACTTTTACATATTTATGATTTAGCCCTTAGGCTCGTAAAATGAAATATATGCATTTTCTTGATGACCCATGCTTAGCTGAACCTTTACTATGCTCATATCAACCCATATTTGCTTTTACTTCACATTAGGACTACTCACTTTTACACTTTTACAAAAAAGTCCCTTGTTTATGTGTTTTCACTAAAAATCACCTAATAAAAGATGTTCATCATGCATCAAACATTCATATTCCTCCTATAATCATCAAAATACAAGCATGTCATGCATGGGTCAATTTTTATACATGAACCCTAGCTCAAAATATAGCTAGAAATGGGTAGATCATGTTATCGGGACTTCAAAGATACAAAGAACACTAAAAACGGGGCTAGAAAACACTTACTATTGAGCTTGGAAATGTTGAAAAAAACCCTAGCTATGGTGTTTTGTGATTTTTGGCAGCCATGGAGGAAGATGGACACATTATTGGTTTGATTTTCCCTTTTTATTCTTTTAATTACCTAATGACCAAAATGCCCTTAGGGTTTCTCTTTCCAATTTTTTCTATGCATGTCCATTTTTGTCCAAATTTTTATCAATCGGTCAAATTCTAATTAAGACCCTCTAATTCACTATCTAATGCAATTTCATGCTTAAAGCTTCTAGAATGCAAGTTTCGCACTTTATTCAGTTTGGTCCCTAAAATGCAATTAGACATTTTATGCATAGAATTTCTTCATGAAACTTTCACTCATGCATGCATTCATAACATAAGCCTTATAAAAATCATAAAATAATTATTTATATCTCGAATTTGTGGCATCAAAACCACTGTTCTAACTAGGCCCTAATTTAGGATGTTACAATTCTCTCCCTTTAGGGATTTTCGTCCACGAAAATATTACGGGTAAAAAGGTTTGGATATTGTTTTTCTCATGGCCTCCTCGGGCTCCCATGCAGCCTCTTCAACCCCATCTCTTTGCCATAAAACTTTCACAAGAGCAACACTTTTGTTTCTCAATTGCTTGACTTCCCGAGCCAAGATCTTAACAAGTTTCTCACCATAAGTCATATCTGGTCTGATCTCAACTTTAGTCGGTACAATCACATGTGAAGGGTTGGATCTATACTGGTGTAATATGGACACATGAAACATATAGTGAATCTTTTCTAATTCAGTCAGCAAAGGCAATAGATTAACAACAAGCACTATTCTTTCGGTAACCTCATACGGTCCTATAAAACGAGGACTCAACTTGCCTTTTCTACCGAATCTCAAAACCTTCTTCTATGGGGTACTTTCAAGAATACTTTCTCATCAACCTGATACTCAATTTCTTTCCTTTTCAAATCTACTTACAACTTTTGTCTATCTGGTGCTGCTTTCAAGCAATCACGAATTACTTTCACTTTTTCCTCGGTCTCCTTAATTAAATATAGTCCATGAATCTTATTCTCCTTAAGCTCAGTCCAATACAACAGTGTATGACATTTACACCTGTACAATGCTTCATAAGGTGCCATCTTCAAGCTCGTTTGATAGCTATTGTTATAGGCGAATTCAACCAAAGGTAGGTACTTTTCCCAACTACCTTGGAATTCAAGAACACAACATCTAAGCATATCTTCAAGTGCCTGAATTACTCTCTCAGATTGTCCATCAGTCTGTGGATGAAAAGTGGTACTAAAATTTAGCTTTTTACCCAAAGCTTCTTGTAACTTCTTCCAAAACCGTGAAGTGGACATCAGATCCCTATCTGAGATAATCGATAAAGGTACACCATGGAGTCTCACAATCTTAGAAATATACAGCTTCCTTAACTTATGAAGTGAATAATCAACACGCACTGGTATAAAATGAGCCGACTTAGTCAATCTGTCAACCACTACCCATACGACATCTTTCTTTCTTGGTGTCAATGGTGAGCCTGTCACAAAATCCATAGTAATCCAGTCCCATTTCCACTCGAGAACCATCACAGGTTGTAATAAACCTGATGGTACCTGGTGTTTGGCCTTTACTTGTTGGCAAATCAAGCATCTTGACACAAATTTGGATATATCTCTTTTCATGCCATTCCACCAATACATTTTCTTTAAATCATTGTACATTTTTGTGCTACCTAGGTGAACCGACATACCTCTGTTATGAGCCTCATGCAAAATATTCTGAATCAACTTAGCATTATTTGGGACACAAATCCTTCCACAAAAAATCAGACAACCATCAGGATCTCTCTGGAAATTTGATTCACAGTTTGACTCACACTGAGCTTCCTTAGCTTGCATCTCTCTTTCGGCTTCCTGAGCATCGTAAATTTGTTGACGAAAAGTCAGTCTAGCTGTTAACTCTGTTAGAATAGCGTCATCATGAGATAGGGCTAACTGTGCATTCATAGCTCTCAAAGCAAATAAAGACTTCCTGCTCAAAGCATCAGCAACCACATTTGTCTTACCAGGGTGATAATCTATCACAAGCTCATAATATTTTAACAATTCAAGCCATCTTCGTTGTCTCAAGTTCAAGTCCTTTTTAGTCATTAGATACTTAAGACTTTTATGGTCTGAATAGACATGACATCTCTCCCTGAATAGATAATGTCGCCAAATCTTCAAAGCAAATACAATAGCGGCTAACTCTAAATCGTGTGTAGGATAGTTTTTCTCATGGGGCTTCAGTTGCCTCGAAGCATAAGCTACTACCTTACCTTTTTGCATAAGGACACAACCTAGTCCATTCAAGGACGCATCACTGTAAATCACAAATTCTTTTCCTGATTCTGGCTGTACTAACATCGATGCCTTGGTTAACAACATTTTCAATTTCTCAAAGCTATGTTGGCACTTCTCTGTCCATTCGAACTTAATGTCTTTTGCAGCAATCTCATCATTGGGGTGGCTATCACTAAAAATCCTCTCACAAACCGTCTGTGACAACCAGCTAAACCCAAAAAGCTCTTAACTTCGATTACGTTCCTCGACGGTTTCCATTCGACAATAGCAAAAATCTTACTAGGATCAACTCATATATCGTCTCCTGAAACAATATGGCCAAAAAATCCAACCTCTCAAAGCCAAAACTCACTTTTACTAAACTTGTCATATAATTGTTTATCCCTCAGAGTCTGCAAAACAATTCTCAAGTGCTCGGCATACTTTGCCTCATTTGTAGAATAAATCAGAATATCATCGATAAACACCATAGCAAACTTATCTAAATATGGCTGAAAAATTTTGTTCATTAAATCCATAAACACGGCAGGAGCATTCGTTAGTCCAAATGGCATAACAAGAAACTCATAGTGGCCATACCTTGTTCTAGAGGTAGTTTTGGGCACATCAGAATCTTTCACTCCTAACTGGTAATATTCGGACCTCAAGTCTATCTTAGAGAACCATGTCGCTCCCTTCAGCTGATCAAACAAGTCATCAATCCTTGGAAGAGGATACTTATTTTTTATTGTCACCTTATTGAGTTGTCGATAGTCAATGCATAATCTCATAGAGCCATCCTTCTTTTTCATGAACAATATGGGACCACCCCACGGTGAAAAGCTTGGTCTCGTGAAACCTTCGTCGGTCAGCTCTTGCAACTGTGATTTCAATTCTTTCAATTCAGTCGGGCCATCCTATATGAAGCAATAGAGATGGGTGTCATTCCTGGCATTAGCTCAATACTGAATTCAACTTCTCTAACTGGAGGTAAACCTGACAATTCTCCGAAAATACGTCTGCATACTCAAACACAACTGGTACTGATTCGATTTTCAATTCAGACTCCTTTGCATTCAATATATATGCCAAATAGGCTTCATACCCTTTTCTCATATATATCTGAGCAACCATAGAATATATCATTATTGGCGACCTATCCGCATCATCTGACTCAACCCAAAGAATTTCACCATTTTCACATTTCAGTTCCATAACTTTTTGTCTACAATTCACTATAGCCTCATGTAGTGTCAACCAATCCATACCCAGTATGACATGAAATTCGTCAAACGACAACAACATCAAGTCGGCCAGAAAATAATGATCTTTAACTGTCAAAGGACATTGCTTGCATACTTTGTCAACTATCACATGCTTTCTTAATGGGTTAGACACCTTAATTACAAATTTTGTAGACTCGACAAGTATATTCATACTAGATGCCAATTTCATACACACATACGAATGAGTGGAGCCAGCATCTATCAAAGCAATAACATTAGTATCATAGAGAGAAAATTTACTAGTGATCAAATCTGAAGAGGTTGCATCTTCACGTGCATGTATGGTATAGGCTCTAGCTAGAGCTCTAGCTTCAGACCTCATTACTGTGTCTCGCGTCACATTCTTACGACTGGACCCATTCTCGGCATTTCTCGAGGTCTTTCCTTAGAAACAGCTCAATACAAGCATGTCATGCATGGGTCAATTTTTATACATGAACCCTAGCTAGAGCTACAAATGGGTAGATCATGTTACCGGGAATTCAAAAATACAAAGAACATTAAAAACGAGGCTAGAGAACACTTACTATTGAGCTTGGAAATGTTGAACAAAACCCTAGCTATGGTGTTTTGTGATTTTCAGCAGCCAAGGAGGAAGATGGACACATTATTGGTTTGATTTTCCCTTTTTATTCTTTTAATTACCTAATGACCAAAATGCCCATAGGGTTTCTCTTTCCAATTTTTTCTATGCATGTCCATTTTTGTAGGATGCAATTAAGACCCTCTAATTCAATATCTAATGCAATTTCATGCTTAAATATTCTAGGATACAATTTTTGCACTTTATTTAGTTTGGTCTCTAAAATGCAATTAGACATTTTATGCATAGAATTTCCTCATGAAACTTCCACTCATGCATGCATTCATAGCATAAGGCTTATAAGAATCATAAAATAATTATTTCTATCTTGAATTTATGGTCTCGAAACCACTATTCTGATTAGTCCCTAATTCGAGATGTTACAAGATCTGTAAATCATACTGGTATGTACTGAATTCCTGCTTATTAGACTAATGAGACTTCGTGTCTTTATGATTGTCGGATCTCTTGGAATACTAGTCTTCATTAATTGGACTGTGTGAAATTAGAGAGCAGTAGACCAAGATGAACTGACTAGTTTAACCATTCGAATTCAGAAAGATTCAAGTAAGAGTGTATATGTAACATGAAGGTATGGATCAGACTTTTGAGTTCATGAACTCTCTGATAGAGGTTAAGGTTCAGTGAAAGTATTGTATAACGAAGAATCGCTCATGATTTGAATACGAGAAAGTAATGGGATAAGTATTAAAGGCTTAGACGAGTAAAAGTTATTTAGCAATGATTGTGAGAAAGAGAAGTTTATGTGAGAAACCAAACCACTTTCCTTGTAAGATTTTCAGGAACAAAAATCCCTAAAGAGAGGAGAATTGTAGCAGCCTAATTTTGGGCCTAGTCGAAATAGTGGTTTTGGAACCACTATTTTAGGGCCAAGAAAATTATTTCTAATGTTATTTTATGTGTTATAGCATGATTATATGAGTGCATGAAAATTTTGGTGAAATAATTCTAGCGATTTGATACTTAATATCGAAAAAGGACTAAATTGCATAAAGGGCAAAGTTTTTGTTTTGCTAGCTAAATATGTTAAATAGCTAGAGAACCAAAATTTGGGGTGTTTAAAGTGCAAATAGATCCTAAAAAAATGTGCTTGGCCAGCCATAGAGAGAAAGAAAGTAGAAAAGTCAAAATTTGGTGTGGTTGGTGACTTAATTTTGACTAGAAATAGAATTAAATAAAACAAAAGGTATCATCATTTTATCTTTCTTCTTCCTCCCAAAAATGGCAGCGAACAAGGGGTTTTAAGAGCTTAAACTTTCAGCCACTTAGTTCTCTTGCAAGTAAGTGATTTTGATGACTTTTCTTGATGATTTTTACACTTTTGGGACCCTTGTAGCATGAGCTAGCTAATGGGAGACTATTTTACAAAATGGTTGAAAGTATAGGGATTTTCCATGAGAGAATTTATGTTGTTTGCTAAATTTTTACGGAAGAAAATGAGTCTTGGTTGTGTAATAAACAACTTTTGTGATAGAAGTTTGCATGAAAACACCTAAAAGGGCTATTTTATAATTTTGTCAAATAAGTTGTAAATGTGTGAAATAATTGAAATTTTGAGTTGTTATAGTTATAAAAAGAATTCAGCTAGGCTTGGTAAAGGAGGAAATTTGATAAAAATTGATTTACGAGCCTAAGGGCAAAATCATAATTTTTGTAAAGTCTATGGGCAAAACGGTCATTTTGCCAAATTGTGAACTATAGAATGTTTTAATTAATGTAATGATTAAGTGAGTGAATTTCATCATGTTAGATCAAGAGAATCGAGATTTGGGCTTAAATCGAAAAGTACGAGGTTATGGACTAAAATAGAGTAATTAGCAGAAATTGCATTCGAGGTAAGCCCGTGTGACTAAATAAGCATGTTATCCATATTATTGTTAATATAATTGAAATCTATTTTGTTATAATTGTATTGAATTATATGTTGATGGAGTTATGTATGAGAAAATGATGCCGAAAGTTAATAACACTCATGTGATGATAGAATACATTATAAATTTGATGGAGTATGATATTCCATTGAAACGAGGAAGTTGTATGTTAATAATGAAACTATATTGCTATGATGCATGATTCAATTGATATTGCATGAATTGCTTGATTGTGATTATGAGAATGCATGTCGAGAAATTAATGTAGTAAAGTCTTCCGTTTGAACATTTGGAATAGACTTAGATATTCGTACCATGACATTCGGTGGTATGTGAACCGGTGTAAGACATGTCTGGGACATGCATCAGCCACATAATGAAAGCTAGTGTAAGACATGTCTAGGACATGCATCAGCCTCGAGATAAACAAGCTAGTGGAAGACACATGCAGGACATGCCATCGACTTGCAGGTGTCGATGGAAGACACATGCAGGACATGGCATTGGCACCGATAGATGAGAGCCAGTGTAAGACCTGTCTGGGACATGGCATCAGCCTCTATATATGAAAGTCAGTGTAAGACTTGTCTGGGACACGGCATCGAATTTAATGTGCTAGCTAGTGTAAAACCATGTCCGGGACATGGCATCGGCATCTTATCCCATGGTTGGGGCTATTGAATATCCTATAATATTCTAAATGGTTCGACGGGAGATTTATGGTATATATCAAAATGAGAGAACTTATGACCATGTTGTGAGTGGTATAGGTACTTACATGAAATTGATGAGATGTGAACTCAATTCATGTTGTATGATTAATAAGGAATGAATATGAGTAAGAATATGAGCATGTTGAGTAACTTAGGTATGTATGCCAAACTCATGAGAAATGTTTATGATGTACATTTGATGAGGATGTAAATAGGTAAGTCATGCATATGATAATGATTTTGTGATAACCTTGTGATTATAGGTCTATACTTATGATGTATAAACATGTATTTTTACCAATGTGGTGAAAATTAATTAATAAGGTGTGATAAACTTAGTATCATAAATTTACAGTAAAATAATTTTGGATAGCAGCAATAGTCTGACTTTGAAAATCCACCAAAAATTATGAAAATTGAGTTAAAGATTGGATAAAATATGAAATGAAAGCTTACTGAGTCTAGTTTCACATAGAAGAAACGGTGTAGCAAAGAAGTTTCATACTATGAAATATTTAAATTGTTGTGAGATAGAGTTAGAATGATTTTGAAACCCCCTATTCTGATTTGAGAAAATCATTGGAAATTTTTAAAAAATAGTTATGGGTTATAATTTATATGATTAGAATTATTAATGAGTATATTTTCAAGAGAAATAGACAAGAATGTCATCCGAGTCATGTATTATGAGATAATTAAATTTTAGTGAAGAGGGGTAGGAGCCGTCAAACAGCAAAAAAATGGGTAAATTTAGGGAATAAACTGTATTTATTGTCTGGACCAAAAATACTTAAAATTTTATGGTAAAAATATATGTGAGTCTAGTTTCAGGTAAAATTAGTAGATCTTAATTTTGAGTTCCGTAGCTCTAGATATTAATAATTTAGTAACTATGACTCGAGAAAATAGGTTGACTAGAAGATAAGTAAAAATGCAAATAGGGTTGTATTACCTTGAGAAGCAAGTTGATAAATTGCTTATTATTTTCATACGGTCTTACTAAGCTATAAAGCTTACCCTCTCCTTTCCATTTCTTTAGTGTTGTCAGGTTAGCTCGGGGTTGAAGATCGTCGGAGGCAGCATCACACTATCAAGCCATCATTTTTGGGGTATTGACATATGTGTATTAAGCACCTTCAAGTGAGTGGCATGTATAGGGACTTAGTTTTTATGATAGATGCTTTTATGATTAGCCAAATGTATTGGCTTTTATTGATTCATTGTATATAGCCATGAGATGTGGCTTATATTGATTGTGGCTTGTAAGCCTAGTTAATCATGATAAGTTCTAATCCTTGCGATGCGATGATGTTTTTCTGCTTGTGGAACATGCATGATTGGTGTTAAGACATGTATGTATGATAAATGCTTCATGACCAATCAAAATGGTTATAGCGATGAAGTAATTGTATGGTATGAAAATAAGGTGATGATGATTGAACATGAATGCTTAATGTTTAAATAAGGTCAGTTGACAAGGTCAATGAATATGGATTAATGTGTTTAGACTTGATATTATATGAGTATGTGAAACTTGTGAACGATAGCATGTTAAAGTTAAGAATACACCTTATTGAAGTCTACTAAACCATTAAAATGATGCCATGATGTATAACTTTGATGTGTGTAAAGATGTGAGGGATTAATGGTAACAAAAGGCTTGGAAAATACCTTATGTGTTAGCCACACGGGCAGAGACACGGCCGTGTGTCTCAGCTATGTGGATGACATGGCCTAGCACACGGGTGTGTGGTTTGGCCATGTGGTTAAATTTTGTTTGCTGACATCATAGTCAGAGAGTTACACAGCTTGAGGACACGGGCGTGTCCTGGACACACAGGTGTGTCCTGGGCACACGGGCGTGTCCTTGTGCCCACACTGGCATGTGACCCTGTTTCATAGAAAGAAATTTTCTAAGTTTTCTCAAAACTTTCTAAGGTTATCAGTTTAGTCCTTAACTACTTTCAATGCATGTTTAGGGCATCGTAGGCCCGTGTATGGGACATTATGCATGTATATGAAAATTTTTGAATTAAAAAGAAATTTTATGGCATGATTTTTGCATGTATGTATATGTTTAAGTTCGGTAATGCCACATACCTTGTCTCGGCATCAGACACGGGTAAGGGGTGTTACACATGGTGACTCGCTCTTGTTTCCACTAAGGATTCTTAATCGTCTACAACAACCTAGAAGAAAATTGGTTTTCCACTTTCTTTTGTTGACACGTCAAACATGTTGCTCACATTTCAGTCTAGGCCACTAGTACAATTCCCTTAAATCCTGATACATGTTACTCCCTTCAAGATGCATAGAATAAGGGATACTACGTACTTCTCGAAGAATGGATTGTCTTAGACCCTTATTATTCGGCACACAATATGTAACAACCCATTTTTCAGTAGAAAAGGAACAGTGGTTTTGGGACTACAAATTTGACCCCAAAATAAGGTTTATTTTTATTTCATTATATGGTTCATAATATAGTAGATATGTCGTGTGAAAATTGTGATACGAAAATTTTATCGATTTAGTGCTTAATTACGAGAAGGACTAAATCGCATAAAATGTGAAAGTTGGTTTCTAGTAGCTATAAGGATCAAATAACTATGGAATTCAAAACTTAAGGTCCTTATATGGTAATTAGACCATTAAGAAAAGTATGTATATTTTCTTGATAACTCATCCTTGGAAATATAGAAAAAGGGCAAGGACTAAATTGGAAATAGCAAAACACCTAATTAATTTAAAGATGAAAAGAAAATATATCATATTATTTTCATCATCTTCAACCTAAAATTCTATGGAAACCCTAGGAGAGAGAGGGGAAACTTTCAAGGGCTAATTGGGTAAGTTTTCTTGTCCTATTTTTAGTAATTTTGATATTTTTTAAACCGAGATAACTTAATCACTCTATTTGAGGGATTAATTTGAAACGTTATCAAGGTATGAAAATGGGGTCAAGGATGTATATGCTAAAAATTAGAAATTTACGGAAGAAAGTGAAAGATTATTGATAGATAAACAACTTTTACAAAGTGATTTTTGATGAAAACATGGTTTATGGACTAAAATGAAAAGTTGATGAAAAAATTTGAAATTTTATGAATACATTTGTTGTAAAATTTTTAATAGGGGTTTGGTTAGGCTTGGAATAGGGAGTAATTTGCACAAGTTTCATTTTCCGAGCCTATGGACAAAATCAGAATTTATGGAAAAGTTAAGGGCAAAATGGGAATTTTTTTCTAGGCTGTAAATTGAGTTAATTTGAATATAAAATGTGTGAAATTGATGGTTAAATTCTTTTATATAGATCCAAACAACACTAATTCAAGGTTAGATCGAGGAAAAGAGAATGTTTCAGATTAGTAGATTTTTAACACGAGCAAGTGTCGAGGTATGTTTGTGTAACTTAATCGGGATGTAATTAGGTTAATTGAATGTTGTGTTTGTATGTAATGTGATTTATGTGGATGTGCTTTACTTGTATTCTATGACGGAAAGTTGATACATGTTTGAAATGGTGATAAATGGTTCAATCCCGATTGAATGTTGAATACCGATGATTATATGCGCTTTCCTGAAACTCGTAAGGTCATGCATTTGTTGCAGACAGGATTTAGCTTGAACGAGTAATCCCATTAACCTTGTTATAGAAAGGATTTAGCTTGGACAGGTAATCCTGATATAATACCTCTCGAGCATATGTTATGATTAGGGTTTAGCCTAGACTGGTAACCCTAATTGAGCTATTTGAGAAAAAAATATATAAAGGATTTAGTCTGGATTGGTAATTCTATTATACGATATGTGGCTTGAGAAAGTGTTTCTTGGTTAAGTTCCCTAATAGGTACCATTGAATAAGAAATTGATGAAATTATTGAGTCGTACATTTTGAGTGTACTACTTGAGTATCATTTGAAATTCAATGATTCAACGGGCATAAATCTCTTGACATGGCATGAGAACTTTGAGATGAATTGATAATGTCTTAAAAGAGTATTGCATCATGAGCTCATCTATGATACTTAATTGAAATGAAGATTTTGGTTACTAACATGTTTGATTGAATGTATGTGGTTAGGTCATTTAGCCAAATGGATGGAAACATAACACTGTATGCCTAGATATATTGAACAAGATTGGTAGGTTTAGTTTCCATTATATGAACTTACTAAGCATGTAATGCTTACTTTGTTTTATTTTCCCCTGTTTTATAGTGCTCGGAAGCTCGTGAAGGTTGGACAATCATTGGAGCATCGTCACACTATCAACTAGCTATTTTGGGTATATATAGTGAAAACATTTTGGTATAATGGCATGTATAGGACAAGTTGATCATCAGCAGCTTGATAACGTTATTTTGTAGCCTAGCCATTGGAATGGCTAGTAATGGTTCACTTTGGTATTTCTAAGCAGGTTATTATGATATATATATACACATGTGATATGTTAAGAATATGTAATCAATGTTTTTAATGCCTAAGTTAATCCAAGGTAAATTTACAAACACATATGCATGTAATGGTATGCCATGTTAAATGATGAAATTACTTATTTTGAATGCTTAGAATGGTTGGTATTGATTGTGTGTTTCAAGTGCAGGTCTTGGGTGAAATTTTAGGTGAGAAATGAAGCTAGAAATGGCTTCATTTTGTCCACACGGGCAAACACATGGGTGTGTGTCTAGACCGTATGTGACACACGACCTGGTAACATGGGAATGTGGTTAGGCCGTGTGTCCCCTGGACCTTAATTCTGAGAAATAGAATGCTCAGAATTGGGTACACAAGCAGAGAGACGGGCATGTATTTCAGTCGTGTGTGCCACATGGCCTAGAATAGAGTGTGTGTCTTGGCCATGTGAGACCTACGCCTATTTTTGAATTGAATTATTAACCGCATGGCCTAGTACACGAGCGTGTGGCGTGGCTATATCTGTAAGTCAAAAATTTACACGGGGTTAAGCACGGCCTCCAACACGGGCGTGTTCCAGGGTCACACGGGCGTGTTCCTTGGACCGCACGAGCGTGTGAGCCCTACACTTTGGAAAAATTTTAAAAATTTGTGAAAAATTCTTAGAGGTCTCGATTAAGTCTCGACTTAATTTTAATGCTCGTATGTGGCCTTGAAGGCCCAATCAAAGGACGTTATGAATAATCTCGATAAATGAATAGTAATTTATATAAGTTATTTGTAAATGTTTTTGAATGTTCCGATAATGCTCTGTAACCCTGTTCCGATGACAAATACAGGTTAGGAGTGTTACATTTAGTGGTATTAGAGCTACGATTTAGCCGATTTTCAGATTTGACGTAGCGAACACAAGTTTAGGTATACATGCCATTATATAAATTGTGATAGTGTGATGACTCCTAATCATTTTAAATGTGTTTTTCTTATAGTAATATCATCCAACCGAGCTAGAGCTGAATCCGAGGAAGTTGAGAGCTATGCTTCAGCTTCAGTTCAAAGAGTTGCTTTTGCGTCTGGTAGTGAAAGGTTCGTGTCTAGGGGCCGAAGTGAGGTGGCAAAACAAGCCTTTTTTCAAATGATGAATGGATGGTTTACTCAATACCTGAGAACAAACCTGCTATACAATGACCTCCCCCACCTGCTCCCCAACCGATTCCTGAGGTACCATAGGGTGTCGAACCTGTTAGAATTGGTAAGCCTTCGATAGATAAAATCTGCAAACATGGGGTGGAAGAATTCAGAGCTACAACAGATAATGATCCGGAAAGAGTTGAGTTTTAGCTAGAATATACTATCCGGGTTTTTGATTAACTATCTTGCACATCTGCTAAATATCTCAAATATGCAGTATCCCTACTGAAAGACACAACTTATCATTGGTGGAATACCATAACTTCAGTTGTGTCGATAGAGAGTGTTATATGGGAATTCTTCCAAGCTGAATTCAGGAAGAATTATGTTCTTCAGAGGTTCATGGATCAGAAAAAGAAAGGATTTCTAGAGCTCAAACAAGGAAACAAAACTGTCTCCGAATATGAACGAGAATTTTTTCAGTTGAGCAAGTAAGCCAAAGAATGTGTCTAGTCTGAGGCCGAGATGTGTAAATGCTTTGAAGAGGGTTTAAATGAGGATATGAAATTATTGATTGGACTTATCAAATTAAGGGAATTTGTGGTGTTAGTCGATCAAGCACACAAAGTGGAGGAATTGAGTAAATAAAATAGACAAGCCAAAAGATAGGCTCGAGGTATTATGATCGTGTGACCACCTCTACTGGATATTCTAGAAGAGAGCGGGGCTCTCAACATTCTAACCCGAGGTCTTCATCTCCATCTGTGACCAGTATGGGTAGTGTCGGTAATCCCAAACCAAAATGTAAACATTGTAACAAATTTCATCATGGAGAACATCGATTTAGAAGTAGAGCTTGTTTCAGATGTGGTTCACTTGACCATTTTATCAGGGATTGCCCCAAAAGAGTTGAAAAAGAAATACGACCAGCTCCGAAGCCTAGTAATCTTGTTGCAAGAGGTAGACCACCTCGTCACCCAAGTAGCGTTAGTGGTAGTCGAGGTACTACCAACGATACAATAGTTAGATCTAAGGCACGAGCACCTACAAGAACATATGCTATTCGTGCCAGATAGGATGCCTCTGCACCAGACGTCATTACTGGTACATTTTCTCTACTTGATACTAATATTACTACATTGATTGATCCTGGTTCCACATATTCATACATATGCATGAATCTAGTGTTTGTTAAAAATTTACCTGTTGAATTCACTGAATTTATTGTTAAAGTTTGAAACCCTGATCGTGATTTTCGTGACAGGTAAGTTTTATATATTTATAATTAATCGTTCTTGAAACTAACTATTATCACGATGTAGGCAAGTGTACCTATCGAACAATAGTATAGTTTTAGCAAGACCGGATTGTCGAACCCAAAGGAACTAAAAGTACTAGTAATGACTGTCTTTTTATTATCTAGCCTAAGAATAAGGGGGTTTTATTTTAACTAACTAATTATCTAAACTAAAAATTTACAGAAAATAGAATTGGGGAATTACTTTTTGGAAAAACGATTGAATTAAGACAATACCTAAGGAAGAATCCATCTAGACTTCACTTATTATTCTGACTCCGAATAAGACAATTTGTTCATTTAACTTGTTCTGTAGAGATCCCTAAGTTATGTTATTATCCCTATTCAAGACTAATAACATCTAATCCCTAGATTGAATAATTGAAACTTTTCTCTAATTAACACCCTAGGGTTGCATTAACTCGATCTATGGATCCCCTTATAAGGTTTCACCCTAATCTGGCAAAATCTTGTCACCCTATCTCTAGGCGCGCAATCAACTCCGCTTAATTATGACAAATGTACTCTTAGACAGAGTCTATTCCTCGTCTGAATAAGAGCTTATCTTGAATCAGTATCCTGGGATATCAAAACAAGAATTAAGAACACATAATTAAGAACAAGTTAAATATTTATCATACAATTCAGAAAATAATAATAAGATTTATCTTAGGTTTCATTCCCCTTAGGTATTTGGGGGATTTAGTTCATAACTAAAAAGAAAAACATCTCAGAAGAATAATGAATACCAAACATAAAGAAAACCCAAAACTCCTGAAGGGAAATTGAGGGGAGATCTTCAGTCTTGATGGTGAATCTGGCTTCTGAGATGGATCAATCGGCTTCCCTTGAGCAGTTCCCTACCTCCTTTTCTCTGTGTCATCTTTCCCCTTCCTTTAGGGTGTATTTATAGGCTTTAGAATGCCTAAAAGTCCTCAAAATTAGCTTTTTCTGAATTGGACTCAACTTGGGCTCAACAGGCACATGCTCGTGTGACACGCCCGTGTGCGATTAATTCAGGTCATGCTTGAGCTATTAGAATGGCACGGGCGTGTGTTCTACCCATGTGAGTTGTGCTTCAATTCTGCCAAATTTACATGGCCATGTGGTCTGCCCGTGTGAGGAAGTCCAGGCCGTGTTTATTTCGTACGTTAGCCCATTTTCTCCATTTTTGGCCCATTTCTCGTTCCTTTCGCTCTCCTATGCTCACCTAAGTATAAAACATGAAATTAAGGCATTAGGAGCATTGAATTCACCAATTCTAAGGAAAAACCATCCATAAAATATGTTAAGCATGGGGTAAAAATATGTATAGATTACGGTTTATCTAACACCCCCACACTTAAGCATTTGCTTGTCCTCAAGCAAAATCCTCAACTCATAATCAAAATAAATCCTTCTCAACTTATAATCTCTATTGAAAATATCTCAAACTAATCCACAGGTAATCATACATTGAGAATTCAACTAAAAGAACATTAGAGCTTCAAACATTCCAAGTTGAGTATTTAATCACGCGAAACTTAGGGCAATGATTCACTCAAATCACTCAAAGTGTTTAAGGACAATAAAAGTAGCACTCATCAGTCAATATGAAAAGTTATTACCATAAGCTTGCATGAAAATCAAATCTCCACCACTATAAATTGAGATGAGACATCAATCAAAAGGTCTTTAGAGGGTTGTAACGTGACTTTGGTTAGGGGGTGTGGTCACAAGCTGAAAGAAACGGTTAGAATCGAGATTGAATTGAAAAATCACTTAACTAAAAAAAGATTTAATCATCATTTGCATACAACAGAGCTTCTTCTCAGAATATGGAATTTAAATACTTAAGCTCAAAAACAAAAGATTACTACTAATGTGTATACACATTTTTTTTAAGAACAAGTTAAATAACATAGACTAACTATTAAGAACAACACATAGCTGAGCAACTATTTCAATTCAAATCTCGACAAAAATAGGGATCATATTTAATTTAGGGGATTTCAACAATAATGGGTTAAGGGTTAATATTAAGGGTAATACGAGAAATGGCTTGTTAGCTTAACAGGGTTTGCTAAGGGTTAATCGTAGAGGTAGGCTTTTCATGACATAAGTGGGTTAATCCTAAGTGCCTTAATCATTTTGACATATCAAATCAAATGGTGTGGTCTTGACATGCATAATCAAGCAAGTTCTAGAATAACAGTTCAATACTGACGCACTCAAAGTAATAATAAAAGTGAGCATGAAAGAATTAATAGATGCTTAAAAGGCTCAAAAATCTCACAAGAATTATGGCTTTTTGATGTTTAAAATTTGTGAATTCCAACTCAAAGTAATACCTAAACTTTGGGGAAACGACCTAAAATTTTAAATTCTTAAAAATCAACTTATCATGCTTGATTCTCTAATGTCTTACAGTTTAAACAATCAATTCATAAATGCCTATGTTTTAGTTCAAGATATATCAATCAAAATCATAAATCAATCAAAATTTATCCTAAATATGATATGAGAGCTTTTCAAGATAACAAGGCAGTCATTTAGGGATTTTTCTGATAATGAAATGAAACCCCCCCACACACTTAAGATGTACATTGTCCTCAATGTAAAAAGATAAATATATAGAAAAGAATGTGAAAATAAGATAGGAAGAGAAGTGAAACTTCCTGAGTGATGAATGAATTTCTTTGAACTAGAGTTTCGGAGAATAATAGGCGTGAGGGTGGAGGAGGATACTCTGACGGTGGTAGAGGTTCATTAGTCCATAAGTCCTGCGCCAAAAGAATATTACATCTGAAATTGGTTATGGTCGTGGTCAAGCAGGACATGGTAGTCATGGAGAACCTTTCCCAGTGGAGTTTCGAGTCCCTGAGTAATAGTGAGCCTTGGAGCTTTTTATAACTGTGATAGCATCAAGAACTCTTTTAGAAAGTATATAAGGAAGAATGATTACTCGGTAGGAAATAGCCAGAATTCAAAATTGTTAAATAAAAATTATAAATCCTAATAAAAATAAGATGAAATAAAACTAAAAAGTAGTCTTAAAATAAAATAAAAGTAAAAACAAAAAATAATAAATGAAAGTTTTTAAACATCTTCATTGCTAGATGGTTCGCGAGGTGGGGGTGGCATGAGATTTGGAGGTGCTGATAGATCTGCTGTAGAGTAGCATCAATGTTGTCAAATCATTGAAAACACTACTGCTCGAATCGAGTGAGGCGCTCAGAAATGTCAGCATATGAAGCCGCCGCATGAACTGGACGAGAGGGTGATGGTGGCTGACATGGTGGATCTTCGTGCTGTGGGGGGACATCATCAGTAATGTCTTCAGGGGCCTCCTCCTCGGTAGATTGGGCGAGTCGATATTGAGGAGGGTAGGTTTCTCAGTGCTTTTCGATCGCTAAGCATGCTCGAGATGCCTTGTGGAGACATCTGACCAATGAGGGTCAAGGATGATACTTGGACCGCGGTGTTGATGAGCCCGAAGTGTCGAGCCAACCGAGTAACATAGGGGCCAATGGAGGTGACCCCCTTCCTATGCCGCTTTGTCTAGTGTTGAATGGCGAGGGTAATGAAATAGGCAAGGTCAATGACGTGCCCGTGTGATATACACCATAAAAAGTAGGTGTCATGAGTGTTGACGATGCTAGTGCTCTCTCGCCTTCCTGTTATCTTGTGTGCCAAAATGGCGTGTAGGTACCTCAGAGATGGAGGCAGAGCCGATGCCTTGGAGTGGCTAGGATTATAGGTTGCTGAACCTAGTACTAGTGCGTCCTAGCACCATGAAGGAGAACGATGGATATGGCGACTGAGAGTATCTAAGTCATTCTCCTCCTTGAACTCTTCTATATATAAGCCCAGTGCAGTACCGAATTCTGGGACGTTGAGCTGGCGGACTAATCCGCTTAAGCGAAATTGCACTGTGTCGGGATCATTGTAGTTCGTCATTATGTTCTGAAGATGAAATGTTGAGCGTAGTTCCATCGTGAGCTCGAGATATGTTAGCTTGATGACCCCGAAGAAAATCTCCCAAGGATCGGTGGTTAGGAGGGCTCGAATTGCATCAGCCAACTGAACTTGTTCTACTACAGCCCAGTCAATGCAGCGGCCCGCAATTAGAAGTCGGGCCCGGAGTATTTGGAAAAGTTCTTCTTGGGGCCCGATAGGGAATTGCAGGAAAGGATGGCAAATTTCTGCTGTAGGACTCGAGGAATATGACACTCCCTTCCTTTTCTTTGAAGTAGGGACAACAGTTTTCTTTCCTCATGAAGACGACATGGTAACCCTGCAAGCAAAACCATTATTTTGTCGTGAGGAATGTTCAAGGTAAGACGAAAGCAAATCCAAAAAGGCAGAAGTCATAAATTAGAACTAATAATCTTAGTCACAACTACTAGCAACTTAATCGAACATAATTTGATAGCATAATTTCGTGACATTAGCATGGTAATAGCATGAGAATGAGCATAGTAATGGCATGGGTATGACAAGAGAATGAGGCTTTCTTAATAACGCGTTTCAACATGCAATGTATACTTACTAACCTATGAATGAAATGAAATGATAGAATAATGTGCAAAAATGAAAATCTGAAGACTATTTTGATAATAAGCATTAGAAATAAGTAAAATAGAAGTGAAAAGAGTAAACAAATGCTAAGGGAGAGAGATTGGGCTTAAAAAATGGAGTGGGAAGCAACGCACGGGGTGGTAGGGAGGGCGTGTGGACTTGTAGCAGCTAGGGTTAGGGTTTTTGGGTGAAGAAGACAATGAATAGTGCAGCCTATTTATAGATTTTGAGGCACATGGCTAGGGAACACGCCCGTGTTCTCCAATTTTGGCCCGTGTGACTCGCGAATTTTGAATTTGGTCGCGTCTGACATTTTGTCCACGCTTGTGTCCCTTGGGCGTGTGGTTGCACACGGTTGTGTCGGACGACCGTGTCTGGCTTCGTTCGCTTCTCTGACGTCCATGTATGTAGGGCCGCACCTGTGTTAATTTAACAGGTTCGCCCATGGTTGCTTGGCACGGGCGTGTCGCACGCTCGTGTTAATTTGACAGGTTCAGCCATGGGTTCAAGGCATGAGCGTGTCGCACGCCTGTGTTGTTTTGACAAGTTTGTCCACGGCCATGTTGCATGGCCGTGGCGATTTGTTGTAGCCCGTGTTTGGGGAAAATCTTTGCCCTGTTTCCACACGATCTTAAGCACGCCTGTGTTATTGGCCGTGTCTATGTGGAAAACCTGTACTTAAGATCTCCGTTAGTAAGTTAGGTGTTAAATACTAAAATTGAAAGAAGTTAATACAGTTAGTGCTCGGGTTGCCTCCCGAGAAGTGCTTATTTATAGTCTAAGCTCGACTTACCTCTCAATTGAATGGTCATGGTGGTTTGAGGAGTTTATACTCCTCATTCCTGCTATCATTCTCATCAAAATAAGTTTTTAGACGGGTGTTGTTTACCTTAAAAGTGCCGAACTTGGGATGACTTACCTCGACTGTACTGAATGGGAAAATGCTAAGTACCGTAAGAGGGATTTCATCATTCGGTTTGGTAGTGACAATATGAGGATTTACGACATCTAATAATACTTTATCTCCAACCTTAAGTTGATTTGGGAAGGTATATATTCTCGGTTTATGTGTCCGCTATTCATCTAGCTCCTCGATTTGTAGCCTTCGATCTTCATGAATAGGTCCTCTGCTACTGCTTGAGAATGGCTCTTGTACTTCCTTCAGACCCATTTCCTGCAAAGTAGGTTGCACTATATTGTCAGTTTTAGTAGAATGGTTTGGACGATCACCTTCAATTTCCAATATGTTGCCAGAATTGCGAGCTTGAAGGGTGATTGTTTTGTCTCCCACACGGAGTGTGAGCTCACCTGTGGCAACATCAATAATCATTTTAGCAGTTGCTAAAAAGGGCCATCCTAAAATCATAGGAGTGTTGCTATCCTCCTCTATGTCTAGAACAATGAAGTCAACGGGAAATATAAATTTATCGATTTTAACTAGCACATCTTCAATAATACTCCTAGGAAATCTTATAGTTTTATCTGCTAATTGAATGCTCATCCTAGTCTGTTTGGGTTTCCCAAGACCTAATTGTTTGAACATTTTGTAGGGCATGACATTAATACTAGCCCCTAAATCAGCTAATGCATTATTAACATCTAAACTACCAGTTAAGTAAGGAATTGTAAAACTCCCTAGATCTTTTAGTTTGATGGGTAGTTTATTCTGTAGAATAGCTGAGCAAACTGCGTTTAGCTCCACATGCGATGCCTCGTCCAACTTCCGCTTATTTGCTAAAAGCTCTTTTAAAAATTTCATTGCATTTGACATCTGCGATAGAGCTTCAATAAACGGTAAGTTAATATGTAATTTTTTTAAGAGTTTAAGGAATTTACCAAATAGTTCATCTGATCGGTCTTTCCTTGTCGCGTTGGGGTATGGCACACGAGGTTTATATTCGACATTCACTGATTTGTTTTTATTACGACCTACCTCACCTTAACCTCTGCTCTCCACAGTTTCTTGCCTCGGTTCTGGCTCAACGAATCCTTCTTCATCTTGAACATTAATCGCGTTGAGCTGTTCCCTTGGGTTGAGTTCAGTATTACTTGGCAAGCTACCTTGTGGTCGTTTGGAGATTAGTTTGGATAGCTGGCCTATCTGAGTTTCAAGCCCTTGGATTGACGCTTGTTGATTTTTAAATGCTATCTCGGTGTTCTGGAAATGGGTTTCTGATACCAAGATAAATTTAGACAGCATCTCTTTAAGGTTTGATTTATTTTCCTGTTGGTAGGGTGGTTGTTGAAAACCTGGAAGATGTTGTAGTCTTTGATTTCCTTGACTGCCCCATGAGAAATTGGGATGGTTCCTCCAACCTACATTATAAGTGTTACTATATGTGTTATTTTGGGATCTAGAGTAATTGTTACCCATATATTGGACTTGTTCTTCCTCGATGCTAGGGTTGAAGGGCTGATACTCTGTGCTTGCTCCTCCTCCATTCGTATTGCACCTCATTACTGGATGTACCTGAGTAGAACCAAGTAAACCATCAATCCGAACTTATGCATATTAGGGGTTTACTTTAAGTTATTCGAACTTACCTGGTATTCTTTTCAGAGTTGTGTTTCGATTATTCCGAAACCTTGTGTTTACCACGATTGACCTCTGAAATTTATTCCTCGGGGTCTAGGTCAACAAAATTAACTCATTAATACGATACATTATGTATTTCAAGTTTAATATCTACTCCCGGTCCAAATGACCATTCTACCCCTAACCTTTCACATTTTTACGATTTAGTCCCTAGGCTTGTATAATGAAACACATGCACTTTCTATCTTACCCAAGCCTAGTCGAACACTTTTCCTTCTTATGGTAGCCCACATTATCCATTATTTTCTCATTGCTACCACACATTTACATCTTTTGCAAAATAGTCCCTATAAAGGTTTTTCATGAAAATCAACTAGGAAAAGATGTTTAATACACATTCATCTTTCATATTCCTCCATAATCCATCAAAATACAAGCAACTCATGCATTGGTAAATTTTTAAACATGAACCCTAGCATGAAATATGGGTAGAAATGGAGAGAGCAAGCTACTTGGATTTCAAAAATACAAATATCATGAAAAATGGGGCTTGGGAGCACTTACTATTGAGCTTGGAAAGCTTGAAACCCTAGCTATAGAGAACCCCAAATTTTTGGCTGGATGAAGGAGGAAATGGCTGATTTTGGCTTTATTTTTCCCATTTTAATTCATTAAAATGACAAATGACCAAAATGCCCTTATGCACTTTCTTTAAAATTTCATCCATGCAAGCCCATTTTTGTCCAAAAATTTAGAATTTGGGCAAATTTCTCTCCAAGACCTTCTAATTCATAATCTAAAACAATTTCATACAAATTGCTTCTAGAAATCAAGTTTTGTAATTTATTCAATTTAGTCCCTAATTTCCAATTGGACATCTTAAACTTAAAATTTCTTCATGAAACTTTAACACATGCATATATTTATATTCTAGGCCTCATAATAATCATAAAATAAATATTTTGATGTTAGATTTGTGGTCCCGAAACCACTATTCTGACTAGGCCCTATTTCAGGATGTTACAGCTAACTTCTTCCAACGCTCGGTCGGATGATGCTTATCATAAGACGTATAATTTAGAGTCTTATCCCTAGAACTAGCTATAACAATCCCCTGCTACAATTTGCCCTCTCTAGCCTATTTCATAGGACCAAAATTCGAACAAGTATGACTAGAATCTCTTTTAGTTAGGAAGTTATTTTTATGTTGTTTTCCTGTTCCAAACACTTAATTTCCTACACAATCTTAGTTTTCTCTATTAGAGTCTCAAATACCATTCCTCGTGTGAAGCAACTTGAATTTTAAGGTCATAACGCAGTCCATCCTCAAACTTTACACATTATCCTGCTCAGTTGCAGCCATACCCTAAGAATATTGACTAAGCCTAAAAAATTCTGCCTCATATTCAGCCACCGTCATATCCCCTATTTTAACTCGATGAATTAGAGTTTATGGGCCTTAACATAACTCATTCCCACATACTTTTTCTGAAAATCCCTTTGAAAATACTCCCAAGTCAATCATTCATCCTTTATACCTCTCACCACAGACTACCACTAATAGTAGGCCTCACCCTTCAGCAACGACATGGTACCCTTTAATTTTTGTTCTAGAGTACATTCTATATCCTCCAGAATCCTCTCAGTGGTCTTCATCCAGTACTCTGCCACCGTAGGGGTCATTTTAGAAACACTTCTAAATAAGTCAACCTTATTAAACCAAATTCTCTCAATAAAAAATCCAATATTCGTAGATCCAGTTTGGGTTCCAGCAACCCTGTGAAGAACCCTCAACATCGCTTGGGATATTGCATTATCACCATTATCATAACCTCTACCACCAATGGCAAATGAATCCTATATGTAATCTACATAAGCAATTAAGGTTTCATCCTAAGTGGTAGGCGATTCAATTGGAGCGACTACGTGACCTACCTCTTCCTCGTTTCCCTCGAGTGCTGATAATGAATTTCTAGAAGTCTAGAATTTAGAGTATATCTATAGTTCAAGAGTATGATAACTAGTTAAAAGTCTTTTTGTTTAAAGTTTATCTACAATTTTAGTTACAGTCTATAGTCTATAGTTCGTCTATAATTTCAGAAGGAATAGTAACTAAATTAGGAATGACATCAGAGTCTCATATTCAATTTTTCTTAAGAAAAATCAATTTCCCAAAGTTTGTGGCATTATTTTGCCCAATGTACCCCTTTTTAAGACATACATGTAGACTTATTTAAAAATTCACAGTTTGAGTTTTGAACATGGCTTTGATACCAACAAATGTAATCTCTCTAACCCAGCTTAGATGTTACGTCGCGACATCGACTTTGTGACTAGAATAAAACATGAAGTAGGGACGTTTTGGTCTGTTAAATTGAACTTGAAAGCTCGAGAACGTCAACTAGCCTATGGCTAAGGATGACGGCTAGCTAAAGGCTATAAATAGACACCTCTGGCATACATTGGAGACACCATTCCATTAGCTTAAACTTTCTCTTTAGATTTTATTTCATTTTCTTAGGTTTTCAGAGTTTCGTTTCTTTTATTCTTTATTTTATTTTAAGAGTTATGAGTTGTAAAAGAGATCAAATCTTGTGAATTCATATTCATTATCAATATTAATCAGGATTTTCTTAAACTCTCTAGTATTCATTGATTATGATTAATTGTTATATCTACACCATGTTATCTATGATAGCCATGAGAAACTAACCCCTTCTATTGGGGATTAGCAAGTGGAAGCATGATTTTTTAATTGTTTTGTAAGGTAATTCAACAGATTAGCTGTTTGAGAAAGGGAGAACACGAAACAAACCTTGGGCCTGACAACCCTGGGAAGTCATCAAGGTAGGAATTAATCAAATATTGGTATTGCCCATCCTTGAACACATTGACCCTAAACCAGTTTGGACTATGAGGTCAAAACATAAGTAGTTCTTGCTGACTTGTTATATTAGTGGAAGATCGAAAGATCCTACTAGGGTAGCGACTAGTTGATTGACCAAAAACCCGAGATGACAGTTTATTGAGATTGCTGAAGTGAGCTAATCACCCATCCTCAGATTTGATTCACTTTATCTATCTCTATCTCTTGCAATTTTAATTTTTTGTTTTTCATTTCAGTTTATTATTTTACAAATTCTAAACATGTTTCTTATTTTACTTTCGTACTATAACATACTTAAAGTATTAATTAGATCTTTAATTGTTTAGGTTAATATTGATTTAGTACTTTCCTCCCTTAGGTATGATCCTTGGATTACTAACCTACTTCGTTGTAAAATCTATATTACAACTTGACCCGTATACTAGCAGGAACTGCCTCATAAATCTCTATTTTATTACAGTATTCACACTCTGGACTTTAGTACATCCGGAGGCGATCAATAATTTATTGAATTTTGATTAAAAACCATATCTCATGAATCATAAATTTAGTTTCCAAGTTTCAAATGTCTAAAAAATTATAATGGCATGCAAGCCAAAATTAGCCGAAAGTTTAAGTCTTATACCACAGTTCATGTAAAATAATATGGTTCTCAAATAATAGAAATTATAAATATTATGTCTAAAATACTTTTGCTGGAAAAACTAATTGAGACAAGCCATCCGAATGCCGATTTGGTGTCCTAACCTTGTGAGTTATCTATAAAGAAGGTAATTAAAAGGGTGAGATTGAGAAGCTTAATGCGAGTCTAAACACAACAAAAATTAGTGCAAAGTAGTAGACATGGCATACAAAACAACAATTCTCATAATAATAACAATCGTATAGCAATATAAAATTTGACAGTTTATTTGAGCATGCTTATAAATGTTAATGCAGTTCAAGTATATTGGAAAAAGTTTCTACCCATCATCCGCTACACACCATAGTAAGAGTTCCCCCAGAACTGATCCATCCTTACACACCGTATTGTGGATAAACCACCTATAATTGCAGATAAAATACAAGTAAAATAGTAGGTAAACCACAGTAATTTTCAAATAAAAAGATTATAGATAAACTACTAGTAAATTGTCGACAAACCACCAGTGTTTGCAAATTTAAAACTGCCAGTTCTTTATCCTTGCATATCATCCCAATCCCCATATTATGCAATATGGCATGGTAGTAATAGTATTACATAGAAACAGTAGTCATGCTTATCATGCAATCAATTTGAGAATAGTAGTAAACATGCTGAACATGGAATCAATAATATAGAAGTAGTGGAAATAGTAAAAGATCATCAAGTGTACCGTAGTAGTTGGCATGTATATATAACATATCATACATATAACTGTAAGAATTTAGTCAATCAACTAGAATATACATAATATCAGGGTCTCAATTAAGTGTCCAAAAACTCTAAAAAAAACAATTCGAGGACTATACAATGACTAAACTAAACATATCACAAAATTTTTGGAAAATTTGTAAAATAGGATCACATGGCCGTGTAACAGCCTGATGCCATGTGGAAGGAGTACACGACCGTGTGTCCAGGCTGTGTAACAACATGATGTCGTGTGTGCGACCAATAAATGACCAACGATAAGGACAATATCGCGTGGTTGGTTGTGTAACAGGTTGTGGTTGTGTGATCTATGTGTCCTAAAATGACAAATGCACATGGCTGTGTGGTCCACCTGTATGGCTTACATACCCATGTGAGAGATTGTCTGACCCTAAAACTACACACGATTTTCCACTAATTCATTTATTAAAGAACACACACCATCACCATGAATCCTGTCGAGACTTCCCACGATCACTTTTTATCTAATTCACCAAGATCTTATTCTTCAATGAAAAATACACTCAAATTAACGGTTGTTATCAAAGATTTTGGCAAGATCCGAAAAATGTTGATTAATCAAACTGAAAGATTAACATCAGATATTTGTACAACAGAAGTACAAAATCCAACCATTGAAATAGAATTCACTTACAATTCTTCAATAAAGATAGCGAAAGCTATTGATGACACATCTAAACATCAATAGAATTTAGATTTTTGAGGTATGTCTTGACAAAAAGAGGGAAAGTTGATGGTTTAAAGATGGTGGAGGATGCGGTGGTGTGGTGGTGGAGTAATCAAAGGGAAAATCAAAAAATCTTTAAAGAAGAAAAGGAAAAAGGGTGACACAAAAGAATTAGTGTCACACTCTATTTAAATTTAGTTTTCGTTAATTCAAGAGCAAGAATATGTTTGGATTTAGTGGTTCAAAAGCAATGTAGCTTCTCTTGAGACCCAAGTTCCAATCCCCTCTCCCACTTTTATTTTTAATTTCGATACAAACATCTTGTTCAACCCCTTTTGCCCCCTTATTTTTTACCATATAAGGGAAATTCTTTCCTCTCATATCTTTCTCCTCATTTATTTCTTATCCTCCTTTACAGTCCCCTTGTTCTTCCCCTTGTTTTACTCTTTGGCATATTTTTCTTCCCATTTCCATATTAATCATCCCTAGCACCTAAAGAAAACAATTATTTTGTTTTCTCGTTCATTTTCTTTCTCTCCTCCTCCATGTAACACCCCGAACCCGAGACCATCGCCGGTGTCGGACACGAGGGGTTAACAAGCCAAGTTCACATATTTTGCCCCCCAATTTGACATTTCCAGTCAGGCTGGAAAACTGCGTCACCGTCGCCTTAAAAATCATATCTCGAGTTTCAAAACTCGGAAACTGGTTTCGTAAATTTTCCCTGAATTTAGACTCATATATCCATCCATGGATTTATTTCTAGAATTTTTGGTCAGGCCAATTGGTACAGTTTATTAGTTAAAGTCACCCATGTTACAGGGATCGACTGCTCTGACCTTCGCGCGTTATAACTTGAATATCTCTCTGTACAGGGATTTAATACTGGTGCTGTTTGTTTCTAATGAAACTAGACTCAAAATGGAATCTGTAAATATAAGGCATGACTCCTAATTCTTTCTGGATAATTTATAGTAAATTTTTAAAGTTGCAACAGGGGACCCAGAAACCGTTCTGGCCCTGTCTCACAATAGCTTTAATATCTCTTAACATGTAACTCCTATGACCATTTCGTTTCTTCCATATGAAAATAGACTCATCAAGGTTCAATTACATAGCTTATTCACTATTTAATACCATTCCTACAAATTTTGGTGATTTTTCACATTCACGTCACTGCAGCTGGCAGCATCTGTTTTAAGGTAGGTCTTACCTATTTTGTAGTCTCCATGAACCAACTAGTCTTGCCATACATAGGTTCATATATGATCATTTTAACCATACCAATGGCTGATCATGTGACCAACATTCCCATCTCCAATCCATAATCACATCATGACACCATATATATATATACAAACCGCAAATAGTCTAAGTTCAGTACTTCACTTTTACGAGCCATTTTCGCATGGCCGTACACATATACATCACAGCATATTTAAACCAACAAGGGTAGTCCTATACATGCCATTTCAAAGTTCAACCAAAATTTATACCAAAATAGAGGCGTTGATAGTGTGGATGACTTGACTTTAATGATCCCGAATCCGATTGCTATCGGCGTAATCTATATAACAGAGAGCCAAAGCAGCGGGTAAGCATTTTATGCTTAGTAAGTCTCAAGGAATAAAATCAGCTTTAATTTAAGCAATACATTAACATAACCAAATGCATCATTTCATTAATACACATTCTCATAATCATTCTTACTTCACACTTCATCATTATATACTTTCACAAAGTATCAACCATTCCAATAGCTGAAATTAGTTAGTCGATTGAGCGAATGTTGCTCAAATATGTCGACTTTCCAATGCACATATAAACGTACCTTATTCTTTGGGCTTTTGAGCGTACTAATTGAATTTATTACAGCAACCAACACTCACCTCCAGCCCAAGCTTCTTGAATACAACCGGATATAACCACGTGCACGAATGCCTTGGTCTTAGCCGGATAGAATGACTCGCATACGAATGCCTTGGTCTTAGCCGGATGTAGCCACTAGCACAATTGCCTTGGTCTTAACCGGATATAATTTCAACATAATTGTCTTGAGGCTTAGCCCGGTATCATTCAATTTCTCATGCACACATACATCAATAATCATTGGACATACATATTTCATTTTCGTTACTAAGGCTCAAACACAATTATAATCACTAGCATAATCGCCTTGGGACTTAGCCGGGTATCATTCGAATACTCATACACACATAAATCAATAATCAATACATCCATATTTCATTCCACATAATTCAATTAAGGTCACTTCTTGAGGACTTACCTCGGATGTTGTCGAACGGCTTTTACGGCTATTCGATCACTTTTTCCTTCCCCTTGTCCAATTGTGGCCCTCTAAGCTCTTGAGCTAATTCAAACAAATTCAATTTATTAAAACCTCATTGTGCTAGCTTATGGCGAATATGACAAGGAGTTTAAATGGTCAAATGGCCACCCTTTAGCTTGAATACACAATGGTCATGCACATTTTATACTACATCAAGCAATTCAATACAATTCATTCGGGCATCAAGGAAAAGCTAAGGCCTTCAATAGGCTACCTAAGGCCGAATATACATGTCCATGTTGAGGCCAATTATGCACTTAATACCACACAAAAACAGCATGCATTTTACTAGTTAATGCTTTGCATGTTGTAGCTCAAAACTTATAATATAGCATCAAGCACTCATATGTGTGCTAGGCGAATGTGCTTGCAATTTCACAAGCATTCTTCAACATCTTCTTCTTTAAACAAACATATTCATCACTTACTTCATAGCCAAAACATCATGTGCAAACATATATATACATATATGAGCATGGCGAATTTCAAGGTGTCCATAGCCATCTAAAACACAAATTTTAACTAACATGCAAGAAGCATGAACCATGCTCATGAATGCATCATGGCGAATACATCATAATCATGCCCTTTTATCTTCAATCATGGTTAAACAAAAGAAAACTCAAAGTCTTACTCAAGATGGCTACAAAGAAATTTCAAGAGTAGACAATCCATCATTGCATGCATCATCATCAAGCTTCACACTTAACATGCAATGGCTTTATCACAATACCAACCTTGACCAAATACCACTTCCATGGCATAACAAGGATTTGAACCATGGCTAACATGAACATCAAGTTGGCAACTAAAACATGCATGAATCTCATGACACAACCTCGTACATGCCTCAATCTTGATGCAAGTTTAGCCAAATATCCTTCTAGATCTCTTCTAAACAAAGGAAATGAAGCAAAATCTCTTCTTCCTCTTAGTATTTTTGGCCAAAAGGAGAGAACAAGGATGAACAAATTTTTTGTTTTCTCTTCTTGGTTGCACGGCAATGGGGAATGCTACTCTCTCACACACATTTTTTTTCATTCTTTTCTTACCCATGCTTATTTGTTTATTATTTCTCCCTAATGCCCAACAAAACATGTTTCATGACATGTTTAGCCCATATCTCTTTGTCATGGCCGGCCATCACTTGTAAAAGGGAATTTGACATGCAAGTCTATTATTTTGCATGCATGCTTTAATTAGTCATCACACATTTCCTATCGTACTTTCAAAGTTCACTACTAAGTCCTTTCTTGTGGAATTCACCTTTATAACACTAAATCAATCATCATAAAATGTCATACATGAGCACACATATTATAGGCATCAAAATAAATTTTAATTATTTTTATGCCTCGGTTTTGTGGTCCCGAAACCACATTCCGACTAGGGTCAATTTTGGGCTGTCACAACTCTCCCCACTTAAGAAATTTTCGTCCCGAAAATCTTACCGTAAATAGGTTTGGGTATCGCTCTTTCATAGAGTTCTCGGTCTCCCAAGTAGCTTCTTCTATCCCGTGCTTGAGCCATAACACTTTCACTAGCGGAACCCGCTTGTTTCGCAACTCTTTCACTTCTCGTGATAGGATACGAATCGGTTCTTCCTCATAACTCATATTAGCTTGAATTTCAATTTCTGATGGACTAATCACATGCGATGGATCGGATCTATAGCGTCGAAGCATCGAAACATGAAAGACATCGTGAACCTTTTTGAGTTCAGGGGGCAAAATCAAACGATATGCCACCGGACCGACTCGCCGGATATCTCATATGGCCCAATGAACCTCGGGCTCGGCTTGCCCTTACGGTAGAATCGAGTATCTTTTTCCAAGCGATACCTTGAGAAACACTTTATCACCCACGATACTCGATATCCTTACGCTTGATCCGCGTCGACTTCGACGATCGGAGGCTATCTTGGACTTTCACGGATTACTTTCACTTTCATTCAGCATCTCTAATCAAATCCACCGAAAATCTTGCTTTCACCAAGCTCGGTCCAAAACAATGGTGTACGGCATTTACGACCGTACAAAGCCTCGTAGGTGCCATCTTAATACTCGATTGAAAGTCTGTTGTTGTGGCGAATTCAATCAACGGCAAATACCGTTCCCATGAACCACTAAACTCGAGGACGCAACATCTCAACATATCCTCAAGTATCGAATTATCCGCTCGGATGACCATCGGTTTGGGGGTGAAAGGCGGTGCTAAAATGCAACTTGGTACCCAAAGCTTCTTGCAACTTTTTCCAAAATCGCGAGGTAAATCTCGGATCTCTATCCGACACGATGGAAATAGGCACCCGTGTAATCTCACAATCGAGAAACGCATACAATTCGGCTAATTTGTCCATTGAAAAATCCGTACGTACGGGGACAAAGTCGGCCGACTTAGTCAATCTATCTACCACGACCCAAACCGCATCCTTCTTACTTGCTGACAATGACAGTCCGGATACAAAGTCCATTGTGACTCGATCCCATTTCCACTCGGGTATCGTGATTGGCTGAAGTAATCCTGAAGGCACCTGATGTTCCGCTTTCACTTGTTGACATATTAAACATCTCGAAACAAAGTCGGAGATGTCTCGCTTCATACCATGCCACCAAAACCGGCGTTTCAAATCATTGTACGTTTTCGTACTCCGGTGGATTGCCATTCGGCTACAATGGGCTTCATTCAATTATCGAAATGAGTTCAATTCTTTGGAACACACGACGACTTCGAACCTCAAACAATCGTCATCATCGATTTGAAATTCGAGTCCTTGTTCGAACACACTCAAATTGTTTGCGACCAACTCGTCGTCGACTTTTTGAGCTTCTCGAATTTGATGTATCAATAGTGGTTTGGCTTTCAATTCAGCTACTAACACACTATCGGATCGAGCAGACAAGTGCACGTTCATCGCTCGTAAGCGAATAATGATTTACGACTCAAGGCATCCGCAACCACATTCGCCTTTCGGGTGATAGTCAATGACCAGCTCGTAATCCTTTAACAGCTCGAGCCAACGTCTTTGTCGCAGATTTAAGTCTCTTTGGGTCATCAAATATTTGAGACTTTTGTGATCCGAGTACACATGGCACCTTTCACTAAATAAGTAATGTCGCCAAATCTTTAAAGGCGAACACGATGGCGCCAATTCGAGATCATGAGTCGGATAATTTTTCTCATGTGGCTTTAATTGCCTTGACGCGCAGGCCACAACTCGACCTTCTTGCATCAATACACAACCTAACCCAAGTAGGGGCGTCGCTATAGATGACAAACTCTTTCTTGGGACTCGGGTTGCACTAGAATTGGGGCTTCACCAAATAAGTTTTCAGATTGATCGAAACTTTTTGGCATTTCTCCGTCCATTCGAACTTAACATCCTTTTGGAGTAACCGTCATCGGCGTGGCTATCGTTGAAAACCTTTTCAAATCGTCGGTAATAACCAAGCCCCAAAAAGCTCGAACCTCGAGAATATTTCTGGAGGCTTCCAATTAAGTATGGTTGAAATTTTATTCGGCCGACCGAATACCGATCTGAATACCACATAACTCAAGAAGCTAACCTCTCTTAACCGAACTCACACTTGCTGAACTTAGCATATAATTGCTTATCCGTAAAATTTGCAAAGACTAACCGCGGTGTTCAGCATGTTCGGTCTCATTTCTTGAATAGACCAAGATGTCATCAATGAACACGACTACGAATCGATCCAAATATGGTGCGAAGATCCGATTCATTAAATCCATAAATACCGTAGGGCATTAGTGAGCCCAAACGGCATCACTAGGAACTCATAGTGACCATATCTCGCTTCAAGGCAGTCTTGGGTACATCCGAATCTCGGATTCGCAATTGATAATAGCCCGATCTCAAATCTATTTTCGAGAACACTGAGGCTCCCTTCAGTTGATCGAACAAGTCATCGATACGTGGTAACGGATATTTGTTCTTTATCGTCGCTTTATTAAGTCGACGATAGTCCATCTGCAACCGCATGGTTCCATCCTTCTTTTCACAAACAACACCGGCGCACCCAAGGCGAACAACTCGAGGCGAGCAAGACCTCTATCCACCAATTCTTGCAACCGAGCTTTCAACTCCTTTAATTCCGTTGGTGCCATACGATACGGAGCTATCGAAATTGAGTGGTACCGGTACCAATTCGATGCCAAATTCTATTTCCGAACAGTGGTAAACCCGAAATTCTTCAGGAAAACATCCGGTATTCACAAACCACGCACAGATTCGGTTTCTTTTACGATTCCTTGTCATCGAGCACGTCGAAAGGTACGCCGCACCCTTTTCTTACATATTTTCGGGCCAACATTGCGATATTACACCGGCAACCCTTTAAGTCCGTAGACTCAACCCGAATTATCTCCTTATTCGCGCACCTCAAATCGATAGTCTTGCTTTTGCAATTTACAACCGCATCGTGCATGGTCAACCAATCCAAACCAAGAATAACGTCGAATTCATCGAGCGGCAAAAGCATCAAGTCCGGGAAAACAAGAACCTCGGAACACTAGGGGACTTTTCTTGCACACTTTGTTGACAAGCACGTAATGACCCAAGGGTTTGATACGAATTACAAAATCGATAGACTCAATAGGCAAAGTCTTCCTGGATGCTAAGGTTTCACATATATAAGAATGAGTAGAACTAGGGTCAATCAAAGCAATCACATTAGTATTGAAAAGAGTGAAAGTACCAGTAATGACATCGGGAGAGGCAGCATCCTCGGCGTGCGTGTATGGCATAAGTCCTAGCGAGGGCACGAGCCTCGGATCGATGGTAGCATCTCTAGATCCTCTCGACCGCCAACGACATTGCCCATATTTCTAGGTGGCCTACCTCGGCGATGGTAGCACCGGGTTTCCACTCGACTTACATTCATTCAAGCATCCTCGGGCAATCCTTCATAAAGTGGTCGGCCGATCCACACTTATAGCGGGAGCGATCACGAAACCAACAGCTCCACGAATGCCATTTGCCACAATGTAGACACTCGCCCTCTCTCGGCGATCATTTCCACCATCAGCGATCGAAGTGACTCGTGTGGTCACAGGGGTCGATCGCGTCCTCGTCTAGAAAAGCCGAAATGCCTCTAGACCGGCTCACATCATCTCGAAAGCTCTTGATGCTGTTGAAGAGACTTTCCGAGGACCTCTTCGAATTCTCCGGTTCCCACATCAACTTTTGTTTCTCCTTTCTAAGCTCTTGACTTTACAAGCTCGCTCAACAAGTACTACGAACTCTCGTATTTCGAGAATGCCAACGAACATCCTTATATCATCATTCAGCCCATCCTCGAGGCGTTTACACATAATGGCTTGGACGAAATGCATTCTCGCGTCTGGCTAAGCCTCACAAATTTTCGTTCGTAGTCGATGGCGACATAGAACCTTGCTTAAGATCAAGGAATTCCCTTCGCTTTTGGTCGATGAATCTCGACTAATATACTTTTTGAACTCGGTTTGAAAGAATTCCTAAGTCACTTGCTCTCTAGGCACCACAAGTCGAGTACTCCACCAATAGTAGGCGGACTCGCGTAGCAAGGAGATGGTACACTTTAAGCACTCATCGGTGTGCAGGATAGCTCATCGAGCACCGGATAGTGTTATCCAACCAAAATTCAGCTCGCTTCGGCATCATCATCATCCGTAGCCTTAAATTCAGTGGCCCCATGTTTTGAATCCTATCGATTGGGGCTTACTTGACCTTATTTGGTAAGTCACCGGAGGTATTGTAGGTCTTGAGGGTTGCATTTGTCGGGAATGGAGGTTGTGGAACAGTAGTGTTAGTTCGAATGTATTGATTAAACCATTCGTTCATCACACTATAAAAGGCTTGCCTAGCCTCATCATTCGGATTGCTGGCCATAGGTTGAGAGTCCGCCGGTGCTGTCCCTTGCGCGAGGAGCAGCGCCACACTCTCCACATCATCGCTATTGCTCGGTGGGATCGGGATCCATTGCTATAAACAAACACAAAGTCAAATTGTCGAAATCACCACACTATCGATTCATCATTTAATGGCATGTATAGCTAGACCCCAAACACATCATGGTAGTCCTAGAATCGACTAAACCGTGGCTCGATACCAATAAAATTCTAACACCCGAACCCGAGACCATCGCCGGTTAATGGGACACAAGGCCCAAGTTCACATATTTTGCCCCCAATTTGACATTTCCAGTCAGGCTGGAAAACTGCGTCACCGTCGCCTTAAAATCATATCTCGAGTTTCAAAACTCGAAACTGGTTTCGTAAATTTTCCTGAATTTAGACTCATATATCCATCCATGGATTTATTTCTAGAATTTTGGTCAGGCAAATTGGTACAGTTTATTAGTTAAAGTCACCCATGTTACAGGGATCGACTGCTCTGACCTTCGCGCGTTATAACTTGAATATCTCTCTGTACAGGGATTTAATACTGGTGCCGTTTGTTTCTAATGAAACTAGACTCAAAATGGAATCTGTAAATATAAGGCATGACTCCTAATTATTTCTGGATAATTTATAGTAAATTTTTAAAGTTGCGACAGGGGACCCAGAAACCGTTCTGGCCCTGTCTCACAATAGCTTTAATATCTCTAACATGTAACTCCTATGACCATTTCGTTTCTTCCATATGAAAATAGACTCATCAAGGTTCAATTACATAGCTTATTCACTATTTAATACCATTCCTACAAATTTTGGTGATTTTTCACATTCACGTCACTGCAGCTGGCAGCATCTGTTTTAAGGTAGGTCTTACCTATTTTGTAGTCTCCATGAACCAACTAGTCTTGCCATACATAGGTTCATATATGATCATTTTAACCATACCAATGGCTGATCATGTGACCAACATTCCCATCTCCAATCCATAATCACATCATGACACCATATATATATATACAAACCGCAAATAGTCTAAGTTCAGTACTTCACTTTTACGAGCCATTTTAGCATGGCCGTACACATATACATCACAGACATATTTAAACCAACAAGGGTAGTCCTATACATGCCATTTCAAAGTTCAACCAAAATTTATACCAAAATAGAGGCGTTGATAGTGTGGATGACTTGACTTTAATGATCCCGAATCCGATTGCTATCGGCGTAATCTATATAACAGAGAGCCAAAGCAGCGGGTAAGCATTTTTATGCTTAGCAAGTCTCAAGGAATAAAATCACCTTTAATTTAAGCAATACATTCACATAACCAAATGCATCATTTCATTAATACACATTCTCATAATCATTCTTACTTCACACTTCATCATTATATACTTTCACAAAGTATCAACCATTCCAATAGCTGAAATTGTTAGTCGATTGAGCGAATGTTGCTCAAATATGTCGACTTTCCAATGCACATATAAACGTACCTTATTCTTTGGGCTTTTCGAGCGTACTAATTGAATTTATTACAGCAACCAACACTCACCTCCAGCCCAAGCTTCTTGAATACAACCGGATATAACCACGTGCGAATGCCTTGGTCTTAGCCCGGATGTAGCCACTAGCACAATTGCCTTGGTCTTAACCGGATATAATTTCAACATAATTGTCTTGGGCTTAGCCGGGTATCATTCAATTTCTCATGCACACATACATCAATAATCATTGGACATACATATTTCATTTTCGTTACTAAGGCTCAAACACAATTATAATCACTAGCATAATCGCCTTGGGACTTAGCCGGGTATCATTCAATACTCATACACACATAAATCAATAATCAATACATCCATATTTCATTCCACATAATTCAATTAAGGTCACTTCTTGAGGACTTACCTCGGATGTTGTCGAACAGCTTTTACGGCTATTCGATCACTTTTCCTTCCCTTGTCCAATTGTGGCCCTCTAAGCTCTTGAGCTAATTCAAACAAATTCAATTTATTAAAACCTCATTGTGCTAGCTTATGGCGAATATGACAAGGAGTTTAAATGGTCAAATGGCCACCCTTTAGCTTGAATACACAATGGTCATGCACATTTTATACTACATCAAGCAATTCAATACAATTCATTCGGGCATCAAGGAAAAGCTAAGGCCTTCAATAGGCTACCTAAGGCCGAATATACATGTCCATGTTGAGGCCAATTATGCACTTAATACCACACAAAAACAGCATGCATTTTACTAGTTAATGCTTTGCATGTTGTAGCTCAAAACTTATAATATAGCATCAAGCACTCATATGTGTGCTAGGCGAATGTGCTTGCAATTTCACAAGCATTCTTCAACATCTTCTTCTTTAAACAAACATATTCATCACTTACTTCATAGCCAAAACATCATGTGCAAACATATATATACATATATGAGCATGGCCGAATTTCAAGGTGTCCATAGCCATCTAAAACACAAATTTTAACTAACATGCAAGAAGCATGAACCATGCTCATGAATGCATCATGGCGAATACATCATAATCATGCCCTTTTATCTTCAATCATGGTTAAACAAAAGAAAACTCAAAGTCTTACTCAAGATGGCTACAAAGAAATTTCAAGAGTAGACAATCCATCATTGCATGCATCATCATCAAGCTTCACACTTAACATGCAATGGCTTTATCACAATACCAACCTTGACCAAATACCACTTCCATGGCATAACAAGGATTTGAACCATGGCTAACATGAACATCAAGTTGGCAACTAAAACATGCATGAATCTCATGACACAACCTCGTACATGCCTCAATCTTGATGCAAGTTTAGCCAAATATCCTTCTAGATCTCTTCTAAACAAAGGAAATGAAGCAAAATCTCTTCTTCCTCTTAGTATTTTTGGCCAAAAGGAGAGAACAAGGATGAACAAATTTTTTGTTTTCTCTTCTTGGTTGCACTGCAATGGGGAATGCTACTCTCTCACACATTTTTTTTTCATTCTTTTCTTACCCATGCTTATTTGTTTATTATTTCTCCCTAATGCCCAACAAAACATGTTTCATGACATGTTTAGCCCATATCTCTTTGTCATGGCCGGCCATCACTTGTAAAGGGAATTTGACATGCAAGTCCATTATTTTGCATGCATGCTTTAATTAGTCATCACACATTTCCTATCGTACTTTCAAAGTTCACTACTAAGTCCTTTCTTGTGGAATTCACCTTTATAACACTAAATCAATCATCATAAAATGTCATACATGAGCACACACATATTATAGGCATCAAAATAAATTTTTAATTATTTTTATGCCTCGGTTTTGTGGTCCCGAAACCACATTCCGACTAGGGTCAATTTTGGGCTGTCACACTCCATTTACCACTATATTTCTTATTTTTCCACCATATCACTAGCTTCGGCCACTGTTGTAACACCAAACCACCATTACTGCACCACCGTCACTTCCCTCTTATCCTCTTTTTGCCATCACCGTATCATCACTAGACGACCGTCCCTGTTGCACCGTCTCACTGTCATACTACTACCATCACCTACTTCCAATTTTCTTCCTTTCTTCTCCTCTTTCCTTTTCTTTTGTCAAATTTGAACACTTATCACTGTTTTTCCTTTTTCCTTTTCTATTTTATTTATATTCGATTTATATTAATATACTCACATTTATTTTATTTGATTTTCTCCTTAGCCGTAACTCCTTCATTCTCTCAAAATTCTCTGATTAAATCTTAAGTCTTCTGACATAGCCATTTCAGAGTAAGTAAAGATTGAAATAGTCTAATTTTGAAATCTTTTTATTTTGGAAGGGCCAAATCTAACATGTCGTATGTTCATATTGTTTTCCTCAATGATTACTACACGGATCACTTAAATTTATTTTAATACAAGATAAACCTTTTTTATAACAATTGTGTAAATAGTCCTTTGTTGAGTATTTTTGTGTATATCCTTCAAAAGGGTTAAATTCTCTATTTATATGATACAATTATAGTTCATGAATGTGACGTTGTAGGTAGGTCCCCATGCATACCAACACTTACCTTAGTCTAGGATTAACATGTGTTTTCTCTATGTGGGTTCACCTACATGGTGGTGCAAACCCACATCGTGCGAGCTCATGAAAGGATGCCAGCACCTCACACGTGAACTCAAGGTGCAAACCAAGTAAGCTACTGGTTGAGACCCAATTGGGTAACTCGATAGTGAGTTGGTAATGGCGAGTACCATAAAAATTTGTCCTTTAATTAGCTTAAGGAAGAGTTATAAAGTGACTCTTAGAAAATGGCTTCGCGAGGTAAGAGGTTACTGAGAGAGAAACTTATCACATATGCTATTTACTTTAGATTATCATATACACTTCATCACATGTTGAGGAGAGGTACAACTGTATACAGCTGATTGTGCCTTCATTCTCAGAACACAAATCATTAAAATGTAAACTTTTTTTAAAAGGAGGTTATCTTAACCCTAAGAATCAAACTGTTTGAACTTGAAATTTTTGAGGAGCTGCTGTTGAGGAAGATAATCGTGTTTTATAGATAATTTTCCTAATATTCCCAAATTATTTTTGTTGTTTTTCTGGGTTTATTTAGGCACAATGGTTAGGGTGAGAAGAGGTGGTTGTATTATTCAGGGTAACCGTTGTGGTTCAGAGAGTGAGCCTTCACAATGCTGTGAAGTAAAGGCTCTCATAGAGGCGAAAGCCTATTTGTGCACCACCATGACAGAAGTGATGAACTGTCACATGACCACTCGGGGAATTCAAATACTTAACTTTGCTTATGAGTTCTCGATTATTGAAGGGTCAAGGCGATTGGGTGACACCACCGATGTAAGTTTTCTACTTCCCTTATATGTACTAGAAGCAGGTTTTCATATTCCACTCCATGCCTTTTATTGCAATCTACTTGATGAGTTTAGGATAACTCTGGGCACCTATTTGGCTTCTCATGGTGGGTTGCAATGGCCTATTTCATTGAATATGGATGAAGAGAAGAGGTGCCATTAATTTCTATTTTCCAGAATCTATACCAATTGGAGGCCTGTAATTGAGAGGGCTTGTTAGTCTATTTTACTTTACTCCTTATGATGTACTGGAATAGATTGTTTTGAATTAGTCTTCAAACCTTCGATTAAATTGCTGTAAATACATATGGGTAAAGAATAAATCAGGATTTGGTTTTGACTTTCCCATTAAATGGTCCACACCTATCGAGAGTGTTACTTGCGAATACAAGATATTATATCAAAGATAGGGTGGGCTCAATTCTATTGGCTTTGTCGAGGTTGTGTAACGAAGTTGGAGGAGGTGCTAACTGTCATGAATTTATTTCACTATTGCCTCGCAAGTTAGAGCCTTAATAGATGGAGGCAAGTTGATGATGACAATGGTGCGGAAACCGTTTCAATTTTTCTAGCTTAGTTCATGTGGCCACATGGAGCCACTAATGAATTATGTTAAGGAAAATGGAGCTTGATTATTAATTTTATACTTTTTGTAAATTAAAGCCTTGTCCATAGTACTCTAAACCTTCAGGGGATAAAAAAGGTAGTGCAAACCCCTTTATGATTACTGTTGGTGTTGACAATAGACTTGTTGGTGATGCAAGAATAACTCTTGTTGTTGAAGAGAGTTAAGGAGAATCAATTAGTATATCCAGGGAGATTGACGAACACATGGACGTTTGATATTTTATGCAATTTGTACAAGGAGGTCCCTTTGGTACTTCTACTAGGGAAGAAAGTGCAAGTAGTTGAAAGAAACAAAAGGCTATTGCTGAAGCTACCAATATTATTCTAAGAAACGAAAATGAGAGTAGCCCTATAAGAGAACTTGATCGAAAGAAAGGGAAGGATTGCACTGCAATATTTGGTGATGTGGCCACTGTTGTTACAATTCTTGCTGTGATTCCTTCTCCTCATGGTTCCCATCCTAGGTCTCCACCTCAACCAAGATCACCTATAGAAGACACATTTGGTGTGGGTGATCAACATGGCCCTCCTAGAGGTTTAATGAAATTTATGTCTGCTAGAGATAAGACACAAACATTGTTTCTGTGGTGTGAACACCAACGTATGTGAAAATTTCCTTATTGGCCTACTGAGGTAAGAATATAGTGGAAGGATTCTATGCCTCAAGAAGCAAATGAGCATGTTTGTCCTTCTACATCACCTAGCGCCGCGAAAAAAATCATTGTTAAAGGAACTGATATCATCTCTTCATGTGAGCTTGGTTGAAGTTGGTACGGTAAGTGTGAGAATCATTGAGGGTAATCGTGAAGAGGAGGTAAGGAGGATGGAATCTCAAAATACTCACAACTCCACCATGGGGGCCTTGGAAAAGACTTACGAATACACAAGCAATTTGGTGAAAAAAATATAAAACTAGTGGAACAAAATAAGAGGTTACAAGTTGCCTCATTCTCACTGAAAAATATATTGAAAAATTGCATAGAAAGATTGCATGTGAGTGAACTTGTAAGACTATTTTGGAGGATACCATGAAAATCATGGATGAGCGGCATAAACCTACCATGACTAATATGTCGAAAAGTCATGAAGAGGCTTTCGAAAAGTATAAGGTTGATACTATTCAAAGCTTTCAAGATTATTTCCTAGATATGAAACCTAACTTCCTACTGCATGCTCAAGTGGTTGGCGGTCCCTTTGATGCTATTAGTTGCCTCACGAGTGCTCAGCTGGACTTTGATATTTACTTCCCCTCTAGAGCTACTTGGGAGGAATTTGTGGAAGAGTGGAAGAATTCCAATAGGCTATATTTTGCTGATAATCCTACTGAGTCTAGTGTAGCTACCACTACTAGGTATGATAGGGATGCTAATAAAGGAGTAAAGGAAGGAGTAGATGAAGAGCTCGTTGACCCCCAGGATACTAGGGCTAACTCATGACTTCCTTGTATTCATTCTATTTGCTGTTTTTATTTTGAAATGGAAAGAAGTATCTTTGCCTTTTGTTGAAACCTTGTAGAGCTTGATCGTGTTTTTATTTGAGCAAACTGTATAACTAAGTGGTCATTGTAAATGACTTAAACGAATATAATTTAAATGGAGATTAGTAGCCATTAGATTATTCAACTTAACTATCATTTGAAATCATCGTATTTAACTTGCGATCATGAATCAACTTAAGAAGATTATTCAGGTTCGTAAATCAATAGACTTAGGCTATCATCATAAATAAACTAGCCTTAATAATATCAATTATGATATGAAATCATCGAGCTATTCAGAATAGCTATAGAAAATCAGCTAACCCATAGAAGATAGCTCACTATGGTAAATTAATGAACTTAACCTGTGATCGTAAATCAGTGAGCCTTAATAATATCAACTATGATATGAAATCAACGAGCTGTTTGGAGTAGCGATAGTAAATCAACTAACACAAAAAAAGATTGTTCATGATAGTAAATCAATGAACTTAGATTATGATCAGAAATCAGTGAAGCTTAATAATACCAATTGTGATATTAAATCAACGAGCTATTTGGAGTAGCGATAGCAAATAAGCAATTTGGAGTAGTGATAGCAAATAAGCTAACCTAGAGAAGATTGTTCATGATAGTAAAATAATCAACTAAGATTGTATCGTAAACCAATGAGCTTTAATAATACTAGCTATGATCTTAAATCAGCAAACTATTTCGAGTAGCGATTGTAAATTAGTTATCTCAGAGAAGATTATTCATGATAGTATCAAATGAACTTAGGTTATGATTGTAAATTAGCGAGCCTTAATAATATCAATTGTGATATTAAATCAGTGAACTGTTTGGAGTAGTGATTGTAAAAAAAAAAAAAAAGTCAGAGAAAATTGTTCATGATAAACAAATGAAATAACATTTGCAAAGAGTGTATCTTTATAGAAAAAGATAGTAGAACATTCGTACATAATATTTTTTCAAATGGCATGCATTCCATGTATGAGGTAGAACAGGACCATCCATTTTTGCTATTCTTTAAGCTTCATAATCTATTTTTTTTATAACTTTGTAGGGTCCCTTCTAGTTAGAGGCCATTTTTCCTTGTTGAAATGCTGGAAACTAGCTTTAATATTTCTCAGGACTAGATCACCCACTTAAAACTATATGTTTTCACTCTAGAATTGTAGTATCGAGTGGCTAGCTGAGCTCGCATAGCATTCCTAATTTTTGTTGTCTCTTGACTTTATTAACAAGATCTAAGTTGAGTCTGATGGCCTCTTGGTTGGCATTTTCATCATAATGAGATATCCTATAGGATCACAAGCCTATCTCAGTAGGGTTTACCACCTCTACCTTATATTCTAGTGAGAATGATGTCTCTCCAGTTGTTGTGTGAGGATAAGTTCACATGGCCCATATAATTCCTAGTAGCTCATCTAACCAGACAATTTTGGCCTCATTAACCTTTTTCTTTAAAGGCACTAGAATTTTGTTGTTCATTTCCTATACTTGACTATTTGTTTGGGGCCCTTTTATAGAGCTTTGAGTGAAGAAAATTTGTAAGTCTTTACAAAAGTTTTTGAATTTTCCTTGGAATTGGGTTCCATTGTTTGTTATAATTAGACATGGAATGCCAAACCTACAAACAATGGATTTATAGGGAAAATATTCCATTTGTCTCTCTGTGATTGTAGCTAGAGCTTCAGCTTCTATCTACTTAGTAAAGAAGTCCACAACTACAACTATGAATTTCTTCTAAGTTGTGGCTATTGGAAAAAGGACCCAAAATATCTATTCCCCAAGTTGCAGACAACCAAGGACCATACATCACTTGTAGAAGCCAGGTGACATGTATTTTCTATACATTTGGCCCATAATATCCCTACCGAAGAACCTTCTATGGTAATAATTTTCCCCCCAGGTGATCCATATTCAGGTTAAGTGGGGGCGGGGCATCTCAAAAGTAGATGAGAGTAACCTTTTTTTATAAAGCACACCCTCTAATATGATATATCTAACTGTAATAGACTGAACGATTTTAATTGAATGAGATTTAAGTAGCTTACAAATACAAGGATATATTAAATGTAAATAATAACATCGTACCTTGTAGCTTTATGTTGTATTTTAGTGATTTCTTTTTTGTTGAGCTAGTGAGTTTCCCAATGTAAAGCTTGCATTATGAGGGTCATCCATGTTTATTATTAACTCAGATTAGGCACTTACTGGGTGTCAAAGCTTGGAGTAGCTCTATGTTCTAGTAAAATTGTAATACCCCATACCCGGTCTGATCGCTGAACCCGAGCTATGGAACACCACATTAGCAACCTAAATGACTCTCGATTAACACCCAACCTAACCTCTAACACACCACAACATTAAATAAAACAACATGTTGATCAGCTTTGTGTGTATTCTAAGGATTGAACCCAAATGAGATGGCAAATGAGTGAAAAATAGTGTACATGAAAGAGCCTAAGTGGCTACTGATATGATTTTATAATATGACAAATCATAACAAACAATTTGTGCAAGAAAATGAATTAGGCTAATCTAGAGACTAAATTGCAAAGAGTATTAAACTAAGAAATTAACCAAATAAATGACTAACGTTGGTTGGTTGATTTCAATATGGTTCATTGGTTCTCAAATAAGGGACATAAATCACTTAAATTACTAAGTGACTCTATTTTATCTTTCGATATCAATTTTACCGACTTAGAGAAATTAATTTCGATTTATGTCTCGATCTCATCAGTTAATCTGAGACTTATGAACGAGTATGCAACAAGATTATCTTCCGGTCTTACTTGCCTAGATTTTCCCTTAGGGGTGTCACCTCTTAATTTTTTAGGCCTATTTGATTTAGTCCAATATATTACGATTTAGCCATTGGCTCAAAAATCAACTTACCCATATCTCCATCAACCAACCCCCTTTTAGGTTTAGGTACTCATGCTGAAAATAAAGAGGATGAATATGGAAATTGTAACATCCCGCCCGATGGAATCTTAGTATCCCAATATTGTTTAGAAAATGGGTCAGGTAATATAGGTCTAGAAGTGAGTAGCGTTAACGCTAATCCAAAGATAAGATCTACTATGAGTACACCTGTGACACCTAAATGTTGGCGGACACTGGGGTGAGCCTGTAGTAAGTCTGATAAAGAAAGAATCATTCTAGGAACCTCTTTTGGCATGTATTGTTTAGGCAAAATAATTTATGAGAGATAGGACCTTGTGATGAAAATCTTATGTCAGCAATAGAGAGTATTCAGTGATGATGACCTTGAGCTGATTAAGATATAAGGAAAAGATAGTTAGGAGGTAGCCAAATGAGAACTAAGATAGTTAACAACCAAAAGAAAGTACTTGATTAGTTATTGGAATTCATTAGATTTGGATAAGACCACCAAATGACTGATGTGATGGTTGTTGAGTCCCAATAAAGTCACTAGACAAGTCAAAATGTTTAAGACAAGAAAGATAGCTCTCTCCTTGGGAGAGCAGGACTAAGGAAAGATAGGAAAGCTCCTCTAGGTTGAGTATAAATCCTGACAAATGGTGAACTATGAAGTCTAAGAGTAAATACAATGTTATCCGCCCTACTAAGACTTTTAATGTATATATGGGTGCGTAGTTTATGACGAAATCTGATGCGAGATACCGATAGGAAACGATACCTAATAAAGCACATGGTGGGCTCAAGTAAAAGAGTCATCGCCGAGAAGGCATGATGTGCCAAAGTGTAATTAGTTAAGCTATCAGCTACGCTTTAACGAAGGCGTAACACCCATTACCCATATTCAATGCCGGAACAGGATATGAGGCATTACTGGACTTTCATCACAATCAAACATACAAATTGAGTCATAAATTTTGCATCCAAATTAAAAACATTTGTATTCAATCATAATGTCTCTAATATGAGCCTAAGAGGCCTAAAACATACTTTAGAAGTGGTCCGGGACTAAACCAAGAACTCATGGAATTTTTACAAAACTTAGAAAATTTTTACTATGTACAGGGGTCACATGCCCGTGTCCTTAACCTGTGTAACTCTCTGATTTGCAAGTCATGAACAAATTTATTTCACACGGCCAAGTCAAACACCAATGTGCTAGGCCGTGTGGTTAACATAATTTCACATGTTCAAGGCATAATTCATAGCACACTTGGACAACCAATACATCTACAAACAAGGCCAATTCATGTCATTTCATTATCCACACTCAACATATTTACAACATCATATTTTACCAAACCAAATCACACTAAACTCACATGCTACGAGTTTCAACATGGCTATCAATAACATGCATAATTTTACTTAGTTTCACTAGCATACTAATGAGCCAATCTTAACCATTCAACAACAAACCCATTAAGCCACATTCAACCATTTGTCAAGTATTCATAAACCACATTATACAAAAGATAGTTGCACATGGATGCATATATATATATAAGCTTACAACCAATTCAACCAAAATGAGCCAAGTTACATGGCCAAATACCACATCGAGCCTTTGACAATTACAAGCCAATACATTTGGCAAAATTCACAATGACACATATAACAAAATGACCAAGTCCCTATACATGCCAAATTATCAAATTGTTTAAAATCATCAGTACCCAAAATAACAGTTTGAAAGTGTGATACAATCTCTGGCGATCTCCAATACGAGCTAGCTTGATGACACTATAAAACAAGGAGAATAAAACGGAGTAAGCTATATAGTTTAGTAAGCTCATATAAAAGAAAAAATCTAACCTTATCATACATTAACGTGTAAGTAATATCACATAAAATAATGTAATTTACCAAAATCTCATGATCATAATTCATTCCATCAGAAACTTACCTTGAATTCGTCATTTCACGAATTAATAATCATAAGTTTAAAGTACATTCCTGTTCCATATCGTAATAATTTCATACTTACTATCATTGTTGTCATACCTAATGAACCACTCGGAATAATAATATCGGATACAGGGGAAAACCTTGCACACAAGGTGCCACAAATGTAGCCATTGCTACCTCTATCTCATAACACATAAGTGCTCATTCTCGAGCCATTATTGGGCCTGCTCACACAAGATGTCGGTCGAGACGTAGCTACACGGTGCTGCTCACACAAGTTGTCAAGTATCCACAACATATGCCGGTATACTCAGCCACAAGTAGGACGTACAAACCAGCACCCGGAATCACATAACATAAAACCCTAGTGACATGCCACTTGTATCCTAATCTATTCCTAAGGTTTGATTGGGATTTCTCGCTTTCCAAATCAATCTCAAATGTGTCCGTAAGGTCGATTACACAAATCATGCATAAATTAAAGCATTTAAAATACATTTAAAGTAAAGCTTATTTAACATACTCAGCCACAAGTAGGACGTACAAACCAGCACCCGGAATCACATAACATAAAACCCTAGTGACATGCCACTTGTATCCTAATCTATTCCTAAGGTTTGATTGGGATTTCTCGCTTTCCAAATCAATCTCAAATGTGTCCGTAAGGTCGATTACACAAATCATGCATAAATTAAAGCATTTAAAATACATTTAAAGTAAAGCTTATTTAACATACGAACTTACCTCGGTTCCAAAAACAACAAAAGGATCTATTTGTCAATTATCTTATTTTTCCCCCAATCTAGACCCGAACTTTGTTTTTCTTGATCTATAATGTCAAATTTAACTTATTTAATTATCATATTATTCAATTCAGCCCAAAAACACATTATGAAAAAATTTGCATTTTTCCTCTAACTTTTTAACATTTTACAATTTAGTCTCTAGGCTCGTAAAATGAATTTCATTCAATTTCATCACAACCCAAGCCTAGTCGATTGTTATTTGTACTCAGAACAGCCCACACTTTTTCCACACATTTTATAGACTTTTACAAATAAGTCCCTATTTAATGTTTGAAAATCACTTTACAAACGTTGTTTAACTAACAACGAACATGCATTTTCTACCATCAAACATCAAAATATATGCACATCCAACATGGGTAAAACTTTAGACTTTAATTTTCTTTCAAATTAGTCTTTTAAATAGCTAAATCAAGTTACAAAGATCTCAAAAATATAAAAATCAATAAAAATGGGGCAAAAACGGACTTAGAATTGAGCTTGAAAGCTTGGCCAAAACCTTAGCTATGGTTTCCCCCATAATTTCGGCTATAAAGGACTAAATTGAAGAAGATGACATCTTTTATTTAGTTATTTTGGCTCTATTTACGAAATTACCTATTTACCCCTCACTTAAACTTTGAAAATTTACCTACTCCATGTCTATTTTTGTCCATCCCAAAGTATTATGGTCTAATTACCATTTAACGACCTCTAATTCAAAATTTCATAACAATTTACTACCTTTAGCCTATAGAACTCAAATTTTGCTCCTATTGCAATTTAGTCCTTCTAGTCAAATTGAGTACTCAATCGATAAAGTTTCTTAACGAAAATTTCACACAATTATCCTATCATGCTGTAGACCTTAAAGAAATAATAAAATAAACATTTCTACTTTAAATTTGTAGTCCCGAAACTTTTGTTCCGATTTGACCCAAAAATGGGCTGTTACAACTCTCCCCTCTTTAGGGATTTTTGTCCCCGAAAATCTTACCAAAAAAGAGGTTAGGGTACTATTTTCTCATAGCTTACTCGGGTTCCCACATAGCCTCTTTGACCCCGTGTCGTTACCACAAAACTTTCTCTAGAGCTATGTTTTTATTTCTCAATTGTTTAACCTCTCGAGCTAACACTTTGATTGGTTCTTCACCATATGTCATATCGTGTTGAATCTCAATCTCTGTTGGAGAGATTACATGTGATGGATCTGATCGATATCGTCGCAACATTGACACATGAAATACATTGTGGATCCTCTCTAATTCCGACGGCAAAGCTAATCGATATACCACCAGCCCTATTCTTTCAATAATCTCATACGACCCAATGAAACGCGAACTCAACTTGCCCTTGCGACCAAATCTAAGAATTTTCTTCCACAGTGATACTTTCAGAAACACTTTATCACCAATTTGAAATTCAATATCCTTCCGTTTCAAATCTGCGTACGATTTCTGTCGATTCAAAGCTACTTTCAAACAATCACGAATTACTTTCACTTTCTCTTCAATTTCTCTAACCAAATCAACCCCATGAATCTGTTGCTCACTAAGCTTAGTCTAATACAATGGAGTTCTGTGACACCCCTAATGTGACCCTAGTCGGAGAGTGGTTTCGGGACCACAAAACCGAGTCACAAGAATAATTAGGTGTTATATTCTGTGCTTATTGTATGTGGAATTTGTATGCGTAAATATTTCGTGTCTTGATTTTTATTAATTAGGTGCTAATCTATAAGAAAGGACCCATGTGTTAGGACTTGAAAATGTGATAGGTAAATTTTTAAGTGGCCTAATAATGCATGAAGTGAAATGAATGGAGTTGCATGTCAATTATCCCATCTCCTAAGGTTAGTGGCCGGCCATGACAAATTATGGGCAAAGGGAACATGTTTCCAACATGTTTTGCTAATGGTTGATGTTAGAATGGTTATTATATTGGTGTTAGTAGGAAGAAAAAAAAAAGGAAAAAAAATGGGTGTGTGTGGTTGCCCCCTCCCCATTGCCGTGTATTGAGCAAAGAAAGAAAAAAAAAAAGTTTGGTTCATCTTCCTCTTAGCTTAGCCGATCCTTCAAGAAGAAAAGGGAAGAGTTAGCATTCGGTCACTTGAGCTTGAACTAAGGTATGGAATCCATGTTAGTCTTTGAAATCTTTGCATATATGAAGCTAGTTACTAAGTCCTTTACTTGCCCATGTCAAAAATTTTGAATGTGGTAGTAATACAAGTGTTCGCCATGGAAGATGTTTAGGGAAATGGTTGTTGCCTTTATGATTTAAGGAATAATTAGAAATGGGTGAAAGAAACAAGTCTTTGTTCTTGATTCTTCTTGGCGATTCTAAGGGAGAAAAGAGAGCAACCATTTGGTTTCTAAGCCATAAATAAGGTGAGAAATTCATATGAATCCTTGAAATTTAGATGAAATTGAGCTAGTTACCAAGTATTTTTTTTTTAGGTGACCCATGTTAGAAATTGTGATTTTGGGGTGACTAGAACTTTCGGCCATAATGGTTATTGAGGATTAAGGTTGTGTTTCATGCTAAACTTGATGAATCTTGGTGTATGGGTGCTTGAACTAAACGAATGATCAAGTAGATGCATAAATACAAGTAAGAAGAATCGACTATTATGTGTAATACTATTGCCGAATATGAAAATGTTATACTTGAATAATGTATATGGTTGGAGTTGATAATATGAAAGGAAGGCTTAGATGTGTTTGTTTAAAGAAGGAATTGTTGAAGAATGTATGTGAACTTGGTACATATATGATGTGAAAGTCTTGGAATTTATTTTTGATTTTGTGTATTATGACCATGTATAATCGGCCACATGAGTAATTTGAGCACTTGATGTTATATCAAAATTCTTGAGCTTAAATATATAGATGTATGTATATGTGGTCATATAATGGCGTTTTGGTTTAAAGGTTGATTGATAAAAATATTGAATACTTCTACTTGTATTCGTTAAGCTCAAGAGCAAAGGGGAGCTAAATCCGATAAAGGGAAGGAAAAAGTGGTCGAATAGCCGTTGAAGTCATTCGACGACATCCGAGGTAAGTCCTCAAAAATGACCCTACGAATTATGTGAAATGAAATATGGATGTGTAATGATAATTGATTTATGTGTGTATGAGTATTTGAATGATACTGGGCTAAGTCCCGAAGGCGATTATGCTAGCGATATGTTTGTGTTTGAGCCTTAGTAACGAAAATGAAACATGGATGTGTAATGATTATTGATGTATGTGTGTATGAGCAATTGAATGATATCCGGCTAAGTCCGAAGACATTTATGCTAGTAATTATATCCGGGTTAAGACCCGAAGGCAATTGTGCTAGTGACTACATCCGGGCTAAGACCCGAAGGCATTCGTGCAAGTTGTTAAATCCGGGCTAATACCCGAAGGCATTTGTGCAAGTCGTTATATCCGGGCTAAGACCCGAAGGCATTCGTGCATGTGGTTATATCCGGTTGTATTCCGAAGAAGCTTGGGCTGAAGGTGAGCGTTGGTTGCTGTAATAAATTTAATTAGTACGCTCGAAAAGCCCAAAGGATAAGGTATGTTTATATGTGCATTGGAAAAGTCGATATGTTTGAGTAACATTCGTTCAATCGACTAACGAATTTTCAGCTATTGAATTGGTTGATATCTTGTGAAAGTATATATTGATGAAGTGTGAAGTAAGTATGATTATGTGAATGTGTATTAATGAAATGATTCATTTGGCTATGTGAATGTAATGCTTTAGTTAAAGCTGATTTCATTGCTTGAGACTTACTAAGCATAAAAATGCTTACCCCCGTTGCTTTGGCTCTCTGTTTTATAGATTTTGCTCGTTAGCGATCGGAATCGGGATCATTAAAGTCGAAGTCATCTACACTATCAAAGCCTCCATTTTGGTATAATTTTGGTTGAACTTTGAAATGGCATGTATAGGACTACCCTATTGTTGAAGGTCATGTACCTTTCGGTTTTGTGTAAACTTGGATAGCCATGCGAAAATGGCTTATATACGTTTTTAGTATGATACTATAATCGTTTGTATGTCGATCATTATGGGGTATGGAATTGTATTGAAAAGATTAGCCATTGGAATGGTTAATCATGATCACACTTTGTGCTATGTATGCAAAAAGGGCGAATTGAATCATGGAAATCATGAAATAGGTAAAGGTTACCTTGAAAACAGATGCTGGCAGCAGCAGTGGTGTGGTTTTGAAAAATCACCAAAATTTTTAGGAATGGTATTAAATAGTGAATAAGTTATGTAAATGAACCTTGATGAGTCTACTTTCATATGGAAGAAACGAAACGGTCATAGGGGTTACATGTTAAGAGATATTAAAGTTATCATGAGACAGGGCCAGAACGGTTTCTGGGTCCCCTGTCGCTACTTTAAAAATTTTCTATAAATTATCCAGAAATAATTAGAAGTCATGCCATATATGTGAAGATTCCATTTTGAGTCGAGTTTCATTAGAATCAAACAGCACCAGTATTAAGTCCCTGTACAGAGAGATATATAAGTTGTAACGCACGAAGGTCAGAGCAGTCGACCCCTGTAACATGGGTGACTTCAACTAATAAACTGTACCAATTGGCCCGACCAAAAATTCTAGAAATAAATCCATGGAAGGATATATGAGTCTAAATTCAGGGAAAATTTACGGAATCAGTTTCCGAGTTTTGAAACTCGAGATATGATTTTTAAGGCGACAGTGACGCAGTTTTCCAGCCTGTCTGGAAATGCCAAATTGGTTGGTGCTTTAAGAGGACTCGGCTCGTTAACCCCTCGTGTCCGACACCGGCTATGGTCTCGGGTTCGGGGTGTTACAATTTTATTGGTATCGGAGCCATGGTTTAGTCGATTCTAGGACTACCGTGATATGTTTGGGGTCTAGCTATACATGCCATTAAGTGATGAATTGATAGTGTGGTGATTTCTGACCATTTGACTTTGTGTTTGTTTATAGCAATGGATCCCGATCCCAACCGAGCAATAGCTGATGATGTGGAGAGTGTGGCGCTGCTCCGCGCAAGGGACAGCCCCGTGGACTCTCAACCTATGGCCAGCAATCCGAATGATGAGGCTAGGCAAGCCTTTTATAGTGTGATGAATGATTGGTTTAACCAATACATTCGAACTAACACTACTGTTCCACGACCTCCATTCCCGACAAATGCAACCCCAAGACCTACAATACCTCCGTGCTCGACCAAATAAGCTCAAGTAAGCCCCGATCGACAGAATTAGTAAACATGGGGCCACTGAATTCAAAGCTACGGATAGCGACGATGCCGAGCAAGCTGAATTTTGGTTGGACAACACTATCCGGGTGCTCGATGAGCTATCTTGTACACCCGATGAGTGCTTAGAGTGTACCATCTCCTTGCTACGCGATTCTGTCTACTATTGGTGGAGTACTTTGACTTCTGTGGTGCCTAGAGAGCAAGTGACTTGGGAGTTCTTTCAAACCGAGTTCCGAAAAAAAGTATATCGATCGAGATTCATCGACCAAAAGCGAAAGGAATTTCTTGATCTTAAGCAAGGCTCTATGTCGATTCATCGATCTCTGAACGAAAATTTGTGAGGCTTAGCCGTACACGCGAGAATGCATTTCGTCCGAAGCTATTATGTATAAACGCTTGAGGATGGGTTGAATGATGATATAAGGATGTTCGTTGGCATTCTCGAAATACGAGAGTTCGTAGTACTTGTTGAGCGAGCTTGTAAAGCCGAAGAGCTTAGAAAGGAGAAACAAAAAGTTGATGTGGGAACTGGAGAATTTCAAAAAAGGTCCTCGGGAAAGTCTCTTCAACAGGCATCGAAGAGATTTCGAGATGATGTGAGCCGGTCTAGAGGCGCTTCGGGCTTTTCTAGACGAGATCGCGGTCGACCCCCTGTGACCACATGAGTCACTTCGATCGCCAGTGGTGGAGATGATCGCCGAGAGAGAGAGGAGTGTCTGCATTGTGGCAAATGGCATTCGGGGAGCTGTAGGTTCCGAGATCGCTCTTGCTATAAGTGTGGATCGGCCGACCACTTTATCAAGGACTGCCCGAGGTTGCTTGAACAAAATGTAAGTCAAAGTGGAAACCCGGGTGCTACCACTGCTCGAGGTAGGCCATCCAGGAATGCGGGCAATGCTAGTGGCGGTCAGAGAGGGTCGAGAGATGCTACAACAAGACCGAGGCTTGTGCTCTGCTAGGACTTATGCCATCTGCGCGCGAGGATGCTCAGCTCACCGGATGTTATTACCGGTACTTTCACTCTTTTCGATACTAATGTGATTGCTTTGATTGACCTGGTTCTACTCATTCTTATGTATGTGAAACCTTAGCATCCAAGAAGACTTTGCCTATTGAGTCTCTCGAGTTTGTAATTCGGGTGTCAAACCCCTTGGGTCATTACGTGCTTGTCAACAAAGTGTGCAAGAAGAGTCCCCTAGTATTCCGAGGTTCTTGTTTTGGATTCGATGAATTCGACGTTATTCTTTTGCCGTAAGACTTGATGCTTTTGCCGTTCGATGAATTCGACGTTATTCTTGGTTTGGATTGGTTGACCATGCACGATGCGGTTGTAAATTGCAAAAGCAAGACTATCGATTTGAAGTGCACGAATAACGAGATAATTCGGGTTGAGTCTACGGACTTAAAGGGTTGCCACCGTAATATCGCAATGTTGGCCCGAAATATGTAAGAAAAGGGTGCGGCGTACCTTGCGTATGTGCTCGATGATAAGGAGTCGAAAAGAAACCCGAATCTGCGCTGGTTTGTGAATACCGGATGTTTTCCACGAAGAATTACTGGGTTTACCACCGCTCGGAAATAGAGTTTGGCATCGAATTGGTACCGGGCACCACTCCAATTTTGATAGCTCCGTATCGTATGGCACCAACGGAATTAAAGGAGTTGAAAGCTCGATTGCAAGAATTGGTGGATAGAGGTTTTGCTCGCTTGAGTTTTTCGCCTTGGGTGCGCCAAGATTGTTCGTGAAGAAGAAGGATGGAACCATGCGGTACGTGCATCGACTATCGTCCGCTTAATAAAGCGACGATAAAGAACAAATATCCGTTGCCACGTATTGATGACTTGTTCGATCAATCAAGGGAGCCTCGGTGTTCTCGAAAATAGATTTGAGATCGGGCTATTATCAATTGCGAATCCGAGATTCGGACGTACCCAAGACGCCTTGAGCGAGATATGGTCACTATGAGTTCCTAGTGATGCCATTTGGGCTCACTAATGCCCTGCGGTATTTATGGATTTAATGAATCGGATCTTTAGACCATATTTGGATCGATTCGTAGTCGTGTTCATTGATGACATTTTGGTCTATTCAAGAAATGAGACCGAACATCTTGAACACCTGCGGTTAGTCTTTGTAAATTTTACGGGATAAGTAATTATATGCTAAGTTCAGCAAGTGTGAGTTCGGTTAAGAGAGGTTAGCTTCTTGGGTCATGTGGTATCTGCATCGGGTATTCGAGTCGACCGAATAAAATTTCAGCCATACTTAATTGGAAGCCTCAGAAATATTAATTGAGGTTCGAGCTTTTTGGGGCTTGCGGTTATTACCGACGATTTGTAAAGGCTTCTCAACGATAGCCACGCCGATGACGGCTTACTCCAAAAGGATGTTAAGTTCGAATGGACGGAGAAATGCCAAAAAGTTTCGATCAATCGAAAACTTATTTGATGAAGCCCCAATTCTAGTGCAACCCGAGTCCGGCAAGGAGTTTGTCATCTATAGCGACGCCTCTCTACTTGGGTTAGGTTGCATATTAATGCAAGAAGGTCGAGTTGTGGCCTATGCGTCGAGGCAATTAAAGCTACATGAGAAAAATTATCCGACTCATGATCTCGAATTGGCCGCCATCGTATTCGCCTTAAAGATTTGGCGACATTACTTATTTGGTGAGAAGTGCCATGTGTATTCGGATCACAAAAGTCTCAAATACTTGATGACCCAAAGAGACTTAAATCTGCGACAAAGACGTTGGCTCGAGCTGTTAAAGGATTATGAGCTGGTCATTGACTATCACCCGGGAAAGGCGAATGTGGTTGCGGATGCCTTGAGTCGTAAATCATTATTTGCTTTACGAGCGATGAATGTGCACTTGTCCGTTCGATCCGACAATGTGTTAGTAGCTGAATTGAAAGCCAAACCATTATTGATACATCAAATTTGTGAAGCTCAGAAAGTCGACGATAAGTTGGTTGCAAAACGGGCTGAGTGTGTTCCGAACAAGGAATCGGAGTTTCAGATCGATGATGACGATTGTTTGAGGTTCAGGAGTCGTCTGTGTGTTCCAAAGAAGTCGGAACTTATTTCGATAATACTGAACGAAGCCCATTGAAGCCGAATGGCAATCCACCCGGGGAGTACGAAGATGTACAACGATTTGAGACGTCAGTTTTGGTGGCATGGTATGAAACGAGACATCTCCGACTTTGTTTGAGATGTTTAATATGTCAACAAGTGAAAGCGGAACATCAAGTGCCTTCGAGGATTACTTCACCGATCACGATACCGAGTGGAAATGGGATCGAGTCACAATGGACTTCGTATCCGGACCGCCATTGTCGTGAGTAAGAAGGATGCGATTTGGGTCGTGGTAGATAGATCGACTAAGTCGGCTCACTTTGTCCCCGTCGTCGGATTTTTCAATGGACAAACTAGCCAATTGTACGTTTCTCGATTGTGAGATTACACGGGTGCCTATTTCTATCGTGTCGGATAGAGATCCGAGATTTACCTCGCGATTTTGGAAAAAGTTGCAAGAAGCTTTGGGTACCAAGCTACATTTCAAGACCGCCTTTCACCCCAAACCGATGGTCAATCCGGCGGATAATTCAGATACTTGAGGATATGTTAAGATGTTGCATCCTCGAGTTCGATGGTTCATGGGAACGATATTTGCCTTTGATTGAATTCGCTACAACAATAGTTTTCAATCAAGTATTAAGATGGCACCCTACGAGGCTTTGTACGGTCGTAAATGCCGTACACCATTGTTTTGGACCGAGCTCGGTGAAAGCAAAATTTTCGGGTGGATTTGATTAGAGATGCTGAGCAGAAAGTGAAAGTAATCCGTGAAAGTCGAAGATAGCCTCCGATCGTCGAAGTCGTACCACGGATCTGAAGCGTAAAGACATCGAGCATCGGTGGGAGATAAAGTGTTTCTCAAGGTTTCACCTTGGAAAAGATACTCGATTCGGCCGTAAGGGCAAGTTGAGCCGAGGTTCATTGGGCCATATGAGATATCCGGCGAGTCGGTCCAGTGGCATATCGTCGATTTTGCCCCCGAACTCGAAAAGATTCACGACGTCTTTCATGTTTCGATGCTTGACGCTATAGATCTGATCCGTCGCACGTAATTAGTCCATCAGAGGTTGAAATTCAAGCCAATATGAGTTATGAGGAAGAACCGATTCGTATCCTAGCACGTGAAGTGAAAGAGTTGCGAAACAAGCGGGTTCCACTAGTGAAAGTGTTATGGCTCAAACACGGGATAGAAGAAGCTACTTGGGAAACTGAGAACTCTATGAAAGAGCGATACCCAAACCTATTTCCCGGTAAGATTTTCGGGGACAAAAATCTCTTAAGTGGGGGAGAGTTGTGACACCCCTAATGTGACCCTAGTCGGAGAGTGGTTTCGGGACCACAAAACCAAGTCACAAGAATAATTAGGTGTTATATTCTGTGCTTATTGTATGTGGAATTTGTATGCGTAAATATTTCGTGTCTTGATTTTTATTAATTAGGTGCTAATCTATAAGAAAGGACCCATGTGTTAGGACTTGAAAATGTGATAGGTAAATTTTTAAGTGGCCTAATAATGCATGAAGTGAAATGAATGGAGTTGCATGTCAATTATCCCATCTCCTAAGGTTAGTGGTACCATGACAAATTATGGGCAAAGGGAACATGTTTCCAACATGTTTTGCTAATGGTTGATGTTAGAATGGTTATTATATTGGTGTTAGTAGGAAGAAAAAAAAAAGGAAAAAAAAATGGGTGTGTGTGGTTGCCCCCTCCCCATTGCCGTGTATTGAGCAAAGAAAGAAAAAAAAAAAGTTTGGTTCATCTTCCTCCTAGCTTAGCCGATCCTTCAAGAAGAAAAGGGAAGAATTAGCATTCGGTCACTTGAGCTTGAACTAAGGTATGGAATCCATGTTAGTCTTTGAAATCTTTGCATATATGAAGCTAGTTACTAAGTCCTTTACTTGCCCATGTCAAAAATTTTGAATGTGGTAGTAATACAAGTGTTCGGCCATGGAAGATGTTTAGGGGAAATGGTTGTTGCCTTTATGATTTAAGGAATAATTAGAAATGGGTGAAAGAAACAAGTCTTTGTTCTTGATTCTTCTTGGCCGATTCTAAGGGAGAAAAAGAGAGCAACCATTTGGTTTCTAAGCCATAAATAAGGTGAGAAATTCATATGAATCCTTGAAATTTAGATGAAATTGAGCTAGTTACCAAGTATTTTTTTTTTTAGGTGACCCATGTTAGAAATTGTGATTTTGGGGTGACTAGAACTTTCGGCCATAATGGTTATTGAGGATTAAGGTTGTGTTTCATGCTAAACTTGATGAATCTTGGTGTATGGGTGCTTGAACTAAACGAATGATCAAGTAGATGCATAAATACAAGTAAGAAGAATCGGCTATTATGTGTAATACTATTGCCGAATATGAAAATGTTATACTTGAATAATGTATATGGTTGGAGTTGATAATATGAAAGGAAGGCTTAGATGTGTTTGTTTAAAGAAGGAATTTTTGAAGAATGTATGTGAACTTGGCCAACGTATTCGGCTTAGTACATATATGATGTGAAAGTCTTGGAATTTATTTTTGATTTTGTGTATTATGACCATGTATAATCGGCCACATGAGTAATTTGAGCACTTGATTTTATATCAAAATTCTTGAGCTTAAATATATAGATGTATGTATATGTGGTCATATAATGGCGTTTTGGTTTAAAGGTTGATTGATAAAAATATTGAATACTTCTACTTGTATTCGTTAAGCTCAAGAGCAAAGGGGAGCTAAATCCGATAAAGGGAAGGAAAAAGTGGTCGAATAGCCGTTGAAGCCGTTCGACGACATCCGAGGTAAGTCCTCAAGAAATGACCCTACACGAATTATGTGAAATGAAATATGGATGTGTAATGATAATTGATTTATGTGTGTATGAGTATTTGAATGATACTCGGGCTAAGTCCCGAAGGCGATTATGCTAGCGATATGTTTGTGTTTGAGCCTTAGTAACGAAAATGAAACATGGATGTGTAATGATTATTGATGTATGTGTGTATGAGCAATTGAATGATATCCGGGCTAAGTCCCGAAGACATTTATGCTAGTAATTATATCCGGGTTAAGACCCGAAGGCAATTGTGCTAGTGACTACATCCGGGCTAAGACCCGAAGGCATTCGTGCAAGTTGTTAAATCCGGGCTAATACCAAGGCATTTGTGCAAGTCGTTATATCCGGGCTAAGACCAAGGCATTCGTGCATGTGGTTATATCCGGTTGTATTCAAGAAGCTTGGGCTGAAGGTGGCGTTGGTTGCTGTAATAAATTTAATTAGTACGCTCGAAAAGCCCAAAGGATAAGGTATGTTTATATGTGCATTGGAAAAGTCGATATGTTTGAGTAACATTCGTTCAATCGACTAACGAATTTTCAGCTATTGAATTGGTTGATATCTTGTGAAAGTATATATTGATGAAGTGTGAAGTAAGTATGATTATGTGAATGTGTATTAATGAAATGATTCATTTGGCTATGTGAATGTAATGCTTTAGTTAAAGCTGATTTCATTGCTTGAGACTTACTAAGCATAAAATGCTTACCCCGTTGCTTTGGCTCTCTGTTTTATAGATTTTGCTCGTTAGCGATCGGAATCGGGATCATTAAAGTCGAAGTCATCTACACTATCAAAGCCTCCATTTTGGTATAATTTTGGTTGAACTTTGAAATGGCATGTATAGGACTACCCTATTGTTGAAGGTCATGTACCTTTCGGTTTTGTGTAAATTTGGATAGCCATGCGAAAATGGCTTATATACGTTTTTAGTATGATACTATAATCGTTTGTATGTCGATCATTATGGGGTATGGAATTGTATTGAAAAGATTAGCCATTGGAATGGTTAATCATGATCACACTTTGTGCTATGTATGCAAAAAGGGCGAATTGAATCATGGAAATCATGAAATAGGTAAAGGTTACCTTGAAAACAGATGCTGGCAGCAGCAGTGGTGTGGTTTTGAAAAATCACCAAAATTTTTAGGAATGGTATTAAATAGTGAATAAGTTATTTAAATGAACCTTGATGAGTCTACTTTCATATGGAAGAAACGAAACGGTCATAGGGGTTACATGTTAAGAGATATTAAAGTTATCATGAGACAGGGCCAGAACGGTTTCTGGGTCCCCTGTCACGACTTTAAAAATTTTCTATAAATTATCCAGAAATAATTAGAAGTCATGCCATATATGTGCAGATTCCATTTTGAGTCTAGTTTCATTAGAAACAAACAGCACCAGTATTAAAGCCCTGTACAGAGAGATGTTCAAGTTGTAACGCAAGAAGGTCAGAGCAGTCGACCCCTGTAACATGGTTGACTTCAACTAATAAACTGTACCAATTGGCCCGACCAAAAATTCTAGAAATAAATCCATGGAAGGATATATGAGTCTAAATTCAGGGAAAATTTACGGAATCAGTTTCCGAGTTTTGAAACTCGAGATATGATTTTTAAGGCGACAGTGACGCAGTTTTCCAACCTGTCTGGAAATGCCAAATTGGTTGGTGCTTTAAGAGGACTCGGCTCGTTAACCCCTCTTGTCCGACACCGGCGATGGTCTCGGGTTCGGGGTGTTACAAGTTCGACAATTGCATCCATACAATGCTTCATACGGTGCCATCTTAATATATTTCTCCCAACTACCTTTGAACTCTAAAACACAACAGCGAAGCATATCTTCGAGAATTTGAATCAGTCTCTCAGATTGACCATCGGTTTACGGATGGAAGGCGGTACTAAAATTCAACTTTGTACCCAACCTTTCTTGCAATTTGTTCCAAAATTGCGACGTGAACCTTGGATCTCTATCCAAAATAATAAAAGTAGGCACCCCGTGCAATCTAACAATCTCAACAATGTACAATTCAGCTAGTTTATCAAGTGAATAATCGATATATACCAGAATGAAATGAGCCGATTTCATCAATCTATCAACAATGACCCATACAGCATCTTTCATTTTTGGAGTCAGAGGTAACTCTGATACGAAACCCATCGTAACTCTAGCTCAAATACAAAATGGTCATACACATTTTTAATCACATTAAGCAATTTAATACAATTAATTTAATATTTCCTTATGTACACCTTTATGACCGAATACACATATCAAATAAGTAACTTACCTTAACACATAACCCACATAGCCAAAGTACATATAACCCTAATGACCGAATATGTATATCACTAAAATTCCTATGACTTAACCTTTAACCTTCATAGTCAACTATTCATTGTATACCTAGTTCACATACACAAACACAAAACTCATATGGCTTATCATATTTTCATATACACATCTCAACCATATAGCCGAATATATAGCTCATCAAATAGATATTTATTCTCATTCCCATATCACATATTGATCAACTAGACCATGCATTAGCCTTTGGCACATTCGGTCATTAAAGTAATAACCTATTTAACATTCAAGCATTTTATATTAAAATTCCTCCCAAGGCCAAATTCATATATAACCTTTAATGCTCATACAACGTTTATATTTTAAATAATTTATACACACACCATTAACCTAATATCAGTTAACTAAGCACTTTAACAAATTTTCTTTAACTAAACACCCATTCGGCAATGACAATGACAATTTAACAAACCTTAAATTCAACTTATAACAATATATACTCAATATTCAAAGCATTTAACATCACTTCATCAAAATTTTACATCATGGCCGAATGCTCCTTTTTAAACCATTTATCCTCACAAAGCATAAATTTCACCAGTAAACTTACAAGCCAAGTTATCTAAATAGACCATCTATACATAAGTACCAAGCCTCAAACTTAATTTATAACTATCTAAATCATTTAAAACATCCAACACCAAATTTTCTTTGCATTTCATACTATAGCCGAATGCCCATTCTAAACAATTGAGCCACACATAATTCAAATTTCAAAATTTAAACTTATAAACTTACAATCACATGGATTTTAACATTATAGTCCATCAAACTTTCATTCATGAATTTCAATCATCAAATAAAATTTTTTTGCAATTTTCTATCATGACCGAATGCACAATTGACCAACATTTAACAAATTAATTCATGGGTTTAAAGTAGAACCAAGAGAGGAACTCAAAAACATGAAATTTCAACCAAACTACCATGAACTTACCTTGAATTTATCTCCCCCAAATGACCGAATATTCAAGAGCTTCTCTTCTTCTTTTTGTTTTCTTTAGTTTTGGCCAAGTGATGAAAAAAAAATAAAGCTTAACTTTGTTTTTATCACCTTATTTTATGTTATAAAATAACATATATTATTTTATACCATAATTTAAGTTTATAATTTATTATTATTATTAAGCACATGATGCATTAAACCAACCCCACTACCGTACACTTAAATAAAGTGGTAAAATAGACATGCAAATCCTCTACTTCAGTAATTTACAAAATTAATCACTTGGACATTCACCTACCACATATTCAAAGTTTCTCAAACAAGTCCTTTTTAGCTAATTCCACATTCAAATGACAAAATTAAGACAGGATACTTTCACACATGCACTTCCACATATAATAAACATAGAATATAACATTTAATTATTTTCGTGACTCGATTTTGTGGTCCCAAAACCACTTCCCGACTAGGGTCAAATTAGGGCTGTCACAACTCTCCCCCCTTAGGAATTTTTATCCCCGAAAGTCTTACCAACGAATAAATTAGGGTATCGTTCTTTCATGGAGTCTTCAAGCTCCTAAGTAGCTTCTTCAACCCCGTGTTTGACCCATAACACTTTCACTAATGAAATTGTCTTATTCCGTAATTTTTTCACCTCGTGAGCCAAAATACGAACCGGTTCCTCTTCATAACTCAAATCAGACCGAATTTCTATCTCTGATGGACTAATCACATGAGAAGGATTGGATCTGTACTGACGGAGCATCGAAACATGAAAAACATCGTGAATCTTTTCAAGTTCAGGTGGTAAAAGTAGTCTATAAGCAACCGGCCCAATTTGTTCTGAAATTTCGTATGGTCCGATAAATCTTGGGCTCAATTTGCCTTTACGGCCAAATCTGAGTACCTTTTTCCACGGTGAAACTTTAAGAAACACTTTGACTCCGACTTGATACTATATGTCTTTTCATTTCAAGTCCGCATATGATTTCTGACGATCTGATGTTGCTTTCAGACTTTCACGGATCACTTTAACTTTCTGTTCGACATCTTTAATTAAATTAACTCCGAAGATCTTATTTTCACTGAGCTCGGTCCAAAATAACGGTGTACGAAATTTACGACCGTACAAAGCCTCGTAAGGTGCCATCTTGATGCTCAATTGAAAACTATTGTTATATGTGAATTCAACCAAAGGCATGTATCGTTCCCATGAGGCGCTAAACTCGAGGATACAACATCTCAACATATCCTCGAGTATCTGAATAATTCGCTCGGATTGACCATCAGTCTGGGGATGAAAAGCGGTGCTAAAATGCAACTTAGTACCCAATGCTTCTTGCAATTTCTTCCAAAATTGCGATGTGAATCTCGGATCTCTATCTGACACAGTAAAAGTAGGTACCCCGTGTAACCTTACAATCTGAGAAACATACAGTTCGGCTAACTTATCAAGTTAATAATCCGTACATACGGGAATAAAATGAGCCAACTTTGTCAGTCTATCAACAACAACCCAGATCGCATCTTTCTTGCTCGGAGACAATGGCAACCCAGATACAAAATCCATCATGACTCGATCCCACTTCCACTCGGGTATCATAATCGGCTGAAGTAATCCCGAAGGTACTTGATGTTCTACTTTCAATTGTTGACATATCAAACACTTCGAAACAAAGTCAAAAATGTCTCATTTCATACCGTGCCACCAATACTGATGTTCCAGATCATTATACATTTTCGTACTACCCAGGTGAACTGACATTCGGCTGCTATGAGCCTCATTCAAAATCATCGGAATAAGCTCTGAATTTCTCGAAACACATAATCGATTTCAGAACCTCAAACAATCATTACTATCAATCAAAAACTCTGAATTTTCTTTCGAAACACATACTGCTCGTTTTGCAACTAATTCATCATCAACTTTTTGAGCTTCACAGATTTGTTGCATCAATAACGGTTTTCCTTTTAACTCCGCTACTAACACATCATCAGCGGACACGGACAGTTGCACATTCATTGCTCGCAAAACAAACAGTGATTTACGACTTAAAGCATCAGCAACCATGTTAGCCTTTCCCGGATGCTAATCAATGACAAGCTTGTAATCTTTTAATAATTCTAGCCAACGTCTTTGTCTTAAATTCAAATCTCTCTGAGTCATCAAGCACTTGAGACTTTTGTGATCGGAATACACATGGCATTTTTCCCCGAACAAGTAGTGGCGCCAAATTTTCAAAGCGAAAACGATAGCAGCTAACTCGAGATCATGAGTCAGATAGTTTTTCTCGTGTGGCTTCAAATGTCTCGAAGCGTACGCTACAACTCTACCCTCTTGCATCAACACACAGCCCAAACCATTCAGAGACGCATCACTGTAGATCACAAATTCTTTACCAGATTCTGGCTGAACTAACACTGGAGCTTCGGTCAAAAGGGTTTTCAATTGATCAAAACTTTTCTGGAACTTATCTGACCATTCAAATTTAACATTTTTCTGTAGCAACTTAGTCATCAGTGTTGCTATCATCGAGAAGCCTTTTACAAACCGTTTGTAGTACCCGGCAAGTCCCAAAAAGCTTCGAGCTTCTGTAACATTTCTCGGAGGCTTCCAATCAAGTATAGTTAAAATTTTACTCAGATCAACTCAGATACCCGATGCGGATACAACATGCCCAAAAAAGATGACTTCCCTCAACCAGAACTCACATTTACTAAACTTCGCATATAACTGCTTGTCTCGCAAAATCTGCAATACTAACTTCAAGTGTTCGGCATGCTCGATTTCATCGCGTGAATAGATCAAAATGTCATCTATAAACACGACTACAACCGATCCAAATACTGTCTGAAAATTCGTTTCATTAGATCCATAAAAACAGCAAGGGCATTAGTGAACCCAAACGGCATCACTAGGAACTCATAATGTTCGTACCTCATTCTGAAAGCAGTTTTAGGTACGTCAGGGTCTCTAACTTGCAACTGATAATAACCTGATCTCAAGTCTATCTTCAAAAATACTGAGGCTCCTTTCAGTTGATCAAACAAATTGTTGATTCGCAGTAACGAATATTTATTCTTTATCATTACCCTATTAAGCTGACGATATTCAATGCACATTCTCATGGTTTCGTCTTTCTTTTTCACAAACAGCACTGGTGCACCCTAGGGAGAAAAACCCGGTTGAGCAAAACCTCTATCTGTCAACTCTTGCAACTGAGATTTCAATTCTTTTAGTTCGGTTGGTGCCATACATACGGAGCTATCGAAATAGGTGTAGTCCCTGGTACTAACCAAACTCTACCTCCCGAACAGGTGGTAATCCAGGTAATTCCTCAGGGAACACATCTGGATATTCACAAACCACGGGCACAGTATCAAGTTTCTTTTCTGATTCTTTACTATCCAGTATGTATGCAAGATATGTTTCACAACCCTTTTTTGCATATTTCTGAGCCAACATCGAGAATATCACTGCCGGTAATCCATTCAAATTGGTAGACTCAACTCGAATTATCTCATTATTTGAACATCTCAAATCAATTGTCTTTCGCTTGCAATTCACTACTGCATCATGCACAGTTAACCAATCCATACCGAGAATGATATCAAACTTGTCAAACGGTAATAACATTAAATCAGCCGGAAAGCAAGAATCTCGGATCATCAGGGGACATTTCTTACATACTTTGTTAACTAGCACATAACGGCCTAAAGGATTCGACACCCAAATCATAAACTCAGTAGACTCAACAGGTAGAGTCTTACTGGATGCCAAAGTTTCACATACATATGAATGAGTAGAACCGAGGTCGATCAAAGCAATAACATCAATATAAAAAAGAGTGAAAGTATCGGTAATAACACTTGGCGAAGAAGCATCCTCGCGTGCGTATAGCATAGGCTCTAGTAGGAGCACGAGCCTCAAAATGTACAGCAGTATCTTTGGTCTCTCTTTGATTTCCACTAGCATTACCCACATGTCTAGGTGCTCTACCTCGTGTTCCAGTGTTACAAGGTCTCCCACTCGGATTAGTATTCTGTTCAGCTAATTTCAGACACTATCCGATAAAGTGATCAGCTGATCCACACTTGAAACAAGAGCGGTCATGAAATCTATAGCTCCCTGAATGCCATTTACCACAATGCTTGCACTCAGATCTGTCCTGACGATCATTGCCGACGCTGGCAACAGAGGTGGCTCGCGTACTCACAGGGGGTCGATCACGGTCCCGTCTGGAAAAACCCAAAGTATTCTTAGATTGAGCTGAGTCATCTCTAAATTTATTCGATGACTGATGTTCTCGAAGATCTTTTACGGAACTCTCTAGCTTCATCATCAGCTTTTCTTTTCTCTTTACCAAGCTCTTCAGCTTTACAAGCTCACTCAACAAGTATTACAAACTCTTTGATTTCCAGAATACCCACCAACAGTTTGATGTCTTCATTTAATCCGTCCTTGAAGCGTTTACACATGATAGCCTCAGACGAAACACATTCCCAAGCATATCTACTAAGTTTGACAAAGTTTCGCTCGTAATCGGTAACTGTCATAGAACCCTATTTGAGCTCGAGAAATTCCTTCTGTTTCTGTTCAATGAATCTTTGACTGATATATTTCTTGCGGAAATCAGTTTGAAAGAATTCCCAAGTAATCCGTTCTTTCAGCACAACTGAAATCAAGGTATTCCACCAATAGTAGGCAGAATCACATAACAGAGATATAGCACATTTTAAACACTCATCCGGTGTGCACAATAATTCATCAAACATGCGAATTGTATTATCGAGCCAAAACTCAGCCTGCTCGGCATCATCACTGTCAGTAGCCTTGAACTCAGTAGCCCCGTGCTTTCAAATTCTATCAATCGGGGGCTTGCTCAACCTCAACGGTTCAACTACAGAAGATACCACAGGTGCAGGGGTTGTATTAGTTGGGGGTGGGGGATGTGAAACAACCGGATTAGTTCAAACATATTGGGTAAACCAATCGTTCATCATAGCATAGAAGGCTTGTTTAGCCTCATCATTTTGATTACTAGCATTCGGTTGAGAGTCCATCGACGTTGTCCCAAGCGCGGGAGTAGGCGCTACACTCTCTACGTCATTAGCTACCGTTCGATCGGGATCGAAATTCATTACTATACGAAAAACACATTTCAACTATCAGAAATCATCACACTATCGTATTAACACTTTATGACATGTATAGCTAGACTCACACACGCTATGTTAGTCCTACAATCGACTAAACCGTAGCTCTGATACCAATAAAATGTAACACCCCTATAACCTGTATCTGTCACCGGAGTGGGTTATGAAGTGTTACCAATTTAAAACACTACATTTACACATTCACATTTACATAAGTTCATTAGCAATTATATGCATAGCCAAACACAATCAAAGATCGAAATTCAGACTTATACCGACATTCAAAAGTTTCCATATTCACATGGCTTATATACAACAACATCTCAAAATATCATTCACTTAAGTCTATTCTATACATGCCATACTAGCTCCAAAACATAATAGTACCAAAATGATAGATAGTGTGACGAGTTGCTGACGATCCCCTCCCAAGTAGGTGATTGGAGTTAATAATCTATAAAACAGACAAACGTAACAAACTGAGTAAGCTTTCATAAGCTTAGTAAGTTTTAAGCAATGCAAACAAATAAACTCAATCATACTTTGATCATTCAATATCTCAATAGGCCATTTTCTAGGTATATTGCCATTTGGCTGAATATACACAGCACATCATGCACATTTAGCATTCTTATTTCACTTAATCTAAATTCATATAACATAAATAAATCAAATACTTTCACATACTTTCACACCTTGACCGAATGTATCATAATCATAGATATAGTTATAACATTTATTCACATATGTATCACATTATACACTTATGATTCAATTCAAATCAAACTCACAAATAAATACATAATACGTACCTGGCCAACTTAACGTATTGAATGTATTCATTTGTCATTCTAACACGAGGTATCTTAGTCTTAGACTTTTATCAAATCATCGGCATTTAGCCTGCTAGGTTTTAAACCCGAATTCATCCACCGCCATTTCGCCTGCTAGGCTCGAAGCCTGATATCATTTCACCGTCACTATAGCCTGCTAGGCTCAAAGGCCCGATACCATTTCACCGGCATTATAGCCTGCTAGGCTCGAAGGCCCGAATAGTATCTCACTGGCATTATAGCCTACTAGGCTCAAAGGCCCGATTAGTACCGTACGATATTCAAATCAACATGTTTCATATAACACACTCACACCAAATTAGGTACTAGCATCATTCGAATATAACATCCTACATTTTATTCACTTTTATTTCATTTCATCATTCATACTTATCATTTGATAGTTTACACATAACATCTCACTCATATTCATCTAACACTTATCATTTGATCATAAAAGCATATCACATTTTACTTCCATATTATATTTGCCATTCGGCCATATACGTACATTACAAGTAATACTTAATTCTCATAATATGTCATGTCATTATTGAATATTATTTATGTTTAACTACTTAAAACTTACCTCGAATATTTTCGAACAGTCTCAAATCAACTATTCAACTACTTTCTCTTTTCCCTTGTCCAACCTTGGTTCTCTATGCTCTTGAGCTAATTCAAAAAAATTTAACTTACTAAAGTCCCATCATGCTAGCTTATGGCCGAATATGACAAGAAATTTAATAGGTCATATAGTTACTTTTAGCTCAAATAGAAAATGGTCATACACATTTTTAATCACATTAAGCAATTTAATACAATTAATTTAATATTTCCTTATGTACACCTTTATGACCGAATACACATATCAAATAAGTAACTTACCTTAACACATAACCCACATAGCCAAAGTACATATAACCCTAATGACCGAATATGTATATCACTAAAATTCCTATGACTTAACCTTTAACCTTCATAGTCAAATATTCATTGTATACCTAGTTCACATGCACAAACACAAAACTCATATGGCTTATCATATTTTCATATACATATCTCAACCATAATGCCGAATATATAGCTCATCAAATAGATATTTATTCTCGTTCCCATATCACATATTGATCAACTAGACCATGCATTAGCCTTTGGCACATTCGGTCATTAAAGTAATAACCTATTTAACATTCAAGCATTTTATACTAAAATTCATCTTAAGGCCGAATTCATATATAACCTTTAATGCTCATACAAAGTTTATATTTTAAATAATTTATACACACACCATTTGTAACACCCCTTACCCGTATCCAAGGCCGGCCTAAGGTACGAGGCGTTACCAGAAAAACATATAAACATTAAACTAAAATACGAGCCATAAAATTTTATTCATATTTCAAAGCATTCATTCTCTTACACATAGTCCCTTATTTGAGTCTCTGAGCCCAAAACATACTTTAGAAAGGGTTTGGGACTAAACCGAGAACTTACGAAAATCTTGGAAATTTCATGCTTTAAGGCTCCACACGCCTGTCCCAAAGTCGTGTTCCATACAGGTGAGACACATGGTCGTGTCTCTGCTAATGTGGAATATACCTAGGCTATTTTCCAAGCTTTGGTTAACCTTGATCTCTTACACACTTATACAAAATCAAAAGCATATAACATGGTATTCATTTAATGATTAAACATCCTCAATTAAACCGCAAACATAGCATTTGTATGTCATCATACATGTGTCCCTCATACTCATTTTACCTTGTTTATTATAGTACCACTTATACATTTATACCAAGATTATCATCTTACCAAATATCTTCACTTAATCATCAAGCATTCATATTTAAAGCTAGATCATATCTTTATAAAATACCACGATTCAGATCATGAGAATAACATGTTTGCCTGAAACATTTCAATTCAATTCCATACCCAACAAGCATTACATTGAGACTAGTCATATATATATATATATATATATATATGCATGTCATGATACATAACATTCTCTTTTTGTTTTCTTATAAACACATATCATTTATTTCATTATATCAATATTTCATATACCATAGTTTCCATGTATTCCACATATATTTATTTTCCTCCTCCTCCTCTCCATTCCACATCCTTAATGTATATAGCATTCTTGTAAGTACGATTTCACAATTTACTAATAAATGTTCACATCAAACTGTCCACACGAGTCATAGTCACTTAATTATTTATAATTCGAGCTACAGAGCTCCAAATTAAGATCCGTAAATTTCCACTGAAACTAGACTCAAATATCGTTCCATCATAAAATTTTCATAATTTTTGGTATAGCCAATTAGTACATTTTATTCATTAAAATTTCCCCTGTTTCACTTTCTGACAGTTCTGACCTCTCTTCACTAAAAAATAATTATCTCACAGTACAAAACTCGGATAATGTTCTTGTTGATTTATCTTGAAAATAGACTCATTATGGATTTTAAAAATATAATTTTGAGCCTCTAATTATTTTTATCCAAATTTTTGTGAATTTCCAAAGTCAGAACAGGGGATCACGTAATCATTCTGAATCAGTCTCACGAAAACATAAATATATAAAAATATAGAAATCCTTTGCTTTCTATGTTTATTTTATATGAAAATAGACTCATTGAGCTTTAATTTCATATCTCATTCAGTCTATGATTCAATTTATACTATTTTTGGTAATTTTTCAAAATCACGTCACTGCTACTGTCCAAAATAGTTTTATTGCTAATTCACTCTTTCACACTTTCTTTGTATTAACCTCATTTTAACATACATATCACAAATCATTTTCACCACATTTCATACATCACAAGTATAGGCCCATGATTACAAGGTCACCATAAAATCATCCTCATATATAACTTACTTGTTTATAACCTTACCACATCCTGGTCACTTAATGAACACATCACTCACATAACCAAGTTCCTGCACATATTCATCACAAAACTCACAAAGCAATACATAGAGAGTCTCCCATTGAACACTTCGGATCAATCCTTGATACTTGGTGGTTTCAGCACATAGCTCCACCCATCATATAGTTCGGCTCTCTTGTACACATGGTGAACACTTAGTACCACCCATGTGACCTAGCCAGTTTATCTCGTAGCTCTCTTGTCTACATGGTGTCCTTCACTTGGAACCACGCATGCGACCTAGCTACATATATCCTGTAGCTCTCTTGTCTACATGGTGTACACATAGTATCACCCATGCGACCTAGCTACATCATAATGTCTTGTAGCTCTCTTGTACACATGATGTGCACTCAGCACTATACATGTGACCTAGCTACATACCATCAGTATCATCCAATCTTTCCGAAGGTTCAACCGGATTTTCTCTCTTTTCCAACAATTTCACCAATCAAGTAATTATCCACGAACATATTTCCAATATTTTTATAAAATATCATAATACAAGTAATAGTGATGTATTACTTACATATAAACTTACATCTCATTTAATATCAACGCAATAGCATTAAATTACACATTGTCTTATTAAAAATCATATGAACTTACAATTTCCCATAATATCCATAATCATAGAAATCACATTTATGTATGATAATTCAATGCACTTCATGTACCATAGACATATTTTTAAATCAATTCATAAACTTGGCACCATAATCATTTAATTTAACATAATTCAATTAATTTACTAAATTTAACTTTCAAATATAAATTACTGACATTATTGTTGTATTATTATCATACCAACTTACATACTTTCAACACCTCGAAGATCATAGTAAATATATCAATTTTACATTGAAACATGCATAAATTAATGCTTATTATACATATGAACTTACCTTGATATTAAAACGGCCATTTTACCAACTTTCCCAATTTTCGATTTTTTTCTCATTCTAGGTTCAAATCTCGTTTTCCAGGATCTAAAACATCATATTTTACTTATTTAATTAATGTACTATTCAAAACAGTCCTTAACTCAAACTTTGGAAAAATTACAATTTTGCCCTAAACTTTTGCATATTTACACTTTTGCCCTAGGCTCTGGAATTAAACTTCATCCCTTATTCTTATGTTTTATGACATGATGATCACTTTTCCTTCTATGGCAACATCAAATTCTCACTCTAACATATACTTATGACTATTAGGTATTTTTACCGATTAAGCCCTTTTGCTCGTTTTCACTTAAAACCGAGTAGCACAAGTTGTCTAACATAATTTAAAACCTCATATTGTATCATAAAACACCAGAATACACAAATTTTACCTATGGGTATTTTTCCAAATATGAACCCTAGGTTGAATTATTGCTAGCATAAGCTAAATCAAGTTAAGGACTCCAAAACGTAAAGAACTTGAAAAGCAGGTTAGAACGGACTTACAATTGAGCTTGGGAAGCTTGAAAACCCTAGACATGGAGTCTCTCTTGGTATACACGTCCATGGTGAAGAAGATGAGCAAAAGCGGCTTATAATTTTGTATTTTAATTCATTTTACCCTAAATGACCAAAATACCCTTACTACTAAACTTTCCAAAATTCCATCCATGTCCAATTTTTGTCCATAACTTAGAAATTGGTCAAATTGCTATTTAAGACCTCCTAATTAATATTTCAAATCAATTTCATACTAGAAACTTCTAGAATGCAAGTTTTGCAACTTATTCAATTTAGTCCCTAACTTCGAATTAAGCACTTTATGCATAGAATTTCTTTACGAAATTTTCACACAATCATGAAATCATATCATAGACCTCAAAATAATCATAAAATAATTATTTATATCTCAAATTTTGTGGTCCCGAAACCTCTGTTCCAACTAGACCCAATTTTGGGCTATTACACCATTAACCTAATATCAATTAACTAAGCACTTTAACAAATTTTCTTTAACTAAACACGCATTCGGCAATGACAAAGACAATTTAACAAACCTTAAATTCAACTTATAACAATATATACTCAATATTCAAAGCATTTAACATCACTTCATCAAAATTTTACATCATGGCCGAATGCTCCTTTTTAAACCATTTATCCTCACAAAGCATAAATTTCACCAGTAAACTTACAAGCCAAGTTATCTAAATAGACCATCTATACATAAGTACCAAGCCTCAAACTTAATTTATAACTATCAAAATCATTTAAAACATCCAACACCAAATTTCTTTGCATTTCATACTATAGCCGAATGCCCATTCTAAACAAATGAGGCACACATAATTCTAATTTCAAAATTTAAACTTATAAACTTACAATCACATGGATTTTAACATTATAGTCCATCAAACTTTCATTCATCAATTTCTATCATCAAATACAAAATTTTTGCAATTTCCTATCATGACCGAATGCACAATTGACCAACATTTAACAAATTAATTCATGGGTTTAAAGTAGAACCAAGAGAGGAACTGTAACACCCCAAACCCGGCCTAGAAGTTTGGCTCGAATCTAGCGTGTCACATTGAAGTGTTTTTCGGAAACCATGTTTCCATTAAAACCCTTCTTAATAATTAAAACTTGTATCCTTTTAAACCTTGTTAGAAAACCTCAATGAATAACATTCTTAACAACTTTGTAAAAAAATCACAGCGATTCGGAAGCTTAATTTAAAAACTAATTGCGGTTACGTGATGTTTTGAACAACAGTAGTTGCTTTAGAAAACCGTGTTCTAATACTAGCAATTATAAGAACAATAAATAAAATTCCAAATTTGAAATCCAGAAAATTACAACGGCTTTACTACAACCCACATAAAACATTTAAAAGTAATAATCAAAATTGTAACATAAACAGTGTGTGTGGCTTCCTCCGAGCCCCTCGCAGCTCCGATCCGTCTAAGTCTGGAAATTACCTGAAAGGTTAATAAACGGGGTGAGTTTACGAAAACTCAGTGTGAAATCCCCTACTATAAACAGGAACAGTCAGTCATATAAAAGAATTAAAAGTCTGGCCCCAGCCTTACTTGCAGTTTCAGTATCAATTGGGCCTTAGCCCATTATAACAGACAGTATCAGATGGGCTTTAACCCATTACAGAATAAGAAACATTATCATAACTAGAATCGAATCGAATCGAATTAGATCGTAATCGGTGATGTAATCAAAATCGAACCGAATCGAATTAGGTAATGAGAATCGAAATCGATGTCGGTAACAAAATCGAATCGAACCGAATCGAATTAGGTAATAGAATCGAATCGATGTCGAATGTAATCGAATCGAATGTGAATGCAATCCCAACCCAATCCAACTGTATACACCCCCGTACCAACCTTACACCATGTGGGGAGACTACTCGACCCACCCAATCGCTACACACCATAGAAATTGCAACGAGGCTGCCAGATATTGTGACGAAGTCACCAGAACAGATATATGTGGCGAAGCCACCGGATGCAAAAATGAGGTGCGGATATTGTGACGAAGTCACCAGAATAGATATATGTGGCGAAGCCACCAGATTGCAGTGAAGCTGCCAAAACGCTTCCTCCATCAATATAACTCATATCCCATGCAACAGATATACATGTCATCGCATACAACATACAGAATCAGAATATCATGTCCATATTTGAATCAAACAATCATAGTCAAATCAATCATATCACCAACATATATTCACAATCAAATCCGTCAACCACACAGTCCAAGTCAGTCACTTGCCCACAAGGGCAAAACAGTCATTTAACACCTTAAGGGCAAAATGGTAATTTTACCCCACAAGGTATCTCGGTAATTCCACCCTACAGGGGTATTTTAGTAATTCTACCCTACAGGGGTATTTCGGTAATTCTACCCTATAGGGGTATTACGATAATTCTACCCTACAGGGGAATTTCGGTAATTCTACCCTACAGGGGTATTTTAGTAATTCTACCCTACAGGGGTATTTCGATAATTCTACCCTACAGGGGTATTCGGTAATTCTACCTTACTAGGGTATTTTAGTAATTCTAAATCGAGGGTAAAATGGTAATTCTCTAAATCGAGGGTAAAATGGTAATTCTATAAATCGAGGGTAGAACGATAATTCTGTAAATCAAGGGAAAAATAGTAATTTTGTAATTCAAGGGTAAAATAGTAACTCTGTAAATCGAGGGTAAAATAGTAATTTTGTAAATCGAGGGTAAAACAAGAATTTCAGTAAATCGAGGTAAAATGGTAATTTTGTAAATCGAGGTACTTTGATAATTTTACATGTCGAGGGTATTTCAATAATTTTGCAAACTGAAGGTATTTCGATAATTTTACAAATCGAGGATATTTTGGTAATTTTATAAACCGAGGGTACTTTGGTAATTTTACAACTGAGGATATTTTAGTAATTTGGTAAACTAAAGTATTCTAAATAGGGATAACAATACGAATGGGCCTAAAGCCCTTCTCGGCCAAATGGGCCCACACGCTCGTGTGGCCCTTTTAGCCCAAATCTAGCCACAGATATGAGATTCACCTAGCCTAGTCCAATATTTACTACACAATCAAACAACTTATCCAATTGGGCTCGTAGGCCCATTGGGCCCACATGACCCCTTTCGGCCCATCGTGGCCCGAAGTAGCCATCCTACAGCTAGAGTAGCGAGAAAATACACACCTGATTGGAGACTGGAGTTAATCCACGCTTCGAGCACTCTTAGCCGACGCCCAACCCAAACGAGCACGCCATAAAGCGAAAGGGATCAGCTAAGAAAGGTACCTTTACTCTCCTCATGGTTCTCTATATTTAAAGTCAGCTTCGCATCCACTCTTATGTTAGCTTCCCGATGTGGGATCCCTCCATCATCAGAGTTTAAATTCAACGCCAACTCTTGTTGCCCCTTGTTAACAAAATAAATGCTCTTTGCTTGCCATGGGATTCGAACCCATGCCTCCCCTCAGATGCTCCACACGCTACTTGCCACTAAGCCACAAGGCTTTTTGTGTCACTGATTTCTCCAACAATATTCTTAAGGCCTACCTACTACACCTGTGGTTGATTCACCTTAAACCAAAATTTTTGCTAGAGTCCGTGTTTGAACCGTGACTTCTCCAACACTTCTCAATACACTTAACCACTAAAACAAGCCTTCATTAACGAAATTTTCACGCTGTGAGAATATTATAAGTCCTTCAACCGCTCCCATGCTCAAGGCCCAAAACTTCTAGGCCCAAATTTAGGTGTTACAGAACTCAAAAACATGAAATTTCAACCAAACTACCATGAACTTACCTTGAATTTATCTCCCCGAAATGACTGAATATTCAAGAGCTTCTCTTCTTCTTTTTGTTTTCTTTAGTTTCAGCTAAGTGATGAAAAAAAAAATAAAGCTTAACTTTGTTTTTATCACCTTATTTTATGTTATAAAATAACATATATTATTTTATACCATAATTTAAGTTTATAATTTATTATTATTATTAAGCACATGATGCATTAAACCAACCCCACTACCGTACACTTAAATAAATAGGTAAAATAGACATGCAAATCCTCTACTTTAGTAATTTACAAAATTAATCACTTGGACATTCACCTACCACATATTCAAAGTTTCTCAAACAAGTCCTTTTTAGTTAATTCCACATTCAAATGACAAAATTGAGACACGATACTTTCACACAGGCACTTCCACATATAATAAACATAGAATATAACATTTAATTATTTTTGTGACTCAGTTTTGTGGCCCCGAAACCACTTCCTGACTAGGGTCAAATTAGGGCTGTCACATTTCGACTCGGGTACCATCATAGGCTGAATTAAACCTGAAGGCACTTGATGTTCGGCCTTCACTTGTTGACAAATTAATCATTTTGTTACAAACTCTTAAATGTCTCGTTTCATGCCTGACCACCAATACAATTCCTTCAAATCATTGTACATCTTTGTACTTCCAAGATGGACAGATAAACAACTATTATCTATACATTTGGCCAAATACACAATGACACATATAACAAAATGACCAACTCCCTATACATGCCATATTATAAAAATGTTTAAAATCATCGATACCCATTAAAATACTTTGATAGTGTGATACGATCTCCGATGATCTCCAATTTGAGCTAGCTTGGTGACACTATAAAACATGGAGAATAAAATGAAGTAAGTTATATATCTTAGTAAGCTCATATGAAAGAAATAAGCTAACCCTACCAGACATTAATATGTAAGTAATATAACATAAGATAATGTAATTTATGATCATAATTTATTCCATCAGAAACTTACCTTGAATTCATCATTTCATGAATTAATAATCATAAGCTTAAAGTACATTCCTGTACCATATCATAATAATTTCATACTTTGTATCATTGTTGTCATACCCAATGAACCACTCAGAATAATAATATCAGATATAAGGGAAAACCTTGCACACAAGGTGCCACATATGTAACCATTGCTACCTCTATCTCATAACACATATATGCTAGTTCTTAAGCCATTACCGGGCCTGCTCACACAAGATGTCAGTCGAGAAGTAGCTACACGGTGCTGCTCACACAAGCTGTCAAGTAATCGCAACATATGCCGATATACTCAGCCATCGGTAGGACACACAGGACCAGCACCCGGAATCACATAACATAAAACCCTAGTGACTTTTCACTTATATCCTAATCTATTCCTAAGGTTTGATTGGGATTTGTTGCTTTCCAAATCGTCGTCAAATGTGTCCGTAAGGTCAATTACACAAATCATGCATAAATTAACGCATTTAAAATACATTTAAAGTAAAGCTTATTTAACATATGAACTTACCTCGGTTTCAAAAAGGTAGAAGGATCTATTCGTCAATTATTTTATTTTTCCCCGATCTAGATCCGAACTTCATTTTTCTTGATCTATAATGTCAAATTTAACTTATTTAATTATCACATTATTCAATTTAGCCCAGAAACACATTATGGAAAATTTTACATTTTTGCCCCTAACTTTTCAACATTTTACAATTAGTCTCTAGGCTCGTAAAATGAATTTCATTCATTTTTATCACAACCCAAGCCTAGCCGATTATTATTTGTACTCATAACAGCCCACATTTTTCATTTATTCATACTTTTCTACACATTTTATAGACTTTTACAAATAAGTCCCTATTTAACGTTTTTATCGAAAATCACGTTACAAACGATGTTGAACTAACAACGAACATGCATTTTCTACCATCAAACATCAAAATACATGCACATCCAACATGGGTAAAATTTTAGACTTTAATTTTCTTTCAAATTAGTCCTTGAAATAGCTAAATCAAGTTACAAAGATATTAAAAATATAAAAATCATTAAAAACGGGGCAAGAACGGACTTACAATCGAGCTTGAAAGCTTGGCCAAAACCCTAGCTATGGTTTCCCCTAAAATTTTGGCTATAAGGAACTAAATTGAAGAAGATGACATCTTTTATTTAGTTATTTTGCCTTTATTTACCAAATTACCTATTTACCCCTCACTTAAACTTTGAAATTTTACCTACTTCATGTCCATTTTTTTCCATCCTAAAGTATAATGGTCTAACTAATTTAGAATTTCATAACAATTTACTACCTTTAGCCTATAGAACTCAAATTCTGCACCTATTGTAATTTAGTCATTCTAGTCAAATTGAGTACTCAATAAATAAAATTTCTTAACAAAATTCTCACACAATTATCCTATCATGCTGTAGACCTTAAATAAATAATAAAATAAACATTTCTACTTTAGATTTGTAGTCCTAAAACTACTGTTCTGGTTAAACCAAAAAATGGGCTGTTACAGAAGGACAGGCTAAGACCTAAAAATATGTTAGGTCAAGGCAAGTACGCCCGCGCATGTATCTTTTTAAAATTATCATGCATCTACTGAGTGAATTATATGGATTAAGACGTGTGCCAAACATCTAACAGAGCAAAGAAAGAAATATTTGAGTAATCAAATATGTGATGGGTACTGTTTATTACTTCATCAAGAAGCCTCCTTTGTCTATATAAGGATGAGAAGAAGGGGAAAAATCCTTTCATCCTTTAGGATGAGTCTGGAATGGAAAGTCAAGCTCTAAGATGGCCCTATTAAGGTAAGAATCATAACCTTGCACATTATATTGTCGGGAGGCAGATCTATTTTGCTTAATGAAGCAAGTATGGTGAGGTTCTACTATGTGATTATGATATTCAAAGTTAAAAGGAAATGAGTTAATGGAACATTTATTGATGAGTTCTTGTGGTTTTACGTTTAGGGGCTAATGACTTACTCGTTGGAAGCCCAGGTCTGAAGTTTAGTTTTCCTTTAAGGCTAATAGGTGAGTATTTGTACTGGCTCTCTTATGTACGTTGGTACACATTCATCTCTTTTATTCTAAATGAGTATTTTGTGAAAGGTGAATGCTTGATGAGCTTGCATGTGATTTTCATATGATGATGCCCCTCTAATATGTAAAGAAAGTGTGGTGTTTAAAGATGATATGTTTCTATCCTGGAGAATGATATGAACATGATGAAAATGAAAATAAAGCATGGGCTGAATGATAAATCACTATTCTGTTAAGTATATACATGTATAAACATGCCTAAAAGAATGAATAAGTTTCTGCATGAATAATTTTTTCAATTATAAGTCTACATATTGAGTCTGCTTGCGTGTGAGTTCGTCGGGATAGTAAACAGGAATCCTGGCCATGATAAGTGAAGAGCATATACTGTAAGTCCTAACCATTTGCTATGGCATTATATGGCTAGAAGACAATATAGTGTAAGGCCTAGCCATTTGATATGGCATCATATGGCAAGAGAAGACCATATAGAGTAAGACCTAATCTGGGACTATAATGTCATGTGGGAAAAAGATAAAGGACGATTGAGCGAGTACTAGTATATAAGGAAAAAACTTCAAGATGTTAACTTTAGGCAAATCCCTGTCGTTGAAAACACCATTTACCAAAATAAGGAAGCCTTTGTGGTTGTTCTCTGACATTTGGAAGCTTTTATAGCTATTCTATGTTATATGTGAGCCCTTGTTGAGGAATATGTTAAATGTGGAAACCTTTGTGGCTATTCTCTATTATATGGAGCATTAGTGGTTGACTCTGTGAATGCATCCTCGTGGTGAAGTATGTTATATGTGAAGCCCTTGTGGTTGATTTCATTATATGAAGAGCCTTTGTTTCTATATTTGTTAAATGTGCCATTATGGCGAAGTCTATTATATGTGGACGCCTTTATGGCTATCTAATGTTCTATGAGAGTATTTGTGACTATATTTATTATATGGATGCCTTTGTGGCTATATGATGTTAAGTGGGCACCTTTGTGGCTATATATCTGTATAGATGCCTCTATGTCTATTTATGTTGTATTTGGACACCATTGTGGCTATCTAGTTTGAATAGGTGCCTTTATGGCTTCCGAAAGTTATGTGGACGCCCTTGTGACTATCTAAGTCAAGTGGATGCCTTTGTGGCTATCTATTAATCAAGTGAGTGTCTGAAGCTTCCAAGAAACAAGGAAAGATATTTGAAGTGGCTTCAGAAAGAAAATTCTATGGCAACGTTGAAGTGGCGAACTCTGTTCAAAAAATACCAACTCAACGAAGTCTAGGTAAACGACTCTCTAAAGGAAAGGTAAAGGTATGGTATCTAGTGGGCTATGTCAGAAAGGTCCCGAATGTTAAGGATGAGATGAGTTCTATGTAAACAAAAGAGAAAAATGGTTAGTAAGGTAAAAAGAGGTCAGAATGAAATATATGGCATGTAGTATGTTCTTAAAAAAGTTTTAGAAGATTACATATGAACTGTGTTATAAAGAATGATAGAGTAAAGTACCTGCTAAGGAAGGACATAGGCTAAAAAATATGCAAAATGTTTAGTATGCTACGACATAATGAAACAGATAATAGAGATTCATTAAGTTCTTAAGAAATTATATAAGTTGTTTCCTGTTTTAGGTTGCAAATAATCTTGCGAGGAGGAACGATGCTAAGGATACACTAGTAGAGTGATGGTTCATCATGATGTGCATAAAACAAAGAAAAGTATGAGAGAGAAGCCCCCTTAAAGAATTGGAAAAGAGGACATAGTCTACACCAAGAAAGGCTATAAAAGTAAAAGTTTATAGGAAGTTATATGGCAAAGTTAAGTTTGCGCACAAGGTGTAACACTATGTAGTGATAGAATTAAGGCGAAAATAATAGTTGTATTATCCAAATTGTAAATGAGATTTTATATTGTAATAGGAATTTTACATAAAAAATAAAACAAGGTAATTCAGTAAATGAAAGTAAAGAAATTTTGTTAAGTCATTACTTATCTAGTACATAGGTGGATGGCATTACAAAAAATCAAAAACAAAGCTTCCATTAAAGTAAAACTTCAGAAAATAATATAAGTTAAGATTTTCATGTAAGAAAACTTAAATAACATGAAGCTAAAAGTATTCAACAAGAAAATCTATAGCAAATAACATAAAAGGAAGTAACTTTAACAGATTTAAAGTAAAAGAAATTGAAATAAATTAAACTAAAGATAGAAATGTCTTACAGCCAAGGTAACCTAAGCTACAGTGATAACTAACTTAACTAATAGTAAGAACATCAAGAACAAGAAGTAAATGCAGAAAAATAAACTCTGAACTAAGTAAGAAGAAAAGAAAATGAAGCCCTAGAAAAAGTGTTGAAAAACTAAGGAGAAAACCAAACCTAAAACTAACCTAATTTTTTTGTCTCTCCTCCTCAGCCAAATTTGGCTGTTTTAGGCTGACGTCTTATGAGTTTTTGTTGTGAAAAATGCGCTACACAGTATAACAACCCATTTTTAGTTAAATTAGATCAGTGATTTCAGGACCACAAATCTGATGAGTAAATTATTATTTTATTATTAATTTAATGTCCATGGGATGTTAGTGAGTCGTATTAAAATTTGTTAAGAAATTTTGATGTTTGCATGATTAATTAAGTGAAAAGGACTCAATCGTAGAAAAGTGTAAAAGTAAAGTTCCCTTAGTTAAAAGGGTCCAACAACTTTAAAATCTTAAAATAATGGACTTGATTGGTAAATAGACCAATTAAAGGGTTAGTGGACATTTATGGATAAGGTATTAATGTAATTTTGATGATTTTTAAAGGTTAAATTGGAAAATAAATCCAAAATTGATTGGTAAAATGGTATCATCTTCCCCAATTTCCCATTGTTGGTTGATTCACTATTTTTTGAAAGAGGTGGAGCATTCAGTTTCTACCTTTACCTTGTATGGTGTGATTCTAAGTGCCGTTGTTAATGATTTTTATGTTTTTGAAGTTGCTTTAGCCTAATTTAGCTAGCCCGGGAATCAATTTGTAAAGTTGTTAAATATTTAGGGCTATGCCATGAATGCTTTTGTATGATTCTTGATTTTAATGATAGATTGTGAGTTGTTGTTGAGAAATAAACAAGTTTTATAAAGTGATTTTTGATGAAAATTGTATTTAAGGACTTTTTGTAAAAATAGTAAAAGTTCATGTTAAATTTGTTAAATTATGGTTGGTATGGATTAGTTTAAGTCCCTAGAGAAATCAATTAGCTTGAAAAGAGGATTAAAATGCTTAAATTTCAATTTATGATCTTAAATACTAAATTGTGAAAAATTAAAATGTTAGGGGCAAAATAGTAATTTTGCATAAATATGAAATGTGGAATGAGTTGAATAATAGAAGTATTATGGACTGAATTTTTCTATTTAGATCAAGATAGACCACATAAAGATTTAAATTGGGGAAAAGCTAAAGCCTTAGATTAGTATGATTTCGTTTTTATGCCTTAGTTGTCGAGGTACGTTCGTATGTATGGATTACTATATTCATGTTATTCAAGTGTATGTTATTATGTATTTATAATGATATTAAACAATGTATATGCAAAACAATGCTATGATAGTTATTGAGTCCCGATTGAACCTTAGGAATTCATTGGATATGAATGGAATGCCATTAGGGATTTCATGGTTTGAGTGCTGGTCTTGCATGTCTTACCGATGGTTGAGGTCCTACATTTTTTACAGATGCTCCATAGCTCATGTGAGCAGCACCGTGTAGCTTACGTTCCGACCTACAACTTGTGCAAGTAGGCCCATTTCACAGCTCATGTAAACAACAATGTAAAGGAAAGTTTATGGTTCTATGTTTAAGCACACTTCGTGTGAGCTTTCTCAAGCATTTGATGATATTCTAGTTGATTTGACGGGGAAGAAAATGGATTGAAACAGTAAGTTTCCAAATGGTATTTTGCATATGTTCATTTTAAAGGATGAATTATTCAAATGATGTATTTTCATATGGAAATGATGTATCATGTGGTTAATCCAAATGACTTACGTATAAATGTACTAACTGTGTTTAATGATGATGTTTCGAGTTGTGCCAAGCTTGTAGTTTGGGTTACATTATGTTTATACTATTGTTATGTAATGAAATTCTAAGTTGTGTTTCATTTTATACGAACTTACAAAGCATTATGTGCTTATGTAGTTTCTTTTCTATGTTTTATAGATTGTCGGAAGCTCGACTAGTTTGGAAGCTCGTTGGAGATCTATCACACTATCCAAAATAATTATCGATAGTTTTTGAATGTTTTGGCCAAGGTTACAATGGCATGTATAGGTGACTTATAATGATGTTTGGTTGAATGTTTAGTTGATGATTTGGTATGTATAAGTTATTTTGGTTTAGTACATTTGATGTCTTGCTAGTTTGTGTTAATGTGGCTATGTTATGTTGCATGTTTGAATAGTTCAATTGGTATGTGTTAAATTGGTTTGAATATGGTCAAGATATGGTATTTTTGGTAAAGTATTGAGCTAGATGTGAATGATTGATATGTGGCTATATATACATGTTTAGGAAAGTTTTGGATAAATGTATTTGAGGTGCCTTAAATGGCATATTGTTTGGTTGATTTAAGACTTTTGAATTGGTCATTATATGTAAGTTTTGGTAAGGTTTTGATGTCTTGGTTTTGTGTACAAAAGGCTTAGAGGTGTATGCATGTTTTGGTGTTTGAAATGGATTGATTTTAGGAAAATTTATATCGACACGACCTGGAGACATGGCCGTGTGTCTCCTATAGGTTCTTTTGTATGCAAGTCAATTAGTTACATAGCCTAGCCCATGGCCTGGCACACAGGCAAGTGACCCTACTAAGAGAGTTATATGGGTGAGGACACGGGCTGAGACACGGCCGTGTGTCCCTAGTTTGAAGGTTACATGGCCTAAGACAGGGGCGTGTGTCTCAATTGTGTGAGGCACACAGCTTGGCAACATAGCCATGTGACCATTGTTTCTAAAGCTTTGTGCTTGTTTCTTAAAGTTTCCAAGTGTTTACAAGTTAGTCCCGAATCATTTCTAACGTAATTTTAGGGCCTCGAGGGCTCGATTTAGGGACAATATGTATGTGGATGGATGTTTTATATTATTTTTATAATTATTTATTAAATGTATGTTTAAATGTTCCATTTGTTCGGTAATTTTCCATAACCATAATTTGGCGACAAATACGGGCTGGGTGTGTTACACACGGGACTTGGGTGATTGGTAGGCCAAATCAACAAAGACTAACATTTTTGTCTAAGTTTGTCCCCCTGATGATGTCGGTGTTGTGATATCTAGAAGAGAATATTGCAATACCTCAAGCAATGTTGGGCCTTGGGGTCTTCTTTGAAGGGTGGATATCATAATACCCAAAGTGGATATCGTGATACCACTGAAGGGTGTCTCCAATCTTCCATATTGTTTGAGGTATCAAGATTCCAAGTTGTGGATATTGTGAAACCGTTTCCTTTGGTGCCATTCTAGCTCATTTTCAACTTCCAACACATCCGTACACCACTTAATCACCCATTATGCCTCCTAATGACACTATTGTCCAAATTCGGTCAAAAAATAAGCAAAAACAAGGCATTTTCACTTATTAACTTGAAATCTAAAAATTACTAAAAACTATGCAAAATACACTATTTTGCTCAAGAATAAACTCCTTAAGTATGCTAGGAAATCCTAATTTGCTACATCAATTTGTGGTAGATCAACTCCCCCGCACTTAACTCTTTTCTTGTCCTCAAGTAAATACAGCAAACATGCAAAAGAAAAAATGACCATTGGAATAAATTAGACAATTAAGTCACATAGCGGTAAAACGTCGAACTCGTACGAGAACTGCTTCACATGAAACTTAAGAGCGATATCTAGCTAACTTGTTTATTTCTAATGCAAATATAATAAGTTGACTAAGTTAAAATCTCAATAGATGTTGAGGCAATGGAAATGATTATAAGTACAAGTTTTCTCCATCAAAATAAATTATGTGGATCGCTTATAGATATTTAAAAATAATTGGTCATGTTCATTCAAACAAATGCAAATTATGTATAATTTATTGTGTTGGTAACTTATTCGAGTCCTAAAGGTCTTCTAAGCTTGTAGCATTCTGAGGCTTAAGACAGTATGGAATTCAAACAGTAAGTACTCAAATAGGGTTCAAGCACTAGAAATGGTTAAGTACAAGACATTGTTCCCTAATTGTCCCCAATTCATTTACAAGCTCACCTCCTTATTTCTCCTTCTCATGACTACCTTATTTCTCTAAAATGTTAGAAGGTACCATGCCAGATTAGGGCATACAAAATTTATAATTGTGAATCAAAAGGTTTCATTTTTTGAGCTAAATTTGATTTAGCTCTGATCGCGTGATTTCGTGATAGGTTTTAAATATTTCTAATTAATCGTTCTTGAAACTAACTATTATCGCGATGTAGGCAAGTGTACCTATCGAACAGTAGTATAGTTTTAGCAAGACAGGATTGTCGAACCCAAAGGAACTAAAAGTACTAATAATGACTGTCTTTTTATTATCTAGCCTAAGAATAATGGGGTTTTGTTTTAACTAACTAATTATATAAACTAAGAACTCACAGAGAATAGAATTGGGGAATTGCTTTTGGGAAAATCGATTGAATTAAGACAATACCTAAGGAAATATCCACCTAAACTGTACTTGTTATTCTGGCTCCAAATCAGACGATTTATTCATTTAACTTGTTCCGTAGAGATCCCTAAGTTATGTTATTATCCCTATTCAAGACTAATAACGTCTAATTCCTAGATTGAATAATTGAGACCTTTCTCTAATTAACACCCTAGGGTTGCATTAACTCGATCTATGGATCCCCTTATTAGGTTTTACCCTAATCCGGCAAAATGTTGTCACCCTATGTCTAGGCGCGCAATCAAATCCGCTTAATTATGAAAAATGTACTCTTAGAAAGGGTCTATTCCTCCTTTGAATAAGAGCTTATCTTGAATCAGTATCCTGGGATATCAAAACAAGAATTAAGAACACATAATTAAGAACAAGTTAAATATTTATCATACAATTCAGAAAATAATAACAAGATTCGTCTTAGGTTTCATTCCCCTTAGCTATTTAGGGGATTTAGCTCATAACTAAAAAGGAAAACATCTCAGAAGAATAATGAATACAAAACATAAAGGAAACCCAAAACTCCTGAAGGGAAATTGAGGGGAGATCTTCAGTCTTGATGGTGAATCCAACTTCTGAGATGGATCAATCGGCTTCCTTGGAGTAATTCCTTACTCCCTATTCTATGTGTCCTCTTTCTCCTCTTCTAGGGTGTATTTATAGGATTTGGAATGCCTAAGAGCCCTTAAAATTAGCCTTTTCTGAATTGGACTCAACTTGGGCTCGGCAGGTACACGCCCGTGTGACACGCCCGTGTGCTATTACTTCATGCCGTGTTCGAGTCTATTAGAATGGCACGGGCGTGTGTTCTACCCATGTGAGTCCTGCTTCGATTCTACCAGATTGACACAGTTGTGTGGGCTGCCTGTGTGAGGAAGTTGAGGCCATGTTGATTTCGTACTTTGGCCCATTTTCTCTGTTTTTGGCCCGTTTCTCGTTCCTTTCGCTCTTGTATGCTCACCTAAGTATAAATCATGAAATTAAGGTATTAGGAGCATCGAATTCACTAATTCTAAGGAAAAAATAATCCATAAAATGCGTTAAGCATGGGGTAAAAATATGTATAAATTACGGTTTATCAAATACTGTAAAACCCTGAATTTGGGCCTAGAAGTTTTTGGCCTTGAGCATGGGAGCGGTTGAAGGCAGCTTATAATATTTTGTTATGCATGTAAATTTCGTTAATGAAGGCTTGTTTTAGTGGTTAAGTGTGCCACGAAGTGTTGAAGAAGTCCTAGGTTCAAACCTGAACTCTAGCAAAAATTTTGGTTTAAGGTGAATCAAACCCTGGGTGTAGTAGATAGGCCTTAAGAATATTGTTGGAGAAATTTTGCCACAAAAAGCCTTGTGGTCTAGTGGCAAAGTAGCGCCACATAAGAGGCAGGAAGGTGGCATCATAGAGTTGGCAATGAGGTCCAGGGTTCGAAACTCATGACAATCAAAGAGCATTTATTTTGCTAACAGGGGGCAGCAAGAGTTGGTGTTGAATTTAAACTCTGATGGTGGAGGGATCCCACATCGGGAAGCTAACATAAGAGCGGATGCGAAGCTGGCTTTAAATAGAGAGAACCATGAGGAGAGTAAAGGTACCTTTCTTGGCTGATCCCTTTCGCTTTATAGCGTGCTCATTTGGGTTGGGCGTCGGCTAAGAGTGCTCGGAGCACGGATTAACTCCAGTCTCCTATCAGATGTGTATTTCTCACTACTGTAGCTGTAGGATGGCTACTTTGGGCCGCGATGGGACGAGAGGGGCTATGTGGGCCCAATGGGCCTACGGGCCCAATTGGATAAGTTGTTTGATTGTATAGTAAATATTGGACTAGGCTAGGTGAATCTCATATCTGCGGCTAGATTTGGGCTAAAAGGGCCACACGAGCGTGTGGGCCCATTTGGGCTGAGAATGGGCTTTAGGCCCATTCGTATTGTTATTCTTGTTTAGAATACTTTAGTTTACCAAATTAGTGAAATACCCCTATAGGGTATAATTACTGAAATATCCCTGTAAGGTAGAATTACCGAAATACCTTTGTAGGGTAGAATTATTGAAAAACCCCTGTAAGATAGAATTACTGAAATACCCTTATAGGGTAGAATTACTGAAATATCTCTATAAGGTAAAATTACCGAAATACCCCTGTAGGGTATAATTACTGAAATACCCCTATAAGGTAGAATTACCGAAATACCCCTGTAAGGTATAATTACTGAAATACCCCTATAAGGTAGAATTATCGAAATACCCTTGTAGGGTAGAATTACTGAAATACCCCTATAAGGTAGAATTACCGAAATACCCCTGTAGGGTAGAATTACCGAAATACCCCTGTAGGGTAGAATTACCAAAATACCCTTGTAGGTTAGAAATACTGATTTACCCCTGTAAGGTAAAATTACTGAGATACCCTCTTAGGGTAAAATTACCATTTTGCCCCTAGGGTGTTAAATGACTATTTTGCCCTTTTGGGCAAGTGACTGACTTGGATTGTGTGGTTGACTGATTTGATTGTGAATATATGTTGGTGATATGAATGACTTAACTGTGATTGTTTGATTCAAATATGGGCATGACATTCTTCATGCATGGCATGTTGCATGGGTTGGGATTTCGTACGGAGGAAGATCTGATCTGTTAAGGTCGCACGGGTCGCCCGAGACAAGTGTGGACCGATCGATGGCTGAGTGCCGATCATCTTACCGAAGGCTATGTGCCGTTATTGTGGGCTTCATATCAATATTGTGGGCTTCGTACCGATTATAGACCCGTTATCGATGGCTCTGTGCCAACCTAAATATGGCTTCGTGCCATCTTGACTATGGCTTCTTGCCAAACATATTTATCTGTGGCTATGTGCCTAACATATTTTTTGTCGACTTTGCGTCGATCATATTTACCGAAGGCTGTGTACCAGTTATATTACCGTCACTGATGGCTATGTGTCGAAGTTATTACAGTTATCGATGGCTTTGTGCCACGTATTCTGTTAAGTGGCTTTGCCACATTATCTGATTCTGGTGGCTATGCCACAAATATCTGTTCTGGTGGCTCTGCCACAATATCTGTATCTGGTGACTCTGTCACAATATCTGTTTTGGCAACCATGCTGCAAATTCTGTGGTGTGTAGTAGATGGGTGGGTCTAGTTGTCTCCCCACATGGTGTAAGGTTGGTACGGGGGTGTATACGGCTGGATTGGGTTGGGATTGCATTGATATTCTGATTCTGTCACCTGATTTTAATTCTGATTCTCATTTTGATTCTAGTTCTGATAATGTTTCTTATTCTGTAATGGGCTAAGGCCCATCTGGTACTATCTGTTATAATGGGCTAAAGCCCAATTGATACTGAAACTATAAGTAGGGCTGGGGCCAGACTTTTGATTCTTTTATATGACTGACTTTTCCTTTTATATAGTAGGGGATTTCACACTGAGTTTTCGTAAAATCACTCCGTTTATTAACCTTTCAGGTAATTTCCAGCCTTAGACTGATCGGAGCTGCGAGGGGCTCGGAGGAAGCCACACACACTGTTTATGTTACAGTTTTGATTATTACTTTCAAATGTTTTTATGTGGGTTGTAGTAAAGTCGTTGTAATTTTTTGGATTTCAAATTTGGAATTTTATTTATTGTTCTTATAATTGCTAGTATTAGAACACAATTTTCCAAAGCAACTACTGTTGTTCAAACATCACGTATCGGCAATTGTTTTTAAATTAAGCTTTTGCAACTACCAAGATTTTTACAAAGTTGTTAAGGATGTTATTCAGCTGAGGTTTTCTAACGAGGTTTAGAAAGGGTATAAATTTTTAATTATTAAGAAGGGTTTTTAATGGAAACATGGTTTTCGAGAAACACTTTAATGTGACACGCTAGATTCGAGCCCAACTTCTAGGCCAGGTTTGGGGTGTTACAAATACCCCCACAATTAAACATTTGCTTGTCCTCAAGCAAAATCCTCAACTCATAATCAAAACAAATTCTTCTCAACATACAACTTCTATCAATAATATCTCAAAATAATCCACAGGTAATTATACATTTGAGAATTCAAGTAAAAGAACATCAAAGTTTCAAACATTCCAAGTTGAGCATTTTAGCTAGAAAACATAGGCGTCTCCCTTTATCTAAGTAATTACCTTTGATTTAGAATATCATAGAGTTTCACATCCTCACTAAAGATTCACTCAAATCACTCGAGGTGTTTTAAGGACAATGAATGAAGCACTCAATAGTCAATAATGAAAACTCATTACCATAGGCTTGCATGAAAATCAAATCTCCACCATTATAAATTGAGATGAAACATCAATCAAAAGGTCATTAGAAGGTTGTAACGAGGCTTGGTTAGGGGGTGTAGTCACAAGCTGAAACAAATGGTTAGAATCGAGATTGAATTGAAAAATTGCCTAACTATAAAAAGAGTTAATCATTACTTGCATACAACAGAGCTTGTTCTCAGAATATGGAATTACTAATGTGTATACATAGTTTTTTTTTAAGAACAAGTTAAATAACATAGACTAGCTATTAAGAACAAGACATAGCTGAGGAACTATTTCAATTCAAATCTCGAAAAAAATAAGAATCAAATTTAATTTAGGGTATTTCAACAATAATGGGTTAAGGGTTAATATTAAAGGTAATACAAGAAATGGCTTGTTAGGCTCAAAGGGGTTTACTAAAGGTTAATCGTGGAGGTAGGCTTTTCATGGCATGAGTGGGTTAATCCTAAGTGCCTCTATCATCTTGACATATCAAATCAAATAGTGTGGTCTTGACATGCATAATTAGGCAAGTTCTAGAATAACAATTCGATATTGATGCACTCAAAGCAATAATAAAAGTGAGCATGAAAGAATTAATAGATGCTCAAAAGGCTAAAAAATCTCACAAAAATTATGGCTTTTTGATGTTTGAACTCATAATTCCAATTCAAAGTAATAGCTAGACTTGGGGAAGCAACCTAGATTTTTAAATTCTTAAAAATCAACTTACCATGCTTGATTCTCTAACGTCTTAAAGTTTAAACAATCAATGTATAAATGCCTATGTTTTAATTTAAGATATATCAATCAAAATCATAAATCAATCAAAATTTATCCTAAATATGATATGAAGGCTTTTCAAGAGAACAAGGTAATCATTCAAGGATTTTTCTGATAATGAAATAAATACCCCCCACACTTAAGATGTACATTGCCCTTAATGTACAAAGATAGATATTAGAATATAAAAATAAGATAGGGAGAGAAGTGAAACTTCCTGTATGATGAATTCCTCGAACTAGAGTTTTGGAGAGTAATTGGTGCGAGAGTGGAGGAGGATACTCCAGCGGTGGTAGAGGTTCATTAGTCCATATGTAACACCCCGTACCCGAGTCCGCTGCCGGAATCGGACACGAGGGGTTAACGGCTTAAACCATTCACTTTCACAGTCCATTTTAAAATGTTTTCTAGGCAGTTAGCTAACTGCGTCACTATCACTTTAAAAATCATATCTTGAGTTCTAAAACTCGAAAACCAGTTTCGTAATTTTTCCTGAAACTAGACTCATATATGCATCTACAAATTTTTTTCTAGAATTATTGGTCAGGCCAATTAGTACAGTTTATTAGTTAAATTCTCCCCTATTGCAGGGATCGACTACACTGACCTTCATGCGTTACGAATTGGATATCTCCCTGTACAGGGCTTCAATACTGATTCCATTTGTTTCTGTAGAAACTAGACTCAAAGAGGAATCTATAAATATATGGCATGACTCATAATTATCTCTGGTTAATTTACAATGAATTTCCAAAGTCGGAACAGGGAATCCAGAAACTGTTCTGGCCCTGTCTCACGAAAACTTAAATATCTCTTAACATACTGTTCATATGATCGTTTCGTTACTTTCCTACGAAAATAGATTCATCAAGGTTCGACTACATAATTTATTCACTATTTAATTCCCTTTCTACTATTTTTAGTGATTTTTCACATTCACGTCACTGCTGCTACCAGCATCTATTTTAAAGGTAAACTTTACCTATTTCATGGTCCTCCATGGATCAACTAGAGCTTGTCATACATATACCAAAAGTGATCATGAATGACCATTCCCATGGCTAACCGTTACCAACATTTCCATACCTCTTGACAAACAACATACAACGATTATAATGCTATGATCAAAGTATATCTAAGCCATTTTCGCATGGCTATCCGAATTTACACAAAACCGAAGGGTACATGACCTACACCAAAAGGGTAGTCCTATACATTAACCAAGATATCCTCTCACTACTAGTCTATTCTATACATGCCATAAGATATTCCAAAACATAGCAGTACCAAACAAAGGATAGTGATAGTGTGACTAGTTCTTGACGATCCCCGAGCTGTAGCTTCCAAATGAGATCTATAAAACAGAGGAAACAAAGTACACGGAGTAAGCATTACAATGCTTAGTAAGTTTCAAGCAGTGTCAACAGATAACAATCAAGTTATGTGACAGCCCAAAATTGACCCTAGTCGGGATGTGGTTTCGGGACCACAAAACCGAGGCATAAAAATAATTTAAAATTTATTTTGATGCCTATGATATGTGTTAATTTGTGTGTGACATTTTTGATGTTTTGATTTAGTGTTATAAATGCGAATTTCACTAGAAAGGACCTAGTAGTGAACTTTGAAAGTATGATGGGGAAATGTGTGATGACTAGTTGCTCATGCATGCAAAAATAAGGGATTTGCATGTCAAATTTCCCCCCCCAACATGAAGTGGCCGGCCATGGCAAGAGAGGATGGGCAAAACATGTCATGAAACATGTTTTGTTGGTGCATTAGGGAGAAATAATAAACAAAGGTGTATGGGTAAGAAAAGAATGAAAAAAAATGTGTGTGAGTGTGGTATTCCCCCATTGCCGTGAGTGGTAGAGAAAGAAAGAAAAATTTTGTTCATCCTTTCTTTGAGCCAAAACTAAGGAAGAAGGAGGATTTTTGCTTCATGCTTGGTTTGGAAGAGATCTAGAAGGAGATTTGGCTAAGTTTGCATCAAGATTAAGGTATGTATGAGGTTGTGTTAGGAGTTTCATGCATGTTTTGGTTGCTAACTTGATGTGCATGTTAGCCATGGCTCAAATCTTTGTTATGCCATGGAAATGGTATTTGGCCAAAGTTGTTATGGTGATAAAGCCATTGCATGCTAAGTGTGAAGCTTGATGATGATGCATGCAATGATGGATTGTCTACTTTTGAGTAAGATTTTGAGTTTTCTTTTGTTTAATCATGATTGAAGTTGAAAAGGGCATGATTGTCATATTCGCCATGATGCATTCATGAGCATGGTTCATGCTTCTTGCATGTTAGTTAAAATTTGTGTTTTGGATGGCTATGGACACCTTGAAATTCGCCATGCTCATATATGTATATATATGTTTGCACATGATGTTTTGGTTATGAACTAAGTGATGAATATGGTTGTTTAAAGAAGAAGATGTTGAAGAATGATTGTGAAATTGCAAGCACATTCGCCTAGCACACATATGAGTGCTTGATGCTATATTATAAGTTTTGAGCTACAATATGCAAAGCATTAACTAGTAAAATGCATGCTGTTTTTGTGAGGTATTAAGTGCATAATTGGCCTCAACATGTACATGAATATTCGGCCTTGGGTAGCCTATTGAAGGCCTTAGCTTTTCCTTGATGCTCGAATAAATTGTATTGAATTGCTTGATGTAGTATAAAATGTGCATGACCATTGTGTATTCAAGCTAAAGAGTGGCCATATGACCATTTAAACTCCTTGTCATATTCGCCATAAGCTAGCACAATGAGGTTTTAATAAATTGAATTTGTTTGAATTAGCTCAAGAGCTAAGAGGGCCACAATTGGACAAGGGAAGGAAAAAGTGATCGAATAGCCGTAAAAGCCGTTCGACAACATCCAAGTAAGTCCTCAAGAAATGACCCTACTCGAATTATGTGAAATGAAATATGGATGTGTAATGATTATTGATTTATGTGTATGAGTATTTGAATGATACCGGGCTAAATCCAAAGGCGATTATGCTAGTGATTATAATTGTGTTTGAGCCTTAGTAACGAGAATGAAATATGTATGTCCAATGATTATTGATGTATGTGTGCATGAGAAATTGAATGATATCCGGCTAAGCCCGAAGACAATTATGCTGGAAATTATATCCGGTTAAGACCAAGGCAATTGTGCTAGTGGCTACATCCGGCTAAGACCAAGGCATTCGTGCGAGACATTCTATTCGGGCTAAGACCAAGGCATTTGTGCACGTGGTTATATCCGGTTATATTCAAGAATCTTGGGCTGGAGGTGAGTGTTGGTTGCTGTAATAAATTCAATTAGTACACTCGAGAAGCCCAAAGAATAAGGTACGTTTATATGTGCATTGAAAGTCGACATGTTTGAGCAACATTCGCTCAATCGACTAATGAATTTCAGTTATTGAATTGATTGATACTTTGTGAAAGTATATAATGATGAAGTGTGAAGTAAGAATGTGTATTAATGAAATGATGCATTTGGCTATGTGAATGTATTGCTGTAATTAGAGTTGATTATATTCCTTGAGACTTACTAAGCATAAAAATGCTTACCCCGTTGCTTTGGCTCTCTGTTTTATAGATTTCGCTCGATAGCAATCGGATTCGGGATCAATAAAGTCAAAGTCATCCACACTATCAACGTCTCTATTTTGGTATAAATTTTTGGTTGAACTTTGAAATGGCATGTATAGGACTACCCCTTGTTGGTTAAATATGTTGTGATGTATTTGTGTACGGCCATGCGAAAATGGCTCGTAAAAGTGAAGTATCGACTTAGACTATTTGCGGTTTGTATATGTATATATATGGTGTCATGATGTGATTATGGATTGGAAATGGGAGTGTTGGTCACATGATCAGCCATTGGTATGGTTAAATTGATCATATATGAACCTATGTATGGCAAGACTAGTTGGTTCATGGAGACTACAAAATAGGTAAGACCTACCTTAAAACAGATGCTGCCAGCTGCAGTGACGTGAATGTGAAAATCACCAAAATTTGTAGGAATGGTATTAAATAGTGAATAAGCTATTTAAATGAACCTTGATGAGTCTATTTTCATATGGAAGAAACGAAATGGTCATAGGAGTTACATGTTAAGAGATATTAAAGCTATTGTGAGACAGGGCCAGAACGGTTTCTGGGTCCCCTGTCGCAACTTTAAAAATTTGCTATAAATTATCCAGAAAGAATTAGGAGTCATGCCTTATATGTACAGATTCCATTTTGAGTCTAGTTTCATTAGAAACAAACGGCACCAGTATTAAAGTTCTGTACAGTGAGATATTCAAGTTGTAACGCGCGAAGGTCAGAGCAGTCGATCCCTGTAACATGGGTGACTTTAACTAATAAACTGTACCAATTGGCCCGACCAAAAATTCTAGAAATAAATCCATGGATGGATACATGAGTCTAAATTCAGGAAAAATTGATGAAACCAGTTTCCGAGTTTTGAAACTCGAGATATGATTTTTAAGGCGACGGTGACGCAGTTTTCCAGCCTGACTGGAAATGTCAAATTGGTGGGCAAAACAAGTGAACTTGGTTTGTTAACCCCTCGTGTCCGACACCGGCGATGGTCTCGGGTTCGGGGTGTTACAATTTTATTGGTATCAGAGCCACGGTTTAGTCGATTCTAGGACTACCGTGATGTGTTTGGGGTCTAGCTATACATGCCATTAAATGATGACTCGATAGTGTGGTGATTTCTGACAATTTGACTTTGTGTTTGTTTATAGCAATGGATCCCGATCCCAACCGAGTGATAGCTGATGATGTGGAGAGTGTGGCGCCTGCTCTCGTGCAAGGGACAGCGCCATGGACTCTCAACCTATGGCCAGCAATCCGAATGACGAGGCTAGGCAAGCCTTTTATAGTGTGATGAACGAATGGTTTAATCAATACATTCGAACTAACACTACTGTTCCACAACCTCCATTCCCGACAAATGCAACCCCAACACCTACAATACCTCCGGTGACTGACCAAATAAGGTCAAGTAAGCCCCCAGTCGATAGGATTCGAAAACATGGGGCCACTGAATTTAAGGCTAAGGATGATGATGATGCCGAGCGAGCTGAATTTTGGTTGGATAACACTATCCGGGTGCTCGATGAGCTATCCTGTACACCCGATGAGTGCTTAAAGTGTACCATCTCCTTGCTACGTGAGTCCGCCTACTATTGGTGGAGTACTCTGACTTCTGTGGTACCTAGAGAGCAAGTGACTTGGGAATTCTTTCAAACCGAGTTCCGAAAAAAGTATATCGATCGAGATTCATCGACCAAAAGCGAAGGAATTCCTTGACCTTAAGCAAGGTTCTATGTCGATTCTCGACTACTGAACGAAAATTTGTGAGGCTTAGCCAGACGCAGCAAGAATGCATTTCGTCTGCAAGCCATTATGTGTAAACGCTTGAGGATGGGCTGAATGATGATATAAGGATGTTCGTTGGCATTCTCGAGATACGAGAGTTCGTAGTACTTGTTGAGCGAGCTTGTAAAGCCAAGAGCTTAGAAAGGAGAAACAAAAAGCGATGTGGGAACCGGAGAATTCGAAGAGGTCCTCGGAAAGTCTCTTCAACAAGCATCAAAGAGATTTCGAGATGATGCGAGCCGGTCTAGAGGCGTTTCAGGCTTTTCTAGACGAGGACGCGATCGACCCCCTGTGACCACACGAGTCACTTCGATCGCCAGTGGTGGAAATGATCGTCGAGAGAGGGCGGAGTGTCCACATTGTGGCAAATGGCATTCGGGGAGCTGTTGGTTTCGTGATCACTCCTGCTATAAGTGTGGGTCGGCCGACCACTTTATGAAGGATTGCCCGAGGATGCATGAACAGAATGTAAGTCAGAGTGGAAACCCGGGTGCTACCACTGCTCGAGGTAGGCCACCTAGAAATATGGGCAATGTCAGTGGTGGTCAGAGAGGATCTAGAGATGCTACCATCAGATTTGAGGCTCGTGCTCCTGCAAGGACTTATGCCATACGCGCACGTGAGGATGCTGCCTCTCCAGATGTCATTACCGGTACTTTCACTCTTTTCAATACAAATGTGATTGCTTTGATTGACCCTGGTTCTACTCATTCATATATATGTGAAACCTTAGCATCCAAGAAGACTTTGCCTATTGAGTCTCATCGAGTTTGTAATTCGGTGTCAAACCCTTGGGTCATTACGTGCTTGTCAACAAAGTGTGCAAGAAAAGTCCCCTAGTGTTCCGAGGTTTTGTTTTCCGTGAACTTGATGCTTTTGCCGTTCGATGAGTTCGACGTTATTCTTGGTTTGGATTGGTTGACCATGCACGATGCGGTTGTAAATTGCAAGAGCAAGACTATCGATTTGAGGTGCGCGAATAATGAAATAATTCGAGTTGAGTCTACGGACTTAAAGGGGTTGCCACCGTAATATCGCGATGTTGGCCCGAAAATATGTAAGAAAAAGGTGCGGCGTACCTTGCATACGTGCTCGATGACAAGGAATCGAAAAAGAAACCCGAATCGTGTCGATGGTTTGTGAATACCGGATGTTTTCCTGAAGAATTGCCGGTTTACCACTGTTCGGAAATAGAATTTGGCATCGAATTGGTACCGTACCACTCAATTTTGATAGCTCCGTATCGTATGGCACCAACGGAATTAAAGGAGTTGAAAGCTCGATTGCAAGAATTGGTGGATAGAGGTTTTGCTCGCCTGAGTTGTTCGCCTTGGGTGCGCCGGTGTTGTTTGTGAAAAGAAGGATGGAACCATGCGGTACGTGCATCGACTATCGTCGACAATAAAGCGACGATAAAGAACAAATATCCGTTACCACGTATCGATGACTTGTTCGATCAACTGAAGGAGCCTCGGTGTTCTCAAAAATAGATTTGAGATCGGGCTATTATCAATTGCGAATCCGAGATTCGGACGCACCCAAGACCGCCTTGAGCGAGATATGGTCACTATGAGTTCCTAGTGATGCCGTTTGGGCTCACTAATACCCTCGCGGTATTTATGGATTTAATGAATCGGATCTTCGACCATATTTGGATCGATTCGTAGTCGTGTCCATTGATGACATCTTGGTCTATTCAAGAAATGAGACCGAACATGCTGAACACCTGCGGTTAGTGCCGCAAATCTTACGGATAAGCAATTATATGCTAAGTTCAAAAGTGTGAGTTCTGTTGAGAGAGGTTAGCTTCTTGGGTCATGTGGTATCTCGATCGGTATTCGAGTCGACGAATAAAATTTCAGCCATACTTAATTGGAAGCCTCCGAGAAATATTACTAAGGTTCGGAGCTTTTTGGGGCTTGCCGGTTATTACCGACGATTTGTAAAAGGCTTCTCAACGATAGCCACGCCGATGACGAAGCTACTCCAAAAGGATGTTAAGTTCAAATGGACGAGAAATGCCAAAAAGTTTCGATCAACTGAAAACTTATTTGACTGAAGCCCCAATTCTAGTGCAACCCGAGTCCCAAGAAGGAGTTTGTCATCTATAGCGACGCCTCCCTACTTGGGTTAGGTTGTGTATTGATGCAAGAAGGTCGAGTTGTGGCCTATGTGTGACAGCCTTAAAACGACCCTAGTCGAAATGTGGTTTCGGGACCACAAAACCAAGGCATAAAAATAATTTAATATTTATTTTATTGCCTATAATGTGTGTTAACTCATGTGTGATATTTTTTATGCTTTGATTTAGAATTATAGATGTGAATTTCACTAGAAAGGACCTAGTAATAAACTTTGAAAGTATGAGGGGAAATGTGTGATGACTAATTAAAGGATGCATGCAAAACAATGGACTTGCATGTCAAATTCCCCCATAGCTAGTGGCCGGCCATGACAAGGATTTATGGGCAAAAATCATGTCATGAAACATGTTTGGTAAATGGGTTATGATGGAAAGAATAAAATAAGGGGTATGGAATAAACAATTAATGTTAGTAGATGAGAAACAAAAAAAAAAAAAAGTGTCCATCTTCCTCCATAGCTTGGCCGAATGTCCTAAAGAAAGAAAGAAAAAAATTTTGTTCATCTCTTTTCACTCTCTTGTTGGCCGAAAATACTAAGGATAAGGAAGGAGTTTTGCTTCATATTTGGTTTGGAAGAGGATTAGGAAGAGGTTGGCTAAACTTGCATCAAGATTAAGGTATGTTTGAGGTTCATGCATGTTTTTAGTTGCTAGCTTAATGTTCTTGTTAGCCCATGGTTCAAATCCTTGTTATGTCATGGGAATGAAATTCGGCCAAAGTGAATGTGGTGTTAATGCCATTGCATGTTAAATAACAAGCTTGAAAGTGATACATGTGATGGAGGATTGAAGATTCTTAGATTTTCTTTTAGCATTTTTTTTGAATGAGATACTAAGTTCTTTGTTTCACCATGACCAAATTGAAATGGTGTGGTGTTGTGGTATTCGGCCATGATATATCCATAAGTATAATTCATGCATGTTGCATGGTAAGTAAGATTTAAGCTTTGGAAATGTGTATATATTTGGATATAAGCCACTTGAGAATTCGGCCCTTGCACCTACATGAATATATGTTTGCACATGATGGATTGGTATGACATATATACTAATTCAAAGTGTATATTTGCTTGTGATGATGTGTTGATTATGAAGTAAATAAGAGATGTGCAATGAATTACGATATGTAATGTGTTAGTAGTAAAATGTATGCTGTTTTTTTGTGTGGTATTAAGTGTATATTCGCCACATGAGGGGTAATTAGTGTGCATGCATTCGGTTTGAGGCAAGCATATTGATGCCTATTCTTGGCTTAGAAAATTCTGCTAAGAGGAATATTAACTAATGTGTTGAGTTCGATTTATGATTTCGTACATATGCAACTTTGATGCCTAATGTATATAAGGGCCAAGTACTTTGAACTTCACGTTGATGTTTGAATGTATTGAATTGCTTGTTGTGATGTAAAATGTGCATGACCATTGTGTATTTGAGCTAAAGGATGGCCATATGACCATTTACACTCCTTGTCATATTCGCCATAAGCTATCATGATGAGATTTTAATAAGTTAAATTTGTGTGAATTAGCTCAAGAGCAAAGGGAGCTAAATCCGATAAAGGGAAGGAAAAAGTAGTTGAATAGCCGTCAAAATCGCCGACAACATCCGAGGTAAGTCTTGAGTGATGACCCTACTTGAATTATATCAAAATTATGCTCCTTGTTTGTGTGGCCATTGAGCCGAAATAGTAAAGGTTGATAAATATTTTGTGTTAGAGCTTTAGTAACGTGAAAATGAACTATGGACGTGTCTTGAATATTGATATATGTGTAAGTGAACATTGGAGATATATCCGGCTAAGACCAAGGCATTCGTATGAGTTGATATATCCGGCTAAGACCAAGGCATTCGTATGCGAGTTGATATATCCGGGCTAAGACCAAGGCATTCGTGCGAAGTTGATATATCCGGCTAAGACCAAGGCCTTTGTGCAAGTCACCAAATCCGGTTATGACCAAGGCAATCGTCTGAGTCGCTATATCCGGTTAAATCCGAAAGTATGTGATTCGAAGTGAGCAATCTTGCTGTGAAAATTTCAGCTTATACACTTGTGAAAATTCCAGCAATGAGGTATGTTTGTATGTGCTTGTACTAATTGAATTCTTACAAGTAAGTATGCGCTAAGTTGATAAACGAGCTACCGCCTTGGGCTAAGTTGTTCTTTTGTGTATAAACATAAGGGTCGGTGATGTGAAATAAGTATGAGTATGGGAATGTGAATTAGTAAAGTGGTTTAATTAGCCATGTGAATAAAATACCTTAGTCAAAGCTGATTTCATTGCATGAGACTTACTAAGCATTAAAATGCTTACCCCGTTGCTTTGGCTCTCTTTTATAGGTTTCGCCGTTAGCTATCGGATTCGGGATCAAAGAAGTCAAGTCATCCACACTATCGAAGCCCCATTTTGGTACAAATTTTGGTTGAACTTTGAAATGGCATGTATAGGACCATCCTTTGTTGAAGGTCATGTACCTTCCGGTTTGTGTAAACTTGGATAGCCATGCGAAAATGGCTTATATATGTTTTAGCATAGAACTATAATCGTTTGTATGTTGACCCTTATGAGGTATGGAATTATTTTGAAACGATTAGCCATTGGAATGGTTAATCATGATCACGCTTTGTGCTATGTATGTAAAAAGGGCCAATTGAATCATGGAAAGTATGAAATAGGTAAAGCCTACTAAAGGCAGATGCTGACAGCAGCAGTGACGTGGATGTGAAAAATCACTAAAAATAGTAGGAATGGTATTAAATAGCAAATAAATTATGTAAGTGTACCTTGATGAATCTACTTTCATATGGAAGAAACGAAATGGTCATATGAGTTATAAGTTAACAGATTTTAAAGTTCTTGTGAAATAGGGCCAGAACGGTTTCTGGATCCCCTGTTCCAACTTTGGAAAATCATTGTAAATTAACCAGAGATAATTAGGAGTCATTCCATATATGTAGATTCCTCTCTGAGTCTAGTTTCTATAGAAACAAACGCCATCAGTATTGAAGCCCTGTACAGGAGATATCCAATTCGTAACGCACAAAGGTCAGTGTAGTCGATCCCTACAACAGGCGAGACTTTAACTAATAAACTGTACTAATTGGCTCGACCAAAATTCTAGAAACAAATATGTAGATGGACATATGAGTCTAGTTTCAGGAAAAATTTACGGAACTGATTTTCGAGTTGTAAAACTCAAGTTATGAATTTTGGAGCGACTAGTACTCAGATTGGCAGCTTGTCTGAAAATTGTCAATAAGTGGGTTGAAGTTCATTAACACCTCGCGTTCGACTCGTGACGGTCTCGGGTTCGGGTGTTACAATTTTATTGGTATCAGAGCTACGGTTTAGTCGATTCTAGGACTACCGTAATGCGTTTGGGTCTAGCTATACATGCCATTTTATGTGATTATATGATAGTGTGGTGATTTCGACGCTTGAACTTGTGTTTATTTATAGTAATGGATCCCGATCCCAACCGAAGCGATAGTGATGATGTGGAGAGTGTGGCGCTGCTCCCGACAAGGGACAGCGCCGGCGGACTCTCAACCTGTTGCTAGCAATCCGAATGACGAGGCTAGACAAGCCTTTTATAGCGTGATGAATGATTGGTTCAACCAATACATTCGAACTAATACTACTGTTCCACAACCTCCATTCCCAACAAACACAACCCCGCACCTACAATGCCTCCGAATTGACCAAATAAGGTCGAATAAGCCCCAGTTGATAGAATCCGAAAACATGGGGCTACTGAATTTAAAGCTACGGATAGTGATGATGCCGAGCAAGTTTAATTTTGGTTGGACAACACGATCCGCACTCGATGAGCTATCTTGTACACCCGATGAATGCCTAAAGTGTACCATCTCCTTGCTACGTGATTACGCCTACTATTGGTGGAGTACTCGACTTACAGTGCCCGCGAACAAGTAACTTGGGAGTTCTTCCAAACCGAGTTTCGGAAAAAGTATATCAGTCAGAGATTTATGGACCAAAAACGAAAGGAATTTCTCGAACTTAAACAAGGTTCCATGTCGGTTACCGACTATGAACGAAAATTCGTGAGGCTTAGCCGGTACGCGCGAGAATGCATTTCTTCAGAAGCTGTGATGTGTAAACGCTTCGAAGATGGACTGAATGATGAGATAAAGCTGTATGTTGGCATTTTGGAAATCCGAGAGTTTGTGACTCTCGTCGAGTGAGCGTGCAAAGCCGAGGAGTTTAGTATGGAGAAAAGGAAAGCTGAAGCGGGAGCAAGGGAGTTTCGTAAGAGGTATTCGGGAAGCCCTTCCAACACCATCAAAGAAACTTAGAGATGGCTTAGGCCGATCTAGAGACACTTCGGGCTTTTCTAGACGAGATCGCGATCGACCCCTGTGACCACACGAATCACTTGATCGCCAGAGTGGGAATGATCGACGAGAGAGGACGAGTGCGATATTGTGGCAAATGGCATTTTGGAAGTCAGAGATTCCGTGACCGCTCTGTTACAAGTGTGGATCAGTTGACCACTTCATTAAAGATTGCCCGAGGTTGTCCGAATGTAATGTAGATCGGAGTGGGAAACCGGTACTACCATTGCTCGAGGTAGACCATCCGGAAATACGGGCAAGGCTAGTGGTGGTCGAGAGGATCTAGAGATGTCACGACCAGATCCGAGGCTCGCGCCCAGCTAGGACTTATGCTATACGCCAAGCGCGAGGATGCCTCCTCGCCAGATGTTATTACTGTACTTTCACTCTCTTTGATACTAATGTGATTGCTTTGATTGACCCCGGTTCTACTCATTCTTATATATGCGAAACCTTAGCATCCAGTAAGACTTTACCTATTGAGTCTACTGAGTTCGTAATTCGGGTGTCAAATCCTTTGGGTCGTTATGTGCTGGTCGACAAAGTGTGTAAGAAATGCCCCCTAGTAATTCGAGGTACCTGTTTTCCGGCGGACTTGATGCTTTTGCCGTTCGATGAATTTGATGTTATTCTTGGGTTGGATTGGTTGACCGTGCATGATGCGGTTGTGAATTGCAAAAGCAAGACTATTGATTTGAGATGCGCAAACAACGAGATGATCCGAGTTGAGTCTACGAACTTGAAGGGGTTGCCAGCTGTAATATCATCAATGTTGGCCCAGAAATATGTAAGAAAAGGGTGTGAAGCATACCTTGCGTATGTACTTGATGATAAGGAGTTAGGAATAGAACCCAAATCATGCTGGGTGGTTTGTGAATACCGGACGTTTTCCCAAGAATTGCCGGGTTTGCCACCGTTCGGAGATAGAGTTTGGCATTGAGCTTGTACACGGGACCACACCGATTTCGATAGCTCCATATCGTATGGCACCAACGGAATTAAAGGAGTTGAAAGCTCGGTTGCAAGAGTTGATGGATAGAGGTTTTGCTCGCCTGAAGTTTTTCACCTTGGGGTGCACCGGTGTTGTTTGTGAAAAGAAGGACGGAACCATGAGGTTGTGCATCGACTATCGTCGACTTAATAAAGTGACAATAAAGAACAAGTATCCGTTACCACGTATCGATGATTTGTTCGATCAACTGAAGGAGCCTCGGTGTTCTCAAAAATAGATTTGAGATCGGGCTATTATCGATTCTAATCCGAGATTCGGACATACCCAAAACCGCCTTGAATCGAGATATGGTCACTACGAGTTCTTAGTGATGCCGCTTGGGCTCACTAATGCCCTGCGGTATTTATGGATTTGATGAATCGGATCTTGAGATCATATTTGGATCGGTTCGTAGTTGTGTTCATCGACGACATCTTGGTCTATTCAAGAGATGAGACCAACATGCGAGCACCCGAGATTAGTGTTGCAAATTTTACGGGATAAGCGGTTATATGCTAAGTTTAGCAAGTGTGAGTTCGGTTAAGAGAGGTTAGCTTCTTGGGTCACGTGGTATCTGCGACGGGTATTCGAGTCGACCCAAGCAAAATTTCAGCCATACTTAATCGAAACCTCCAAGAAATATTACTTGAGGTTCGAGCTTTTTGGGACTTGCTTACTACTACCGACGGTTTGTAAAAGGATTCTCGATGATAGCCACACCCATGACGCCGCTTGAAAAGATGTCAAGTTTGAATGGACGGAAAAGTGTCGAAAAGTTTTGACCAATTGAAAACTCATTTGACGGAAGCTCCAAGATTAGTACAAATTTCGGCAAAGAGTTTGTCATCTATAGTGACGCCTCCCTACTTGGGTTAGGTTGCGTATTGATGCAAGAAGGTCGAGTTGTGGCCTATCGTCGAGACAATTAAAGCCACATGAGAAAAATTATCCGACCCATGATCTCGAATTGGTCGCCATCGATTCGCCTTAAAGATTTGGCGACATTACTTATTTGGTGAGAAGTGCCATGTGTATTCGGATCACAAAAGTCTCAAATATTTGATGACTCAAAGAGACTTAAATCTGCGACAAAGACGTTGGCTCGAAATGTTAAAGGATTATGAGCTGGTCATTGACTATCACCCGGAAAGGCTAATGTGGTTGCGGATGCCTTAAGCCGAAATCACCGCTTGCTTTACTGACGATGAATGTACACTTGTCTATCCTACCCGACAATGTGTTAGTAGCCAAATTAAAGGCCAAACCATTGTTGACTCATCAAATTCGTGAAGCTCGAAAAGTTGATGAGGAGTTGCGTGCAAAACGGGCCGAGTGTGTTCGAACAAGGAATCGGAGTTTCAAATTGATGATGACGATTGTTTGAGGTTCGAAGTCGTTTGTGTGTTCCAAAGAATTGAACTTATTTCGATAATTCGAACGAAGCTCATTGTAGCCGAATGGCAATCCACCCGGGAGTACGAAGATGTACAATGAGTTGAAACGTCGGTTTTGGTGGCATGGTATGAAACGAGACATCTCCGACTTTGTTGCAAGATGTTTAATATGTCAACAAGTGAAAGCGGAGCATCAAGTGCCTTCGAGGTTACTTCACCGATCACGATACCCGAGTGGAAATGGGATCGAGTCACAATGGACTTTGTGTCCGGACCGCCGTTGTCGCAAGTAAGAAGGATGCAATTTGGGTTATTATTGATAGATCGACTAAGTCGGCTCACTTTATCCTCATGCGTATGGATTTTCATTGGATAAACTAGCTGAATTGTACGCTTTCTCGATTGTGAGATTACACGGGTACCGATTTACATTTGTGTCGGATAGAGATCCGAGGTTCACCTCGCGATTTTGGAAGAAATTACAAGAAGCATTGGGCACCAAGTTGCATTTCAGACCGCCTTTCACCCCAAACCGATGGTCAATCCGAAGCGTATAATTCGAGATACTTGAGGATATGTTGAGATGTTGCATCCTCGAGTTCGGTGGTTCATGGAACGGTACCTACCTTTGATTGAATTCGCACAACAATAGTTTTCAATCAAGTATTAAGATGGCGCTTTACGAGGCTTTGTACGCGCGTAAATGCCGTACACCATTGTTTTGGACCGAGCTCGGTGAGAACAAAATTTTTGGAGTGGATTTGATTAAAGATGCTGAATGTAAAGTAAAAGTAATCCGTGAAAATCAAGATAGCCTCCGATCGTCGTAAATCGTGATGCGGATTTGAAACGAAAGGACATTGAGTATCGTGGGAGATAAAGTGTTTCTTAAAGTTTCGCCAGGAAAAAGATACTCGATTCGGTAGTAAGGGCAAGTTGAGCCGAGATTCATTGGGCCGCACTGAAATCTCTGAACGAGTTGGCCCGATTATGTATCGTTTGATCTTGCCCCTGAACTTGAAAAGATTCACAACGTCTTCCATGTTTCAATGCTTGACGCTATAGATCTGATCCGTCGCACGTAATTAGTCCATCGAGGTTGAAATTCAAGCCGATATGAGTTATGAAGAAGAACCGATTCGTATCCTAGCTCGTGAAATGAAAGAGTTGCGAAACAAAAGGGTTCCGCTAGTGAAAGTGTTATGGCTCAAACACGGATAGAAGAAGCTACTTGGGAACCCGAGAACTCTATGAAAGAGCAATATCCAAACCTATTTACGGTAAGATTTTCGGGGACGAAAATTTCTAAAGTGGGGAGAGTTGTGACGACCTTAAAACGACCCTAGTCGAAATGTGGTTTCGGGACCACAAAACCAAGGCATAAAAATAATTTAATATTTATTTTATTGCCTATAATGTGTGTTAACTCATGTGTGATATTTTTATGCTTTGATTTAGAATTATAGATGTGAATTTCACTAGAAAGGACCTAGTAATAAACTTTGAAAGTATGAGGGGAAATGTGTGATGACTAATTAAAGGATGCATGCAAAACAATGGACTTGCATGTCAAATTCCCCCCCCCATAGCTAGTGGCCGGCCATGACAAGGATTTATGGGCAAAAATCATGTCATGAAACATGTTTGGTAAATGGGTTATGATGGAAAGAATAAAATAAGGGTATGGAATAAACAATTAATGTTAGTAGATGAGAAACAAAAAAAAAAAAAAGTGTCCATCTTCCTCCATAGCTTGGCCGAATGTCCTAAAGAAAGAAACAAAAAAATTTTGTTCATCTCTTTTCACTCTCTTGTTGGCCGAAAATACTAAGGATAAGGAAGGAGTTTTGCTTCATATTTGGTTTGGAAGAGGATTAGGAAGAGGTTGGCTAAACTTGCATCAAGATTAAGGTATGTTTGAGGTTCATGCATGTTTTTAGTTGCTAGCTTAATGTTCTTGTTAGCCCATGGTTCAAATCCTTGTTATGTCATGGGAATGAAATTCGCCAAAGTGAATGTGGTGTTAATGCCATTGCATGTTAAATAACAAGCTTGAAAGTGATACATGTGATGGAGGATTGAAGATTCTTAGATTTTCTTTTAGCATTTTTTTTGAATGAGATACTAAGTTCTTTGTTTCACCATGACCAAATTGAAATGGTGTGGTGTTGTGGTATTCGCCATGATATATCCATAAGTATAATTCATGCATGTTGCATGGTAAGTAAGATTTAAGCTTTGGAAATGTGTATATATTTGGATATAAGCCACTTGAGAATTCGCCCTTGCACCTACATGAATATATGTTTGCACATGATGGATTGGTATGACATATATACTAATTCAAAGTGTATATTTGCTTGTGATGATGTGTTGATTATGAAGTAAATAAGAGATGTGCAATGAATTACGATATGTAATGTGTTAGTAGTAAAATGTATGCTGTTTTTTTGTGTGGTATTAAGTGTATATTCGGCTACATGAGGGTAATTAGTGTGCATGCATTCGGTTTGAGGCAAGCATATTGATGCCTATTCTTGGCTTAGAAAATTCGCTAAGAGGAATATTAACTAATGTGTTGAGTTCGATTTATGATTTCGTACATATGCAACTTTGATGCCTAATGTATATAAGGGCCAAGTACTTTGAACTTCACGTTGATGTTTGAATGTATTGAATTGCTTGTTGTGATGTAAAATGTGCATGACCATTGTGTATTTGAGCTAAAGGATGGCCATATGACCATTTACACTCCTTGTCATATTCGCCATAAGCTATCATGATGAGATTTTAATAAGTTAAATTTGTGTGAATTAGCTCAAGAGCAAAGGGAGCTAAATCCGATAAAGGGAAGGAAAAAGTAGTTGAATAGCACGTCAAATCGCCGACAACATCCGAGGTAAGTCTTCGAGTGATGACCCTACTTGAATTATATCAAAATTATGCTCCTTGTTTGTGTGGCCATTGAGCCGAAATAGTAAAGGTTGATAAATATTTTGTGTTAGAGCTTTAGTAACGAAAATGAACTATGGACGTGTCTTGAATATTGATATATGTGTAAGTGAACATTGGAGATATATCCGGCTAAGACCAAGGCATTCGTGCGAGTTGATATATCCGGGCTAAGACCAAGGCATTCGTATGCGAGTTGATATATCCGGCTAAGACCAAGGCATTCGTGCGAGTTGATATATCCGGCTAAGACCAAGGCCTTTGTGCAAGTCACCAAATCCGGGTTATGACCAAGGCAATCGTATGAAGTCGCTATATCCGGTTAAATCCGAAAGTATGTGATTCGAAGTGAGCAATCTTGCTGTGAAAATTTCAGCTTATACACTTGTGAAAATTCCAGCAATGAGGTATGTTTGTATGTGCTTGTACTAATTGAATTCTTACAAGTAAGTATCGCTAAGTTGATAAACGAGCTACCGCCTTGGGCTAAGTTGTTCTTTTGTGTATAAACATAAGGGTCGGTGATGTGAAATAAGTATGAGTATGGGAATGTGAATTAGTAAAGTGGTTTAATTAGCCATGTGAATAAAATACCTTAGTCAAAGCTGATTTCATTGCATGAGACTTACTAAGCATTAAAATGCTTACCCGCTGCTTTGGCTCTCTGTTTTATAGGTTTCGCTCGTTAGCTATCGGATTCGGGATCAAAGAAGTCAAGTCATCCACACTATCGAAGCCCCATTTTGGTACAAATTTTGGTTGAACTTTGAAATGGCATGTATAGGACCATCCTTTGTTGAAGGTCATGTACCTTCCGGTTTGTGTAAACTTGGATAGCCATGCGAAAATGGCTTATATACGTTTTAGCATAGAACTATAATCGTTTGTATGTTGACCCTTATGAGGTATGGAATTATTTTGAAACGATTAGCCATTGGAATGGTTAATCATGATCACGCTTTGTGCTATGTATGTAAAAAGGGCCAATTGAATCATGGAAAGTATGAAATAGGTAAAGCCTACTAAAGGCAGATGCTGACAGCAGCAGTGACGTGGATGTGAAAAATCACTAAAAATAGTAGGAATGGTATTAAATAGCAAATAAATTATGTAAGTGTACCTTGATGAATCTACTTTCATATGGAAGAAACGAAATGGTCATATGAGTTATAAGTTAACAGATTTTAAAGTTCTTGTGAAATAGGGCCAGAACGGTTTCTGGATCCCCTGTTCCAACTTTGGAAAATCATTGTAAATTAACCAGAGATAATTAGGAGTCATTCCATATATGTGTAGATTCCTCTCTGAGTCTAGTTTCTATAGAAACAAACTCCATCAGTATTGAAGCCCTGTACAGGGAGATATCCAATTCGTAACGCACAAAGGTCAGTGTAGTCGATCCCTACAACAGGCGAGACTTTAACTAATAAACTGTACTAATTGGCTCGACCAAAAATTCTAGAAACAAATATGTAGATGGACATATGAGTCTAGTTTCAGGAAAAATTTACGGAACTGATTTTCGAGTTGTAAAACTCAAGTTATGAATTTTGGAGCGACTAGTACTCAGATTGGCAGCTTGTCTGAAAATTGTCAATAAGTGGGTTGAAGTCTGTTAACACCTCGCGTTCGACTCCGGCGACGGTCTCGGGTTCGGGGTGTTACACTATGCGTCGAGGCAATTAAAGCCACACAAGAAAAATTATCCGACCCATGATCTTGAATTGGCCGCCATCGTATTCGCCTTAAAGATTTGGCGACATTACTTATTTGGTGAAAGGTGCCATGTGTACTCGGATCACAAAAGTCTCAAATATTTGATGACCCAAAGAGACTTAAATCTGCGACAAAGACGTTGGCTCGAGCTGTTAAAGGATTATGAGCTGATCATTGACTATCATCCGGGAAAGGCGAATGTGGTTGCGGATGCCTTGAGTCGTAAATCATTATTCACTTTACGAGCGATGAACGTGCACTTGTCTGTTCGATCCGATAGTGTGTTAGTAGCTGAATTGAAAGCCAAACCACTATTGATACATCAAATTCGAGAAGCTCAGAAAGTCGACGACGAGTTGGCTGCAAAACGGGCTGAGTGTGTTCCGAACAAGGACTCGGAATTTCAAATCGACGATGACGATTGTTTGAGGTTAAAAGTCATCTGTGTGTTCCAAAGAATTCGGAACTCATTTCGATAATTCTGAATGAAGCCCATTGTAGCCGAATGGCAATCCACCCGGGGAGTACGAAGATGTACAATGATTTGAAACGTCGGTTTTGGTGGCATGGTATGAAGCGAGACATCTCCGACTTTGTTTGAGATGTTTAATATGTCAACAAGTGAAAGCGGAACATCGGTGCCTTCAGATTACTTCAGCCAATCACGATACCCGAGTGGAAATGGGATCGAGTCACAATGGACTTTGTATCCGGACTGCCATTGTCAGCAAGTAAGAAGGATGCGGTTTGGGTCATGGTAGATAGATTGACTAAGTCGGCCCACTTTGTCCCCGTACGTACGCATTTTTCAATGGACAAATTAGCCGAATTGTACGTTTCTCAGATTGTGAAATTACACGGGGTGCCTATTTCCATCGTGTCGGATAGAGATCCGAGATTTACCTCGCGATTTTGGAAAAAGTTGCAAGAAGCTTTGGGTACCAAGTTGCATTTCAGCACCGCCTTTCACCCCCAAACCGATGGTCAATCCGAGCGGATAATTCAGATACTTGAGGATATGTTAAGATGTTGCGTCCTCGAGTTTAGTGGTTCATGGGAACGGTATTTGCCGTTGATTGAATTCGCCACAACAACGACTTTCAATCAAGTATTAAGATGGCACCCTACGAGGCCTTGTACGGTCGTAAATGCCGTACACCATTGTTTTGGACCGAGCTCGGTGAAAGCAAGATTTTCGGTGGATTTGATTAGAGATGCTGAATGAAAGTGAAAGTAATCCGTGAAAGTCTCAAGATAGCCTCCGATCGTCGAAGTCGTGACGCGGATCTGAAGCGTAAGGATATCGAGTATCGTGGGTGATAAAGTGTTTCTCAAGGTATCGCCATGGAAAAAGATACTCGATTCGGTAGTAAGGGCAAGCCGAGCCCGAGGTTCATTGGGCCATATGAAATATCCGAAGCGAGTCGGTCCAAAGGGCATATCGTTTGATTTTGCCCCTCGAACTCAAAAGGTTCACGATGTCTTTCACGTTTCGATGCTTCGACGCTATAGATCCGATCTATCGCACGTGATTAGTCCATCGAAATTGAAATTCAAGCTAATATGAGTTATGAGGAAGAACCGATTCGTATCCTATCACGAGAAGTGAAAGAGTTGCGAAACAAGCGGGTTCCGCCGGTGAAAGTGTTATGGCTCAAGCACGGATAGAAGAAGCTACCGGGAGACCGAGAACTCTATGAAAGAGCGATATCCAAACCTATTTACCGTAAGATTTTCGGGACGAAAATTTCTTAAGTGGGGAGAGTTGTGACAGCCCAAAATTGACCCTAGTCGGGATGTGGTTTCGGGACCACAAAACCGAGGCATAAAAATAATTTAAAATTTATTTTGATGCCTATGATATGTGTTAATTTGTGTGTGACATTTTGATGTTTCGATTTAGTGTTATAAATGCTAATTTCACTAGAAAGGACCTAGTAGTGAACTTTGAAAGTATGATGGGAAATGTGTGATGACTAGTTGCTCATGCATGCAAAAATAAGGATTTGCATGTCAAATTCCCCCAACATGAAGTGGCCGCCATGGCAAGAGAGGATGGGCAAAACATGTCATGAAACATGTTTTGTTGGTGCATTAGGGAGAAATAATAAACAAAGGTGTATGGGTAAGAAAAGAATGAAAAAAATGTGTGTGAGTGTGGTATTCCCCCATTGCCGTGAGTGGTAGAGAAAGAAAGAAAAATTTTGTTCATCCTTTCTTTGAGCCAAAACTAAGGAAGAAGGAGGATTTTTATTTCATGCTTGGTTTGGAAGAGATCTAGAAGGAGATTTGGCTAAGTTTGCATCAAGATTAAGGTATGTATGAGGTTGTGTTAGGAGTTTCATGCATGTTTTGGTTGCTAACTTGATGTGCATGTTAGCCATGGCTCAAATCTTTGTTATGCCATGGAAATGGTATTTGGCCAAAGTTGTTATGGTGATAAAGCCATTGCATGCTAAGTGTGAAGCTTGATGATGATGCATGCAATGATGGATTGTCTACTTTTGAGTAAGATTTTGAGTTTTCTTTTTGTTTAATCATGATTGAAGTTGAAAAGGGCATGATTGTCATATTCGCCATGATGCATTCATGAGCATGGTTCATGCTTCTTGCATGTTAGTTAAAATTTGTGTTTTGGATGGCTATGGACACCTTGAAATTCGCCATGCTCATATATGTATATATATGTTTGCACATGATGTTTTGGTTATGAACTAAGTGATGAATATGGTTGTTTAAAGAAGAAGATGTTGAAGAATGATTGTGAAATTGCAAGCACATTCGCCTAGCACACATATGAGTGCTTGATGCTATATTATAAGTTTTGAGCTACAATATGCAAAGCATTAACTAGTAAAATGCATGCTGTTTTTGTGAGGTATTAAGTGCATAATTGGCCTCAACATGTACATGAATATTCGCCTTGGGTAGCCTATTGAAGGCCTTAGCTTTTCCTTGATGCTCGAATAAATTGTATTGAATTGCTTGATGTAGTATAAAATGTGCATGACCATTGTGTATTCAAGCTAAAGAGTGGCCATATGACCATTTAAACTCCTTGTCATATTCGCCATAAGCTAGCACAATGAGGTTTTAATAAATTGAATTTGTTTGAATTAGCTCAAGAGCTAAGAGGGCCACAATTGGACAAGGGGAAGGAAAAAGTGATCGAATAGCCGTAAAAGCCGTTCGGCAACATCCGAGGTAAGTCCTCAAGAAATGACCCTACTCGAATTATGTGAAATGAAATATGGATGTGTAATGATTATTGATTTATGTGTGTATGAGTATTTGAATGATACCGGGCTAAATCTCAAGGCGATTATGCTAGTGATTATAATTGTGTTTGAGCCTTAGTAACGAGAATGAAATATGTATGTCCAATGATTATTGATGTATGTGTGCATGAGAAATTGAATGATATCCGGCTAAGCCTCAAGACAATTATGCTGAAATTATATCCGGTTAAGACCCAAGGCAATTGTGCTAGTGGCTACATCCGGGCTAAGACCCGAAGGCATTTGTGCACGTGGTTATATCCGGTTATATTCCGAAGAATCTTGGGCTGGAGGTGAGTGTTGGTTGCTGTAATAAATTCAATTAGTACACTCGAGAAGCCCAAAGAATAAGGTACGTTTATATGTGCATTGAAAGTCGACATGTTTGAGCAACATTCGCTCAATCGACTAATGAATTTCAGTTATTGAATTGATTGATACTTTGTGAAAGTATATAATGATGAAGTGTGAAGTAAGAATGTGTATTAATGAAATGATGCATTTGGCTATGTGAATGTATTGCTGTAATTAGAGTTGATTATATTCCTTGAGACTTACTAAGCATAAAATGCTTACCCGTTGCTTTGGCTCTTTTTTATAGATTTCGCCGATAGCAATCGGATTCGGGATCAATAAAGTCAAGTCATCCACACTATCAACGTCTCTATTTTGGTATAAATTTTGGTTGAACTTTGAAATGGCATGTATAGGACTACCCTTGTTGGTTAAATATGTTGTGATGTATTTGTGTACGGCCATGCGAAAATGGCTCGTAAAAGTGAAGTATCGACTTAGACTATTTGCGGTTTGTATATGTATATATATGGTGTCATGATGTGATTATGGATTGGAAATGGGAGTGTTGGTCACATGATCAGCCATTGGTATGGTTAAAATGATCATATATGAACCTATGTATGGCAAGACTAGTTGGTTCATGGAGACTACAAAATAGGTAAGACCTACCTTAAAAACAGATGCTGCCAGCTGCAGTGACGTGAATGTGAAAAATCACCAAAATTTGTAGGAATGGTATTAAATAGTGAATAAGCTATGTAAATGAACCTTGATGAGTCTATTTTCATATGGAAGAAACGAAATGGTCATAGGAGTTACATGTTAAGAGATATTAAAGCTATTGTGAGACAGGGCCAGAACGGTTTCTGGGTCCCCTGTCGCAACTTTAAAAATTTGCTATAAATTATCCAGAAAGAATTAGGAGTCATGCCTTATATGTACAGATTACATTTTGAGTCTAGTTTCATTATAAATAAACGGTACCAGTATTAAAGTTCTGTACAGTGAGATATTCAAGTTGTAACACGCGAAGGTCAGAGCAGTTGATCCCTGTAACATGGGTGACTTTAACTAATAAACTGTACCAATTGGCCCGACCAAAAATTCTAGAAATAAATCCATGGATGGATACATGAGTCTAAATTCAGGGAAAATTTACGAAACCAGTTTCTGAGTTTTGAAACTCGAGATATGATTTTTAAGGCGATAGTGACGCAGTTTTCCAGCCTGACTGGAAATGTCAAATTGGTGGGCAAAACAAGTGAACTTGGTTTGTTAACCCCTCGTGTCCGACACCGGCGATGGTCTCGGGTTCGGGGTGTTACAAGTTATAACATAGTTGTTCATATTTTTATTTCACTCTTCCTTCGGGCATACCACCCCTTTATCCAAATATGCACATCTCATCATAATCATAGGAATAGTCTCATAGATTGCTCTCGTATACATCACATAACTACCTTATGGTTTAGTTTAAATCAAGCTCACATATAAGCTTGGAGTACATACCTGTTTAACCTTTCGCATTGCGTATTTTTATAAGCAATTCTTATAAAAGAAGTCTTACCCGGACATAATCTCCACACGTAGTCATCGGGTCTTACCCGGTCATAATCTCCACACGTAGTCATCGGGTCTCACCCGGAACATATTCCAAGTTTCATGTACATTTAATCACATGTTACAACATTCACATTAGCCATTCGGCTTTACCACATATGCATATCACACATATATTTTATTTCAGCCATTAGGCCTTATCACATATACATACACTTTCACATTCACCACATCGGCCATTAGGCCTCATCACATATACATACACTTTCACATTCATCACATCGGCCATTAGGCCTCATCACATATACATCCACTTTCACATTCATCACATCGGCCATTAGGCCTTATCACATATACATACACTTTCACATTCACCACATCGGCCATTAGGCCTCATCACATATACATCCACTTTCACATTCATCACATCGGCCATTAGGCCTTATCACATATACATACACTTTCACATTCATCGCATTGGCCATTCGCCTTATCACACATATATGTATATCATACATATTTCATATTTTCTTGTACATCAATTTCAGCAATAGCGTATAAGCAACTCAAATAGTTTCATCAAAGTTTACAACAAAATCACATATTCACTACAAGCAGTTTTTCTGACCAACAGTTACTAAGTTGTTTATAACTGGAGCTACAAAACTCAAAATCAATTGCCGTTAATTTTCCCCGAATGTAGACTCATGTATCTTCCACCCATAAAATTTTCAGAATTTTAGGTTTGGCCAATCAATACCAGATTTTTCTTAAATTTTCCCCTGTTTCACTGTTTGACTAATCTGACCACTCTTCACTACGAATCAAATTTTTCATTGTACAGAATTCATAATGTGTTCTATTTGACTCCATTTGAAACTAGACTCATTAAGGAGTCTAAGCATATAAATCTTATCTCATAACCATTTTTGTACGAATTATAATGATTTTCCAAAAACAGAACAGGGGATTTCGGAGTCATTCCAACACTGTCGCGCACAACATTAAATATCTCTTTATAGGAAATTTCTTTGCTTCCACGGTCTCTTTTATAAGAAACTAGACCAAATAAGCTTTGATTACATATTTTATTCAGCCTATAATTCCACACCAACAATTTATAGTGATTTTCTAAAATCACCTTACTGCTGCTGTCCAAGCAATTTATTACAATTTGCTCTTAAATTTCCAAGTCCAAACACTTATGAACTTACCATTTGGGTTTAAGACATATCATGGCCACATCATATCTTATCAAATCAACTCATTATGCCCTATTATGATTGAATTTACTCAACGATTTATCGCTTAAAACTTACCTCGAAAGTGGTCGACGACTAGATATCCACGGCTATTCGTTTACTTCCTCTTTTCCCTTATCCGACTTTGATCCTCTAGGCTCTTGAGCTAAATCAAACAATTTACTTCCCAATCAAACACCATCACACGGCATCCATATACATTTTAGAACCATTCTTAGCATATTTACTACTTAAGCATGTAACTTAACAACTTAACCATTAGTTGCCGAACTACAAACAAAACATATTCATACGTCAATATCTCAAACCTTACCATAACAACCAATATGCAAGATATCACATATACATAACTTAGCTTATGAGAACATATGTATTACATCATAAACACATCTTTTACCAATTACCTCACTTAAGCCAAATTTTTTATAATCAATCACAAAGAAAATATACCACAATCACACTTCCAAAATGAGCTACCTCCATGGCCGATTATACTTCATCATTGACATATCTCATTTTCGAATCATATAATCAACATTTGTTCAAGACATCAAACCTCTTTAATTTCGGCTATTACTAATATAAACATTCACAAATATATTCTTAGGAAGACAGATTTCTTTCCATAACACATTCATCATCAATACACCATCACATGCACCATTACAAAGCTTCACTTTTAGCATGAAAATGATATCAACACAATCTTACCTTAGCCGAATATCATCTCCATGACATAGTAAGGATTGGAACCATGGCTAGTTAGAACTCAAGCTAACTACTAAAATATACATGCATCTCATGGCAAAACATCAAACTTACCTTAATAGTGACCTAGGATAGCCGAATGCTTCACTCCTTCTTCCTTTTTTCCTTCAAATTTTCGCCAAAAGATGAATCAAAGGATGAACATTTTTTTTTCTTCTTTGTTTTCTTTCTTCCATTCACGGCAAGGGAGGGGGAGCATGGATGAGACCATTTTTTTTCTTTCTTTGCCCATGCTCTTTAATTTATTTTTCCACCCATGATGCACCAACAAAACATGTCTATGACATGTTTTGCCCATCATCCTTTGTCATGGCCAGCCACTAGCAATTAAAAAGGGGGAATTTGACATGCAAGTCCTCCTTTTTGTTTACATGCACTATTAGATCCTTGTAGATTAGCCTATCACATTTCAAAAGTGTCACACAAGTCCTTTTGACTAAATTCACATGCAATTTACTAAATCGAAGCTTAAGATTTTCACACATTCATATTCACATATTTTAGACCATAAATATCACATCCAAATAATTTGGTGACTCGGTTTAGCGGTCCCGAAATCGCTTTTCGACTAGGGTCGATAGCAATTGTAATTCATTATTGATTTCACATCGATCTATAAAATCATTTTCTTATCTCAAAACAAATGCATAAACATTTCTACAAGTATGCACATATATCTCATTTCCTTGATTTCATAAGCAATAATCACTTAATTTAATTCACAATTGCATTTCAAACACATATCAAGCACATACTAACATGCATAATTCACATCATCAACCCACATATTTGTAACCCACATTTTCATCCATGTATAAGCTGTAACTTGGCCGAAAATACACATATACTCAAACATCCCAATAAATATCCTTTATAACTCCGTCGTATCTCAATATTCAACTTCCACACACCTGAACATTTAATTCATTCAGCACATACGAACATACCTCATTGCTGGAATTTTTTGCAAGCGTATTAACTGAAATTTTACAGCAAGATTGCTCATTTCGAATCACGTACCTTCTGGATTTAACCGGATATAGCGACTCGCCGATTGTCCTCGGGACATGGCCCGTTATAGTTATTCGCACAATTGCCTTCGAAATTAGCCCGATTTAGTAACTTAGCACAAAAGCCTTCGGGACTTAGCCCGGACCATTCGAATAACCAAGCACATATATCAACAAATCAATACACATTCTTATTACATTCTCATTACCAAAGCTCAAACACAAGACACTCATCATATTTACAATTTCGCTCAATAGCCACACACCAAGAGCGTGATTTCGATTTGTTTAAAACATGATCTAATCAAATCATAATTTAAGCTCTATTCACTCAAGAACTTACTTCACATTACCAACCCTTATGTTCATACACAAAAGATCAATTTATCCAAAGGTGGCAGCTCGTTTATCAATCGAGCGAATACTTACTTGTAAGGGCTCAACTAATTCAAGCACATATAGCTCTTACAATGCCATATCCTAGATATGGTCTTACATATGCTCACATCTCGAGCCGATGCCATGTCCTGCATGGTCTTACACATTATCTCAAATCAAAGCCTTCGTCCCTGCACGAGGTCTTACATGAGTCTCATTTCACACACTTAGTGCTCTGTTGAAAACTCGCACACACAAGGCCTCAATTCGATCTCGCACACATAGTGCCTCGGTTACCGATCTCACACACATAGTGCCTCGACATCGATCTCGCACACATAGTGCCTCGACATCGATCTCGCACACATAGTGCCTCGACATCGATCTCGCACACATAGTGCCTCGACATCGATCTCGCACACATAGTGCCTCAATCATTCACACACGTAATGCCCATATTCATTCATTATTACCCATTGAAAGGACTTAACCAAGTCTATAAAACATCATATATGTACACTTTTAAATATATCATCTCATTTAAGTTTGAATTAGTATAGAAATGAACACTTAAACTTTGCTCAAATTACCGCACGAAGCCTACTAGGCACGAAGGCCGAATACACGCCACTAGTATGATTGCTCTTCTGGCCTAGCCCGATACATCACTAGCACGAATGCTCTTGAACTTAGTCCGGATACATCACTCTCAATTCTCATGTACATACACACATATAGCAATACACATTTGTATATCATTTACATTACTTGAATACAAACACAACATGCTTATCGACCACTCAACTTCCAGCCCATAGCCACATACAAAAATCACATTTATAGTCATAAAACTCTTTCAACATTGCATCGCTTATACCCTTAGTTCAATCCAAATCGAAATTCAAATACGAGTACATGATACGTACACTGATCAACTTAATAATTTAGGCGTATCTAAGTGAAGTTATATCACAAATTCTCATAGTCGAAGCTTGCTACAACTCGATCGGGATCAAGATTCATTACAATACAAAGAAACCACATTTTAATAGTCAAAATCATCACACTATCATTTTATCACTTTATGGCATGTATAAATAGACTCACGCGTGCTACGCTAGTCCTAGAATCGACTAAACCGTAGCTCGATACCAATAAAATTGTAACACCCGTGCACTGAGTCCGCTGCCGGAATCGGACATGAGGGGTTAACGGCTTAAACCATTCACTTTCACAGTCCATTTTAAAATGTTTTCCAGGCAGTTAGCTAACTGCGTCACTATCACTTTAAAAATCATATCTTGAGTTCTAAAACTCGAAAACCAGTTTCGTAATTTTTCCCTGAAACTGGACTCATATATGCATCTACAAATTTTTTTCTAGAATTATTGGTCAGGCAAATTAGTACAGTTTATTAGTTAAATTCTCCCCTGTTGCAGGGATCGACTACACTGACCTTCGTGCATTACGAATTGGATATCTCCCTGTACAGGGCTTCAATACTGATGCTGTTTGTTTCTGTAGAAACTAGACTCAAAGAGGAATCTATACATATATGGCATGACTCATAATTATCTCTGGTTAATTTACAATGAATTTCCAAATTTGGAACAGGGAATCCAGAAACTGTTCTGGCCCTGTCTCACGAAAACTTAAATATCTCTTAACATACTGTTCATATGATCGTTTCGTTACTTTCCTACGAAAATAGATTCATCAAGGGTCGACTACATAATTTATTCACTATTTAATTCCCTTTCTACTATTTTTAGTGATTTTTCACATTCACGTCACTGCTGCTACCAGCATCTATTTTAAAGGTAAACTTTACCTATTTCATGGTCCTCCATGGATCAACTAGAGCTTGTCATACATATACCAAAAGTGATCATGAATGACCATTCCATGGCTAACCGTTACCAACATTTCCATACCTCTTGACAAACAACATACAACGATTATAATGCTATGATCAAAGTATATCTAAGCCATTTTCGCATGGCTATCCGAATTTACACAAAACCGAAGGGTACATGACCTACACCAAAAGGGTAGTCCTATACATTAACCAAGATATCCTCTCACTACTAGTCTATTCTATACATGCCATAAGATATTCCAAAACATAGCAGTACCAAACAAAGGATAGTGATAGTGTGACTAGTTGTTGACGATCCCCGAGCCCAGTAGCTTCCAAATGAGATCTATAAAACAGAGGAAACAAAGTACACGGAGTAAGCATTACAATGCTTAGTAAGTTTCAAGCAAAGTCAACAGATAACAATCAAGTTATAACATAGTTGTTCGTATTTTTATTTCACTCTTCCTTCGTGCATACCACCCTTTATCCAAATATGCACATCTCATCATAATCATAGGAATAGTCTCATAGATTGCTCTCGTATACATCACATAACTACCTTATGGTTTAGTTTAAATCAAGCTCACATATAAGCTTGGAGTACATACTGTTTAACCTTTCGCATTATGTATTTTTATAAGCAATTGTTATAAAAGAAGTCTTACCCGGACATAATCTCCACACGTAGTCATCGGGTCTTACCCGGTCATAATCTCCACACGTAGTCATCGGGTCTCACCCGGAACATATTCCAAGTTTCATGTACATTTAATCACATGTTACAACATTCACATTAGCCATTCGGCTTTACCACATATGCATATCACACATATATTTTATTTCAGCCATTAGGCCTTATCACATATACATACACTTTCACATTCACCACATCGGCCATTAGGCCTTATCACATATACATCCACTTTCACATTCATCACATCGGCCATTAGGCCTCATCACATATACATCCACTTTCACATTCATCACATCGGCCATTAGGCCTTTTCACATATACATACACTTTCACATTCACCACATCGGCCATTAGGCCTCATCACATATACATCCACTTTCACATTCATCACATCGGCCATTAGGCCTTATCACATATACATACACTTTCACATTCATCGCATTGGCCATTCGCCTTATCACACATATATGTATATCATACATATTTCATATTTTCTTGTACATCAATTTCAGCAATAGCTTATAAGCAACTCAAATAGTTTCATCAAAGTTTACAACAAAAACACATATTCACTACAAGCAGTTTTTCTGACCAACAGTCACTAAGTTGTTTATAACTGGAGCTACAAAACTCAAAATCAATTGCCGTTAATTTTCCCCGAATGTAGACTCATGTATCTTTCACCCATAAAATTTTCAGAATTTTAGGTTTGCCCAATCAATACCAGATTTTTCTTAAATTTTCCCCTGTTTCACTGTTTGACTAATCTGACCACTCTTCACTACGAATCAAATTTTTCATTGTACAGAATTCATAATGTGTTCTATTTGACTCTATTTGAAACTAGACTCATTAAGGAGTCTAAGCATATAAATCTTATGTCATAACCATTTTTTTACGAATTATAATGATTTTCCAAAAACAGAACAGGGGATTTCCGAGTCATTCCAACACTGTCGCGCACAACATTAAATATCTCTTTATAGGAAATTTCTTTGCTTCCACGGTCTCTTTTATAAGAAACTAGACCAACTAAGCTTTGATTACATATTTTATTCAGCCTATAATTCCACACGAACAATTTATTGTGATTTTCTAAAATCACCTTACTGCTGCTGTCCAAGCAATTTATTACAATTTGCTCTTAAATTTCCAAGTCCAAACACTTATGAACTTACCATTGGGGTTTAGGACATATCATGGCCACATCATATCTTCTCAAATCAACTCATTATGCCCTATTATGATTGAATTTACTCAACGATTTATCGCTTAAAACTTACCTCGAAAGTGGTCGACGACTAGATATCCACGGCTATTCGTTTACTTCCTCTTTTCCCTTATCCGACTTTGATCCTCTAGGCTCTTGAGCTAAATCAAACAATTTACTTCCCAATCAAAGACCATCACACGGCATCCATATACATTTTAGAACCATTCTTAACATATTTACTACTCAAGCATGTAACTTAACAACTTAACCATTAGTTGCCGAACCACAAACAAAACATATTCATACGTCAATATCTCAAACCTTACCATAACAACCAATATGCAAGATATCACATATACATAACTTAGCTTATGAGAACATATGTATTACATCATAAACACATCTTTTACCAATTACCTCACTTAAGCCAAATTTTTATAATCAATCACAAAGAAAATATACCACAATCACACTTCCAAAATGAGCTACCTCCATGGCCGATTATACTTCATCAACGACATATCTCATTTTCGAATCATATAATCAACATTTGTTCAAGACATCAAACCTCTTTAATTTCGCTATTACTAATATAAACATTCACAAATATATTCTTAGGAAGACCGATTTCTTTCCATAACACATTCATCATCAATACACCATCACATGCACCATTACAAAGCTTCACTTTTAGCATGCAAATGATATCAACACAATCTTACCTTAGCCGAATATCATCTCCATGACATAGTAAGGATTGGAACCATGGCTAGTTAGAACTCAAGCTAACTACTAAAATATACATGCATCTCATGGCAAAACATCAAACTTACCTTAATAGTGACCTAGGATAGCCGAATGCTTCACTCCCTTCTTCCTTTTTTCCTTCAAATTTTCGGCCAAAAGATGAATCAAAGGATGAACATTTTTTTTCTTCTTTGTTTTCTTTCTTCCATTCACGGCAAGGGAGGGGGAGCATGGATGAGACCATTTTTTTTTTCTTTCTTTGCCCATGCTCTTTAATTTATTTTTCCACCCATGATGCACCAACAAAACATGTCTATGACATGTTTTGCCCATCATCCTTTGTCATGGCCAGCCACTAGCAATTAAAAAGGGGGAATTTGACATGCAAGTCCTCCTTTTGTTTACATGCACTATTAGATCCTTGTAGATTAGCCTATCACATTTCAAAAGTGTCACACAAGTCCTTTTGACTAAATTCACATGCAATTTACTAAATCGAAGCTTAAGATTTTCACACATTCATATTCACATATTTTAGACAATAAATATCACATCCAAATAATTTGGTGACTCGGTTTAGCGGTCCCGAAACCGCTTTCCGACTAGGGTCACTTTAGGGCTGTCACACCATAAGTCCTGTGCCAAAAGAGTATTATATCTAGTGGTAGCTATGTCGTGGTCGATCAGGACATGACAGTCATGGAGAACCTTTCCCGGTGGAGTTTTTAGTTCCTATGCGTTGATGAGCTTAAGAGCTCTATATAACTATGTTAAAATCAGGAACTTTTTAGGGGATATTAAGAAGAATAATTACCCATAAAGAAATAACCGAAATTGATAATTAAAATTAAAATTCTAAAATCTAATAAAAATAAAACGTAGTTTTAATAAAAATTAAAAACATAAAATAATAAATAAATGTTTTTAAACATCTTTATCGCTGGATGGTTCGGGAGGTGGGACTGGCGATGAGATGTGGAGGTACTGACAAATCTGCTATAGATTAGCATCAATGTTGTCAAATCGTTGAAAACACTGCTGCTCAAATCGGGTGAGGCGCTCAGAGATGTCAGCATATGAAGCCGTCGCATAAACTGGACGAGATGGTAGTGGTGGCTGGGATGGTGGGTCCTTGTGCTGCGGAGGGACATCATCAGGAATGTCCTTGTAAGCCTCCTCCTCGGTAGATTGGGAGAGACAATATTGAGGATGGTAGGTTCCTCGGCGCCTCTCGATCATTCTCATGCTAAGTATGTTTGAGATGCCTTGTGGAGACATCTGGCCAATGAGGGCCAAGGATGATTCTTGGGCCGCGGTGTCGAGGAGCCCGAAGTGTTGAGCCAATCACATCACATAGGGGCCAATAGAGATGACCCCCTTCCTATGCCGCTCCATCTGGTGCTGAATCACGAGGGCGATGAAATAGGCAAGGTCGATGACGTGTCCGTGCGACATACACCATAAAAAGTAGGCGTCGTGAGTATTGACGATGCCAGTGCTCTCTCGCCTTCCTATATTTTTGTGAGCGAAAATTGCGTGGAGGTACCTCAGGGAAGGTGGGAGAACTGATGCCTTGGAGCAGCTAGGATTGTAGGTGGCCACGCCAGGGGCTAAAGTGTGCCTGCACTTCGAGGGAGAGAAGTGTATGTGGCGAGTGAGAGCATGTAGTTCATTCTCCTCCTTGAACTCCTTCGTATATAAGCCAGTGCAGCACCAAACTCTAGGACGCTTAGCTGGCGGATTAATCCGCCTAGGCAAAATTGGACCATGGCGGAATCATCATAGTTCGTCATTACGGTCTGAAGAACAGCTCCCAAGGTTCGGTGGTTAGGAGGATCCGAATCGCATCAGCCAACCGAACTTGTTCTACGGTAGCCCAGTCGATGCAACGGCCTGCAATTAAAGGTCAGGCCTGAAGTATTTGGAAAACTTCTTCCTGGGGCCCACGGGGGAACAGTAGGAGAGGGTGACGAATTTTCGCTGTTGGACCCAAGGAAGATAACGCTCCCTTCCATTTCATGGAAGCAGGTATGGCGGTTTTCTTTCCTCGTGAAGATGACATGGTACCTACAATCAAAACCATTAATTCATCTTTAGGAATGATCAAAGTAAAATGAAGACAAATTGTAAATAACAATTATAATTTTAGCAATTACTAAGACTAACAAGTTAATCAAAGCAATTAATTGTATGGCATAAAAATGGCAACGAATTTCATGGAATGCAACATGTGTGACAAATGAAAAATGTTAACACTAAAGGCTTGAGTATGTCTATTGTTGTAATCATGAATATTTACTTCTAACTAATCAAATAAAGTAGATAAATCATATAAAGAGTAAGAATTCGCACATGAAAAAGATAATAGCTTGTTCTATGAATAAAATGTGAGTGATAGAAAGATGAAAATAATCATGAAAAATGTATAGTTCTATGATAACTAACATGAAAAATGAGTGCAATTAAAGGGAAAAAAGTAAAAAAAAAAACACTAGAAAAGGAAGAATGAGTGGCAAAAATGGAGTTGGATGCGGGGTATGGGCATGGCGGGGAGGTCGTGTAGACTTGCAGCGGCTAGGGTTAGGGTTTTTGGGTGGGGAAGACAATGAATAGTGCAGGGTTTTTATAGATTTTGGGGCACACAGCCAGGTAACACACCCGTGTTCCCCAATTTCAGCCCTTGTGATTCGTGAATTTTGAATTTGGGTGCGTCTGACATTTAGCACATGCCTGTGTTCCTTGGGCGTGTGGCTGCACATGGCCGTGTCGAACGATCGTGTCTAGCTTTGTTCGCTTCTCCCATGCCCGTGTATGCAAGGTCCACACCCGTGTTAATTTGATAGGATCGAGCACAGGTACAAGATAAGGGTTTGTCGCACTCCCATGCTGTTTTAACATGTTTAGCCATGGTTTTTCCACACAAGCATGTCGCATGCCCGTGTTTTTTTGGTAGGTTTAACCACGGCCAAGTCGCACGACTGTGGCATTTTATCGGAGCCCGTGTTGGGGAAATCTTTTACCCTATTTTCACACGGCCCTAAGCACGCCTGTGTGCTTGGCCGTGTTTTTGTGGAAAAACCTGTATTCAAGATTTTTATTAGTAAGTTAGGTGTTAAATACTAAAATTTAAAGAAATTAATATTGTTAGTGCTCGGGTTGCCTCCCGAGAAGCCCTTATATATAGTCTAAGCTCGACTTACCTCTCCATTGAATGGTCATGGTGGTTCGAGGAGTTTATGCACCTCATTCCTCCTATTAATCTCATCAAAATAAGGTTTTAAACGGGTGTTGTTTACCTTAAAAGTGCCGAACTTGGGGTGACTTATGTCAACTATACCAAATGGAAAAATACTAAGTACCGTAAGAGGGATTTCTTCATCCAGTCTGGCAGTGACAATGTAAGGATTTGCGGCATCTAATAAGACTTTATTGCCAACCTTAAGTTGATTTGGAAAGGTATTGAGCTCGTTTTGGCACAGTTTTGGTTTATCGTGTGTTCTTGGTTTATGTGTTCGCCATTCATCTAGCTTATCTATTTGCAGTCTTCGATCTTCATGAATAGGTCCTCTACTATTGCTTGAGTATGACTCATGTGCTTCCTTCAGACTTATTTCCTACAAATTAGGTTGCACCATATTGTTAGTTTTAGTGGAATGGGTTAAATGATCACCTTCAATTTTCGATGTGTTGCCAGAATTGCGAGCTTGAAGGGTGATTGTTTCATCTCCCATCCGGAGTGTGAGTTAACCTGTGCCAACATCAATGATCGTTTTAGCAGTTGCTAAAAAGGGCCTTCCTAGAATTAAAGGAGTGTTGCTATCCTCTTCTATGTCTAGAACAATGAAGTCAACAGGAAATATAAATTTATCGATTTTAACTAGCACATCTTCAATAATACCCCTAGGGAATCTTATAGTTTTATCTGTTAGTTGAATGCTCATCCTTGTCTGTTTGGGTTTCCCGAGACCTAGTTGCTTAAACATTTTTAAGGCATGACGTTGATACTAGCCCCTAAATCAGCTAATGCATTATTAACATCTAAACTACCAATTAAGCAAGGAATCGTAAAACTCCCTGGATCTTTTAGTTTGTTGGGTAGTTTATTCTGGAGAATAGCTGAGTAAACTGTGTTTAGCTCCACATGCGATGCCTCGTCCAACTTCCGCTTATTTGCTAAAAGCTTCTTTAAAACTTTCATTGCATTTGTCATCTACGATAGAGCTTCAATAAATGGTAAGTTAATATGTAATTTTTTTAGGAGTTTAATGAATTTATCAAATTGTTCATCTGAGTGGTCTTTCCTTATCGCGTTGGGGTATGACACATAAGGTTTATATTCGACAGTCACTGGTTTGTTTTTATTATAATCTACATCACCTTTACTTTTGCTTACCACGGTTTCTTGTCTCGGTTCTGGCTCAGGCTCAACAAATCCTTCTTCATTTTGAACATTAATCGCATTGAGCTGTTCCCTTAGGTTAGGTTCAGTATTACTTGGCAAGCTACCTTGTGATCGTTCAGAGATTAGTTTAGAAAGCTGGTCTATCTGAGTTTCGAGCCCTTAGATTGATGCTTGTTGATTTTTAAGTGCCGTTTCGGTGTTCTGAAAGCAGGTTTCTGACACCGAGATAAATTTTGTGAGCATCTCTTCAAGGTTCAGCTTATTTTCCTATTGATAGAGTGGCTGTTGGTAGCCCGGAGGTGGTCGCTAATTTCCTTGGCCTCCCCATGAGAAATTGGGGTGGTTCCTCCAACCTACATTATAAGTGTTACTATATGGATTGTTTTGAGGTCGAGGATTATTACCCATGTAATTTAATTGCTCATTATCCATGTTGTGGCCATAAAGTTGGTATTCTGAATGGCTTGTTCCACCTCTACCTGCTTCGCACTACATTACTAGGTGAACCTGTGAAAAACTAAGAAAACCATCAATTTTCTTATTCAAGAGTTCTACTTGATTAGAGAGCATGGTGATCGAATCAACGTTATGAACACCAACTATTTTCGTTGGCTTTGTCCTCATGACTTGCCATTGATAGTTATTCAGTGACATCTCCTCTATGAACTCATAAGCATCTTCAGGTGTTTTATTATTGATGGTTCCACCAGTAGATGCGTCAACCATTTGCCGAGTCGAAGGATTCAGGCCGTTATGGAATGTTTGAACCTGAAGCCAAAGCGGTAACCCATGGTGGGGGCACCTTCTCAAAAGGTCCTTGTATCTCTCCCATACATTGTAGAGTGTTTCTAAATCCATCTGCACAAAAGAAGAGATATCGTTACGTAACTTAGCCGTTTTAGCTGGCGGAAGATATTTTAGTAAAACTTTTTTGGTTATTTGTTCCCAAGTAGTAATTGACCCTCGTGATAACGATTTCAACCACTGTTTAGCCTTGTTCCTCAATGTAAAGGGAAACAACCAAAGACGAATGGCATCATCAGAAACGCCATTGATTTTAAATGTATCGCATAGTTCCAAAAAGTTTGCTAAGTGAGTGTTGGGATCTTCATCCTGCAAACCATCAAACTGAACAAACTGTTGTATCATTTGAATTTTGTTAGGTTTCAGTTCAAAAGTATTTGCAGCTACAGTAGGTCTAACTATGCTTGATTCAGTTCCTGTTAAAGAAAGTTTAGCATAATCATACATAGTGCGTGGAGCAGGATTTTGATTAGCCGCAATTACAGCAGGTAGCTGATTGTCTTGGTTTCCAGCCATCTCTTCGGTTGGGGGTTGAGTATCGTCTTCTTGCTCGTTCTCTGTGTATCTTAGGCTTCGCCTTATTTCTCTTTGGTTTCGCGAATCGTGCGATCGATTTCTTTGTCAAAAAGTAGTGGTCCTGACGGGTTTCTTCTAGTCATAAACTATAAAAACCTGTCAGAAGAAGAAAAAGAAAATTAGTAAATTATAATAAAATTAAAAATAAAATTAGATAGCAAGAAAAATAAATGGCTAAAGTAATAAAAATTGAGTGTTCCTAATATTTTTGTTCCCCAGCAACGGCACCAAAAACTTGATCGCGTGATTTCATGATAGGTTTTAAATATTTATAATTAATCGTTCTTGAAACTAACTATTATCGAAATGTAGGCAAGTGTACCTATCAAATAGTAGTATAGTTTTAGCAAGACCGGATTGTCGAACCCAAAGGAACTAAAAGTACTAGTAATGACTATCTTTTTCTTATCTAGCCTAAGAATAATGGGGTTTTGTTTTAACTAACTAATTATCTAAACTAAAAACTCGCAGAGAATAGAATTGGGGAATTGCTTTTGGGAAAATCGATTGAATTAAGACAATACCTAAGGAAAAATCCACCTAGACTGCACTTGTTATTTTGGCTCCAAATCGGACGATTTATTCATTTAACTTGTTCTGTAGAGATCCCTAAGTTGTTATTCTGGCTCCGAATCGAACGCCTAATCCCTAGATTGAATAATTGAGACCTTTCTCTAATTAACACCCTAGGGTTGCATTAACTCGATCTATGGATCCCCTTATTAGGTTTCAACCTAATCCGGCAAAATGTTGTCACCCTATGTCTAGGCGTGCAATCAAATTCGCTTAATTATGAAAAATGTACTCTTAGACAGGGTCTATTCCTCCTCTGAATAAGAACTTATCTTGAATCAGTATCCTGGGATATCAAAACAAGAATTAAGAACACATAATTAAGAACAAGTTAAATATTTATCATACAAGTCAGAAAATAATAACAAGATTCGTCTTAGGTTTCATTCCCCTTAGGTATTTAGGGGATTTAGTTCATAACTAAAAAGGAAAACATCTCAGAAGAATAATGAATACAAAACATAAAGAAAACCCAAAACTCCTAAAGGGAAATTGAGGGGAGATCTTCAGTCTTGATGGTGAATCCGGCTTCTGAGATGGATCAATCGGCTTTTTTAGAGTAATTCCTTACTCCCTATTATGCGTGTCCTCTTTCTCCTTTTATAGGGTGTATTTATAGGCTTTGGAATGCCTAAGAGCCCTTAAAATTAGCCTTTTTCGAATTGGACTTAACTTGGGCTAGGCAGGGACACACCCGTGTGCGATTACTTCAGGCCGTGTTTGATCCTGTTAGAATGGCACGGACGAGTGTTCTACCCGTGTGAGTCGTGCTTCGATTCTGCTAGATTGGCACGGCCGTGTGGGCTGCCCGTGTGAGGAAGTCCAGGCCGTGTTGATTTCGTACTTTGGCCCATTTTCTCCATTTTGGCCCGTTTCTCATTCCTTTCACTCTTCTATGCTCACCTAAGTATAAATCATGAAATTAAGGCATTAGGATCATCGAATTCACTAATTCTAAGGAAAAATCATCCATAAAATGCATTAAGCATGGGGTGAAAATATTAATAAATTACGATTTATCAAGCTCTTCTTCTTCTTTTTTCACTCATTCATTCAATTTTTTTTAAATACTAATTCACGTAATCCTTTTAATTAATTTTTTCGCACACAAAGCCACCATAATGTTTCAACATGATCTACCCTAATCCAATATAGCAAATTAAACTAGTTTTCACTTTTGAAGAACTTGAATACAAGCACTTTAGTTTGATTTTAGTCTAGTTTTTGTTAATTTATTTAAATTTAATAAATTGTATAATTTGAGTATTTATTAACCTTAGGGGCTAAATGAGGCCTAAAGGTAAGTTATATAATTTATTTAAAGTACAAATTAGATCCATTAGTGTTTAGATTATGATTAATTTTGTGCTTGCCTCCCTTGGCTACGGTCCTTAAAGTACGCACAAACTTTGTTAGAACTTTATTACAACCTAACCCGTATACTTGTGGAAATCCCCTATTTGACATATTTTGTGCAAGATTTCTACTTCGAACGTCGGTACATCTAGAGGCAATCAATTTGTTGGCCCCGTTGTCGGGGAGGCAACGTCACTTGATTAATTTTAATTTTTGTAGTTAATAGAATAATTAGGAAATCCTAAATTATAGATACGATTTTATTTTCTTATTTTTACTAAATTCTTTATTATCTTTTTGGGTTTAGTGTATGACTCGTAGTAGGGGAACACCTTTAGAGCTAGCCAATGATCCAAAAAGAATAATTCATAGGAATCATCGACAACAACAACAATAACAACAACAATAGAAAATGCAGAACCAACCACCTGCTATAGGTGATTTACCAACACGAGACAATCTGCTATTCAATGAAGTTAACAACAATAACCTATAAGTTCTACCACCACCACTATTACTCGTAAATATGACACGTAATGTAATAGCTTGATTTTAGCTAAATCAGAATAGTGGTTTCAGAACCACAAATTCAAGGTCGTAAAATAATCTTAATATTATTTTTTTGGTGTTTACAGTATTTGATTATATATGTGTGAAAGTTTCGTGTGATAATTTTATCGTTTAAGTGGTTAATTTGACTAAAGGGCGTAAAATGAAAAAGTTGCATTCTATAAGTTAAAAGTGTCTATTTGCTATGAGGCATTAAATGAGAGGTCCTTATGTTGATATTAGACCATTGATTGTGATAATGGACATTTATGGACATGCATTATAAAATTTTTAAGTTAATTTATTAAGGATAAATATGTAAATGACAAATTAAGTTAATAAATCATAATTAAGTTAATAAATCATAACCAAACATGATTTATTATCCATCTTTCATGCATTAGCTGAATTTTGTGAGAGAAAAACATCATCTTATGCTCAACTAGGGTTCAGCTCTTTGAATATTTGATTAAGGTATGTATTTTACTCGCTTTTTGATGATTTCTATGTTTTTGTGATCGTTTCTTTGATTACTAGCAATCCTATGCCTCAATTTTTGAAAGTGTTGATGATTTTGAAAGTTTCCATTGATGAATTCATGTGTTCTTGAATGTTTGATGATGGAAAATGAGTATTTGTTAATAGATTATCATGTTTTGTAATGTGATTTTTAGTGATATTGCATAAAAGGGACTACTTTGTGAAAAGTGTAAAATGTGTGGTTAAAAGTGTGAAATAAATGAAAATATGGGCTGTTATGGAGTCTATAGAAATTCAACTAGCATCTTTTGAAAGAAATTGTGTAATTTTGTGTATTTATGAAATAGGGACTAAATTGAATAAATGTGTAACTTTAGGGGCTAAAGTGCGAAAATTTCTAAATATGTGGTTTTAGATGAAATTGAATGTGTTGATGAATAAAAGACTTAATTCTAAATGTATATAGATCAAGAACGAACGAAATCAGATTTAGATTAGGGGAAGTCGAAAGTTATTGAAGAGTCGATTTGACTCCTCTATTCTGAGAACGAGGTAATTTCATATACAAATAAACGTTTTTACATTAAATTATATATATATTTTTTATGATTGAATTGAAATGAATGTTGAATGAGCAATTACGAGCAAGAATCGACAGACTTACGATATTCGAAAGTCCCATACGAACATTAGAAATAGTATAAGATACAAATGTCATCAAATTAGGTTACCGAGATGTGATAACATGTAAGGCCATGTATGAGAAATTGGTATTGTATTGAGATTACGTGTAAGACCATGTCTGGGACATTGGCATCGTTAATCAATTTCGTGTAAGACCCTGTTTGGGACAGTGGAATCGATATGTGATAACATGTAAGACCATATCTGGGATACGGCATTTTACGAGCTTATGTGACTTTCGAGTATCCTTAATGATTCCGAATGGTTCAACAGGAAAATTCAAGTTGAGAAAGAATATGTGAATAAGCTAAGTGACTTAGGTACGTACGAGATTCATATGAGTACTGAAAAGTGAAGTAAATGATGAATTTGATTAAGATGTTGAATATGTGTTCAATGATAAAGGTTTGTGAACTTGTATATGATTAACTATGTTTAGCATATTTGAATTAATATGCAAATGTTCATATGATGATTTTATTTGTATATGGCTTACTAAGCTTTTAAAGCTTACTTCGCATGTTTTTTCTATGTTTTATAGTTTATCGAAGCTAGCTCAAACTTGGGGATCGTCGGGAAACATCATCACACTATCGATCATCTCGTTGGTACTTTTGAAGCTTTGTATATATGGTATATGGCATGTATAGGCTACTGTCATTTTGGTATATTTTGAGTCATGATATTAGCCGTGAGATTTGGCTTGTAAATGGTGATGTGTATGGCCATTTGAGTTGGCTTGATTTATATGTTTATAAGTGATATATGTAATGTATATAATGCCTTATATGTTGGCCTATTTTGATATGTTTGCTGTTGTTTTTGATATAGCTAAATGGTTGTTCATTTGGTTAATTATTAGATGATGTATTAAAGCTTGGAAAATTGGCATATTAAATTGGTATGTTTTTAAATATGGATTTGAGTATTTGAAATGATTGTGAATAAGATGACATGTTTTGTGTACTAAATGGCATGTCTTAGTTGCATTTGAATGTATATAAATGATGCAAGTTTTTGTGGTTTAGGTGTGCTTGAGAAGGGAGGTAAATTGGCTTTGCAAATGGCCTATTTTTGTCTACACGGGTAAAGACATGGGCATGTATCTCAGCCGCGTGCGACACACGGTCATGTTACACGACCGTGTGTCCCTTGGGGTACCATTTCGAATTAAGGCAGTATACTTTACAGTTTTGACACGGTCTAGACACACGATCATGTCTATTGGCCGTGTGTGGCACACGGGTTGGGATATGAGGCTAAAGTGTATTTGAAAGAAATTGTGTAATTTTGTGTATTTATGAAATAGGGACTAAATTGAATAAATGTGTAACTTTAAGGGCTAAAGCGAAAAAATTTCCAAATATGCTTTTGTGGATGAAATTGAATGTGCTGATGAATAAAAGAGTTAATTTTGGATGTATATAGATCAAGAACGAAAGAAATTAGATTTAGATCGGGGGAAGTCGAAAGTTATTGAATAGTCAATTTGGCTCCTCTATTCCGACTACTAGGTAAGTTCATATGCAAATAAATGTCTTTACATTAAATTATATATGTTTTATTATGATTGAATTGGAATGAATGTTGAATGAGCAATTACAAGCAAGAATTGACAGGCTTACGATATTCGAAAGTCTCGTATGAATCTTAGGAATAGTATAGGATACAGATATCATGACATTAGGTTTTCGAGATGTGATTACATGTTAAACCATGTCTGGGACATTGGCATCGTTAATGGATTTTGTGTAAGACCCTGTCTATCGATATGTGATAACATGTAGGACCATATCTGGGATATGGCATTGTACGAGCTCATGTGATTTCCAAGTATCCTTAACAATTCCGAATGGTTCAACGGGCAAGGTCAAGTTGAGAAAGAATATGTGAATGAGTTAAGTGACTCAAGTACGTACGAGATTCATATGAGTACTGAAAAGTGAAGTAAATGATGAATTTGATTAAGATGTTGAATATGTGTTCAATGATAAAGGTTTGTGAACTTGTATGTGATTAGTTATGTTTAGCATATTTGAATTAATATGCAAATGTTCATATGATGATTTTATTTGTATACGGTTTACTAAGCTTTTAAAGCTTACTTTGTGTGTTCTTTTCATGTTTTATAGATTATCGAAGCTAGCTCGGACTTGGGGATCGTCAGGAAACATCATCACACTATCGATCATCTCGTTGGTACTTTTGAAGCTTTGTATATATGGTATATGGTATGTATAGGCTAGTGTCATTTTAGTATGTTTTGAGACATGATATTAGCCCTGAGATTTGGCTTGTAAATGGTGATGTGTATGGCCATTTGAGTTGGCTCGATTTATATGTTGATAAGTGATATATGTAATGTATATAATGCCTTATATGTTGGCCTGTTTTGATATGTTTACTATTGTTTTTGATATAGCTAAATGGTTGTTCATTTGGTTAATTATTAGATGATGTATTAAAGCTTGGAAAATTGGCATATTAAATTGGTATGTTTTTGAATATGAACTTGAGTATTTGAAATGATTGTGAATAAGATAACATGTTTTGTGTACTAAATGCCATGTCTTGGTGTCCTTTGAATGTATATAAATGATGCAAGTTGTTGTAGTTTAGGTGTGCTTGAGAAGGGTGGTAAATTGGCTTTGCAAAGGGCCTATTTTTGTCCACATGTGTAGAGACACAAGCGTTTGTCTCAACCGTGTGCGACACACGGTCATGTTACACGGCCGTGTGTCCTCTTGGGTACTCTTTCAAATTAAGGCAGTATACCCTACAGAGTTGACACGGTCTAGACATATGTGCATGTCTATTGGCCGTATATGGCACACGGGCTGGCACATGGGCGTGTGGTCGGCCGTGTGACCCAAGTCAGTAACGTCCCCAATTTTCCCACGGCCATGGTAGACGGGCGTGTCCTCAGCTGTGTGGTACAAGTCAGTATGTATGCATTGTTTTCACACGGCCTGTGACATGGGTGTGTCTGGTAACCGTATGCGGCACACAGCTGTTTACACAGGCGTGTGACCTTTAAAAGTTTGAAAATTTTATAAGTTTCATAAAGTTTGCATATGCTATCGGTTTAGTCCCAAACCACTTTTAAGCATGTTTTAAGGTCTCGTAGAGCATTCTAAGGGACATTGTGAATGTTTTGAATGGATTTTGAGTATGAATATATAAATGTATGTAAATGAGGTGTGTGTTATCCGATAATGCCTCGTAACCCTATTCTAGTGACGGATACGGGTTAGGGTTGTTCCACGTAATGAAAGAACTCTAAGGAAGTATGTACTACCAAATCTAGACATGATTTAGGAGAGTACAACGAGGCCAGCTATTATGACCAAAAATTTCAAGCTCAAACCCGAAATGATCCAAATGATCCAAAACAATCTATAGTTTAAGGGCACGATGATAGAGAATCCAAATCAACATTTAAAATGGTTCCTTCAGCTTTGTGATGCCTTTAAATACAACAGGGTCACCGAGGATGCTATTTGTCTTCCACTGTTCCTTTTCTTCTTAATAGATAATGCTTTCTCTAGGCTAGAATCACAGGCACCAGGATCCATTATGACATGGGACGAGCTCGCAGGAAAATTCCTACAAAATTTTCCCTTGATCAATAAGACTGTATAACTAATGAGGGAGATCACTACATTCAAGAAATTAGGAGGAGAAAGTTTCCATGAAGCTCTGGTGCATTTTAGGACATCGATTTAGAAATGTTGTAACGCCCCGAATTTGGGCCTAGAAGTACTGGGCCTTGAGTATGGGTCCGTAAGGAGGTTGTTTATAAGTATTTAATTGTGCAAGGAAATGACACAATTAAATGTCTGCTTTAGTGGTTAATGGCCTGAGAAGTGTTGGAGAAATCTTGGGTTCAAACCTAGGCTTTAGCAAAAATTTTGTTTTATTAGTAAATCCCTAGCTTTGGGCCAATAGGCTTATAGTTAAATTTGGGTAGACCGTGACACAAAAAGCTTAGTTGTCTATTGGTAAATGGCGTGTGGAGTGTACATGGGGTCTAAGGTTTAAGTCTTAGCCCAGGCAGAATTTTCGTTTTATTTATTTAAGTGAACTCAGACTTTGGCTTGTAGTCTTTATAAATAATTGTAGGAGGAAGGTGACACAAATGAGCTTGTGGCCTAGTGGTGAAGGCGTGACATGGCTATTGTGATAGCTTGGGTTCGAATCCCATGGAATGCAAAGGGATATTTCATTTTATTTCTTTGTGGTGAGTGAGGTGGAGTTTGATTGAAACTCTACTGAAGGAAGTTTGAACTGGTCAAGGAGTAGATTATGGAGAAAATCATGGAGGAGATAAAGGAGGATTTTTAGGAGGAAAAAGTGGAGTTTGAGTTGGTGTGGTATTGTGCTGAATTGCTTAGGAGGTACTCAGAATTTCGGTTGAGTGTTGTTCCTCAAGTTTCGGTTTTGAGTGTCTTTATTTTGGGTTTTGTGCTTTTTGGTGCAGGATTCTTCTATTGCCTCCTCCTTCTGCTCGTTTTCTTTGTTCTTCCTTCCCTATCTCTAATCGCTACTTCCTTGGATGATTAGGCACTTGATTTTTGAGCCGAAATCAAACTTTTCTTCTTCCCCTTAATCTCTTTTCATTTGGTTGGCCGAACCACTGCTCTCTTCTCGCCTCTTCTACTTCTCCGTTTTCTGGCCAAATACTCTTCCTCCTAATTGTTTCAATCGGTTTCTTCTTTATAGACCTGTTGCTATTTTTCTGTGGTGTTCTCAAGTGGTGTTACTATGGCTGAATATCAGCACTCTCCCTCTCTACTTCGGTTTTCGACTTATGCGAATATTTTGTAATCAAGTGGTGAGCATTGATTCTTTGTAAATCGTCTCCTCCCTGTTGGTAATCCTATGTTTAATCTTTCTCTTTATTTCCGTTCAATGGCTAGGGAAGAGTGGTGCTAGCTTTGCTTCTCTGTTCTAGTGGGTTAAGACAATTGTCCCTTTTCCCTAGTTAACCTTGCAGCTCGGTAAGTATTCCTTTTATCTTGCTCAAGTCATTCATTTGAGTAAGGGTTAATAAGGTTGGTTGTATTACTATCAGCATACGATTGATTGTGCGTTGGAATTGATGTAGGTTTGCTGCTCAAAGATTAGCAGCCCTCTTTGTTAACAAAGGTGTGTAACCGTATTCCATGTTTGCTAATCGGCTGAAAAACCGAAACTGTGTGTAACTGTACACCGAAACCTATCTCTGTGAACTGAGCTCACGAAACGTAGGCGTACGACGAGGAAGGCCACTATGAGTGAATTTGTGGGCTTAGGCTGTAGTGGACCACTTGGGCCACGAAATGGGTCGAGGCCTAGTGGGCCTGTGGGCTCGCTTGTGTCAAATCAGTTGCTAAGTGAAATATGGTTGGGCTTGTCATGTCGCGTAAATGGCATAGGCTGTTTTGGGCCACATTGGGCCGAAATGGGCCGTGTGGGCCCAATGGGCTCGTGGGCCCACACGGATAAAATGTATGTTATGTGGTAAGCTTGTGGTAAGTTTTGGACTGGGCTACGTCGTTCGTACAGCTGTGAATAGTTCTGGGTTAAATGGGCCGTATGGGCCCAACGGGCCACACGAGCGGTAAGTGAAAAATCTGCGGTAAGTGAAAAATAATTGAGCGGGCTATGGTGATCACATAGTTGCAACTAAATTTGGGCTAAATAGGCCATACGAGCGTGTGGGCCCACTTGGGCCGAGTAATGGGCCTTGGGCCTATTTACACTGTTTTGGCTGTATGGGTTGTTCGAGTCGTTCGAGACGACTGTAGACCTTTTGGAGGGCCGTTAATTGTACCCAGACCCCAAAGTTAGTTAAATGACTGTAATACCTCTATAAAGTAAAATGACCGTAATACCCCTATAGGGTAAAATGACTGTAATAGCCCTGTAGGGTAAAATGACCATAACACCCTTGTATGGTAAAATGACTATTATGCCCTTATGTTCCGTATGACTGATGTGCTTATGATTTACATATATGATTGTACTGAGTATGACTTTGCATACACGTAATATTTATGACATGACATACTGCATGGGTATTGGGATGTTGATATGTAGGAAGTACTGTACTGGTGACTATGTCACATTCACTGTTACTGGTGGCTATGCCACAATTACTGATACTGGTGGCTTTGCCATGTTTACTGTTATTAGCAACTATGTCGCGTTACTGTTAGCAGCTTCGCTGCGATATTGGTGTGTTGGTTGGGTGGGTCGATTTAATCCCCACATGGTGTGTTGGTTGGTACGGGTGGTGTGCTGGCTGGATTTGGGTGGGATGCATAATTGCATTATACTATTCTGATACTGTATTGGGCTTAGTGTAATAGCCCGATTTAAACCCTAATCGGAACGATAGTTTTAGGACCACGAATCCGAGTCAGAAAAATATTTAAAAATTATTTTCTGTGTTTATTTTGTGTGAATTTATATCTGTGAAATTTTCGTAATTTAAATTTGTCATTTGAGTGTCCGATTTAATAAAAGGACTTAATCTCGTAAATAGAAAATTTGATAGTTTAAAGTATAAGGGTCAAAAAGTTAGTGGCTTTTTAAATTGAGGCATTCATGTTGTAAATAGCCCAAAAGTTTTTTAGTGGACGGTAATGGGTTATATTATAATGTTTTGGTAAGAATTAATTAAGGTTATTTTTGTCAACTTATATTATAAACTATTATAATAAAACATATATAATATAAAACATAAAATAAAGTTTACATACTTGTTATATTTGTTCTTCATTTCCCGAAACTAAACAAAAATAAAAAGAAAGAACATAAGGCTAGGGTTCAGCCAATTTGGAGCTTAATTAAGGTATGGGTTTAGCTCGATTTTTGATAATTTCTACGTTTTTGAGATCGTTGCTTAGAAATCTTCAAGACCCATGCTTTAATTTTTTATTTTGAGGAATATTTTGATTTGTGCCATTGTTGATAGCTTGTGATTTTTGTTGTTTGATGATGAAAAATGAATGATATGTTTTAGATTAACATATTTTGTATTGGAATTTTTTATGATTTTGAGTAATTAGGACTTAATTGCAAAAATAATAATTTGAGGACTAAAATGTGAAATAAATTGAATATATGGACTTGTTTGAGAGTGGGTAAAATTTGGCCCAACATAATTATAGAGAAATTTGGTGTATTCTGTGTTTTGTACAATAAGGATTAAATTGTAGAAATTGTAAATGTCAGGGGTAAAATGGTAATTTGCCTATTTATGTGTTTTTGGACTAAATTGAATGAAAATATGTTTGAATGAGCTTAATTTGAATATGTTTAGATCAAGAACTAAAGAAATCGAATTTGGACCGGGGGAAGTCAAAAGTTGTCGACTAGTCGATCTGTGTCAGTTTTTCGTTGTCCGAGGTAAGTTTATAAACAAAAAGACGTGTTTATTTGGTAATTAAATGTTATATTTATATGCTGTTATGAAATGTAAATTTTAATATGCTATGGCCGAAAATGATTAAATTTGACTACTTCATTTCCGAGTTCGATTCAACTGAGTTACGATGTTCGAAAGCCCCGTATGAACCTTAGGAATAGCTAGGATACATATGTCATGACATAGGATTCTGATATATGTGTGCGAGTAAGACCCTGTGACAGCCCTAATTTGACCCTAGTCGGAAAGTGGTTTCGAGACCACAAAATTGAGTCACAAAAATAATTAGATGTTATATTCTGTACTTATTGTATGTGGAATTTGTATGTGTGGATATTTCGTGCCTTTATTTTATCAATTAGGTATTAATTTATAAGGAAGGACTCATGTGATAAGATTTGAAAATGTGATAGGTGAATTTCGAAGTGGCCTATTAATGCATGAATTATTGACATGGGGGACTTGCATGTCAAATGGACCACTTTTAATGTAGTGGCCGGCCAAGGTGATGGGTAATAGATAATATATGCATTTTAGCATTATAATAGTTAGTGGGTGATGGGCATTTCATGTCTTTTATATTAAAGAATTAAATGTTTAATGGATTAATATTATGAAATATGAATTTTTATTAAAAGAAAAGAGTGATAAAAACAAAGTTGGCTCATCTTTTCTTCTTCCATTGCCATACCTAAAGAAAGAAAAAGAAGAAATTGAAGTTAAGGCATTTGGTCACCTTTAAGTTGATTAAGAAGCTCTTGAATATTTGGTGCCTAGGGGAAAAGTTTCTAAGAAGTTTGGCCATGCATGTAACTAGATTGAGGTATGTTTGATATTATTCTTTGAGATTCATGTATATTTTAAGTTGTAAGTTTGAAATCTACCTAGCCATGGTTCAAATTTTGTTATTTGATGGAGATGATATTCGGCCATGAATGATACATTCTTGGTTGGTATTTTGATGTCTTTGGTGATGAGGTATGAAGATGGTTGATTTTGAGTGTTTAATAAAAAGGATACATGAATTGTTGTTAAATAATGGTCGAATGTAGCATGATTAAAGATGTGAATAAATTGAAATTAAGGAGGTTGTCAATGAAAAATATGAGTTGGATGCTAAGGGGAAAAATCGGCTAACATGTTGTGTGTATTATGGCCGAATGTGAACTTTGACAATATTGAGTAATGTTTGTGCTTTAAAATGATGAAATGGAGATTATGCTTAAGTGAATTTATAGGTATGTGATGATTGATTTGTGATATGCATGTTTAAATAACATGCATGCAAGGTATGTGTAAAAAAAATGATTTGATAATAAATCTACTTGAGACAGCAGCAGTAACGTGATTTTGGAAAATCACCATAAACTGTGGGAGATGAGTTACAAGCATAATAAATTATGTAATTAAATATTAATGAGTCTAGTTTCTTATAAAAGAAACCGTGTAAGCAAAAGAATTTCCGATAATGAGATATTTGAAGTGATGTGGAACAGGATCAGAATGACTTCTAGATCCTCTGTTCTATTTTTATAAAATCATTATAAATTGTACACAAATGGTTATAAGATGAAGTTTATATTATTAGACTCTTTAATGAGTCTAGTTTCAAATAAAATAAACGGGAACATATTTTGAATTCTGTACAATGAGAAATTCGATTCATAGTGAAGAGTGGTTAGATTAGTCCAACAGTGAAACAGGGGAAACTTTAAGAAAAATCTGGTATTTATTGGCCAAACTAAAAATTCTGAAAATTTTATGGATAGAATATATATGAGTCTAATTTTAGGGAAAATTAACGGAAATTAATTTGGAGTTTCTTAGCTCCAGTTATAAATGATTTAGTGGCTGTTGCTCAGGAAGATAGCTTACAGTGAAATTATGATTATGTGGTAAACATTGACAAAAATTTGTTAATGAGTTGCTTATTGATTTCTTATAAGCTTACTATGATCTGTATGTGTGAAAGTTGAATATATATATATTATATTCTGAAAGTGATGCTTGAATAGTCGAATAATCACTAAGTTTAAAATTATTGAATTTAAGCTCAAGAGCATAGAGGGGCAAATTCGGATAAGGGAAAAGAGAAAGTAATCGAATAGTCGTTGTAATCGTTTGACAACATTCGAGGTAAGTTCTTAAGTGTTTAAGCTTGATTCCTTTTTATATGCCTAAGAGTTAAATTAATATGGCAAAGAGAATGTAAATTTTATTTAGTTAATGTGCCGAATATGTAATGATTTAAGGCTATAAGCCGATTAAGGCTATTATGCTTATGTTGAATTGGATTTGAAAATTTGATGCACTAAATGAGTGTTACAATGAATAAACTATGTCGTATATGTGCTGGTAGAGATATCACGATTTGTGATTATTAAATATCTAAAGGAAACCATGATGTGTATAAAATTATTTTTATTAGTCCTTTCTGGTAGCCGAATGTGGCTTGGTACTAAAGTGATTGATGTGAATCAAACATATAAGAAATGGTTTCATGTTTATGTTCAACTATGAGACCTTGTGTTAAATCGACAATCGATTTCATTCAATACATTAAGTTGGTCAGGCATGCGATATGTACTTATGCATGTTAAATCGATTGAAATTGAATCATGAATGTGAATTGAGAAGCATAGGTGAAAATGCCTATGTCATATATGTGAGTAAGGATAAAATCATCGTCAATTATCGATAAGGATGGGCTATGTGCAGAACCATCTTATAATTGCTAATTTGAATAGTTGTGTGCAAATCAGTGAGCAAGATGTATTGTATTGATATGATGCTTCAGTGAAAATATACATATGTTCTTTGTGTTGAATGAATATTAAATTAAAGTTATGAGCCGTATGTGACTAGCATATCTAGTCAAATTTGAGACTATCAAATGATGTGCTAAGATATGTGTTCCAATATGGAAATTAAACCCTATGTGGTTGAAAGGATAAAAATCTTTGTTCATAGATATGTGTTTCAGTTATACATGATTGAAGTGTAAGTTATGAAAGTGGGAAAGAACAGGTGAATTCTCTATCGAAATATGATATTCGGGCTTCGGGCCTAGCAGGCTATAATGCCGGTGAGACGATATCGGGCTTTGAGCCTAGCAGGCTATAATGCCTGTGAAATGAAATGTTATGTGAATTCGGTGTTCCTTGTAAGATAGGGATTTAGCCAAATGTTAAAGATGAAATGATAGTGTATTGTATCATGCTTATATGGCCTAATGGTAAGTATAACATGTTGGTAAATATGCAATGTGCTTTTATAATCGATTGATAAGTTTGAAATGAATGTGAGTGAAATGTTATGCATAAGCTATCAAATGCTAAGTGTGAAAATGAGATGAAAGAAAAGTGTTTGAGATGTGTTAATATATGATTAAATATGCATGATATTTGATGTGTATACTGGCTTATAGACCCGCAGGCTTCGTGCTGGTAATATATTTGGGTTAAAGACCCGCAGGCTTCGTGCTGGTAATATATCGGGGTTAAATCCCTCAGGCTTCTTGCTGGTAATATATCCGGGTTTAAAGACCCGTAGGCTTCGTGCTGGTATTATATTCGGGTTAAATCCCGAGGCTTCGTACTAGTATTATATCCGAGTTAAATCCCGCAGGCTTCGTGCTAGTAATATATCCGGGTTAAATCCATGCAGCTTCAGACTTGGTAATATATCCGGTTAAATCTCGCAGCTTCGTCTTTGGTATTATATCTGGTTAAATCCATGAGCCTAATCGGTATTATATTCGTGCCTTTGAGCCTAGCAGGTTATTATGCCGGTGAGATACTATTCGGGCCTTTGAGCCTAGTAGGCTATAATGCCGGTGACATGATATCGAGCCTCGAGCCTAGCAGGCGAAATACCGGTGAATGAATAAAAGTCTAAGGTTAAGGCACCTCGTGTTAGATTGACAAATGAATACATTCAATACGTTAAGAGGGCCAGGTACGCATTATGTACTCATATGTGAATTTGATTTGAATTGAATCATAAGTGTGATGTGATACATATGTGAATAAATGTTATAACTATATCTATGATCATGATACACCTGGTCGGGGTGTGAAAGTATGTGAAAGTATTTGATTTAATTATGTTATATGAATTCAGATTAAGTGTGATAAGAATGCTGAACGTGCATTATGTGCTTATGTATATTCGGCCAGATGGCAATATACCTAGAATATGGCCTCTTGAGAAATTGAATAATCGGAGTATAACTGCGTTTATTTGTTTGCATTGCTTAAAACTTACTAAGCTTATAAAAGCTTACTCCGCTGTTACATTCCTCTGTTTTATAGATTGTTGACTCCAGTTACCTGCTTGGGTTGGAGTTCGCCGGAGATATTATCACATTGTCGAGCTCACGCTATTGGTGTAAGTAAATCCTAGTATTTCGAGTCTATGGCATGTATAGGGTTTTAATGTTGAGTATGTGATATTATAATTTAGCCAAAGGTTTTGGCTTGTATTGATAAAGTGTTTTGGCCATGTGAATTGGCCTATGTTGGCTACTGATGTTTTGGGCCTCGTAAGCCCATATATGGGACAGATTACATATGAAAAGAAAAGTTTTAAATTGACTGAAATTTTTCGGCACGGTTTTTGTGTGATTGGCTGAGTTTAAGTCGAATAACACCTCGAACCCTGTTCCGGCAAGGGATACAGGCAAGGGGTATTACAGACCTTGTTTGATATAGTGGCATCGATATGTGGTTACATATAAGACCACGTTTGGGACGTTGGCATTGTACAATTTATGTGAATATCTGAGTGTCCTATCCAATTCCGAATGGTTCATCAGGCAAATATAAGTTGTATTCGAGTGTGTAAAATGAGCTAAATGACCAGGTATGAATTAGCTTGAGGTTTATTTAAAATAAGGTAAGTGTGTAAATTGATACTCATTACAAATTGTGTGTACTGCAAATGAGGATTACTTGTGAACTAGGCATGGGTATTCAACCTTGTGAAAATTATTGGAATGAGTATTAATTATATGTATGGGAATTTATGTATTCGGTCACATAATCAATGCATGTATAAGAAATTATATGGTAACACGTGAGCTTATGTAATTGAGTGTATGCGAATTAAATTTGTAATGATTATTTGGCTTTGGAAATTAAATGCTAATATGTTAGTTTGACTACATAGACATTCGGTTAGGTGATATTTATAATAAATATATATATGTATATATATAATATGAATTTATATGCGTTTGGACCTAAATGTGTTATGATAATATAATTTGGTTTAGTTAAATTAAGTTGATAATATCATTGGGTTGATTATTTGCTTATGACTTACTAAGCTATAAAAAGCTTACTTATGTATATGTGTATTTTTGTTTTATAGATTTTGGATCAAGCTATGAGCTCGGGGACTGTCAGCAAAGTTCATCACACTGTCTACTGTTTTGGTACCTTATAAGCTAAACTCAAATTATGGCATGTATAGGCTATACTATCCTTTCGACATGTTTGATTTTGGTATGTATGTATTATAAGCCATGCGAAAATGGCTTGTTAATTTTGCCAAATATCTTTTCATGTTTTGATTAAATGACGTGGTTGATATATTAATTATGGTTGGAATATTCGGTTATGATATATATTTAGATGTGAAATATGCTTGATGTGGATGGATAAATTTTTATATTAATTTTGGTGCATAATTAGATGGAAGTAATGATTATAAAATGTTTTGGTTTTGGGTGATTTGACAACGACTTGTATAAATGTGAGTATATGTAAAATTGGTTGATATGTTTGTTAAGACATGAATCTATGAATTGGTTTTGGATGAATTTGATGTTGGTATATAGGAGAAATGAGAAAATTTTAAGTTATATGTAAGTTTAAATATTTAGACGAATATGTGGCCATGGATTTAGTCTTGGATATGACCATTGTGGCATTGCATGATGAGCAATAAATAAAAAAAACATGTTTGGATTCGATTTGGTAAGTTTAAGTGAAGGTCAAATAGTTGTTATGTATTATGCATGTATATGCATTTATGGTATTAATATGAAAGGCAAAATTATGATTGATGTCTTGAATTGATTCTTTGAAATGTTTATGCGCATGGAATGATTGAATAGAAATGGAAGTGAATATTAGTTACTCATAAGTATTAAGCATTATTTGCATCCGGTTAAGCTTAAGAAAATGATCAGATGAATAGTAACTTTTGTTACAAGTTGATAAAATGTCTATATGCGAATTTGATAAATTGTCTTAAGCATTTGTGAAATGATGAGTAATGATACCATGAAAGTATATTAATGCTCATGACCTATTCTACCTAAATTACACAATTGTTTGTTTTCATAAAAGGTTTTATATGAGCATGTGACATAATATGATGGTTATTAATTTAGGCTTTAGTCACCTTGGTTATGATTATTATTATTATAATGATTTAGAGAATAAGCATGCAAAATGGTCCATGTTATATTTATGTACTAAGTCCATAAAACCTTAGTGATAGATTTTTTTTTTATTAATTTCTTTGGAAATTATGTTAATGCAGATTATTTTATAAGTTTATAACCATGGTTCATGATTTGTTTTATTGAGATTAAATGTATGTTTTTTTTAATATGACCTAAATGTATTAGAGAATGTATGATAGTTGTATCTCTTATGGTAATGCCTCGTAACCCCTTCCGGTGACGGACACGGGTTAGGAGTGTTACACTCAGGCCCACACTGTTACTGTATAGGGCTAAGGCCTAGACTGTACTGATACTGAATAGGGATCAAGCCCAGACTATTACTGTATGCATTGTTTACTGTTTGACTGATAGAGGATTACACACTGAGTTTTCGTAAACTCACCCTCTCTTTTCAACTATGTAGGTAATCCCCAGCCTTAGACGATTTGGTGCTGCGATAGACTCGAAGGTGGCCACACGATTGCTGATGCTCTACTTTTGACTTTATTTATTTAAATTTTACATTGGGTTTTTGGTTATGTAATAAGGCCATATATGGTTTCAAGGGCTTTGAATTCTTACCTTAAATTGCTAGACTAGGAAAAGATGAGTTTTCAAAATAGTAACTATTTTCAAGGAAAAACACGCATTTTAAACTTCAATGTTTTTATAAAAATACTTCCGCGGTTTTTAATCAGTTTAAGGAATTAATAGAGATAAAAATGGCAATCGTTTTGACAAATTGATTTCAATTAGGAACAACTTAATTTGTCGAATTTTCTCAAGCAAATTAAATTAAAAGGGTTTTAACTTAATATCAAATTCTTAACGATAAGTCCTATTTTCAAAAAGCACTTCGATGTGACATGCCAGATTTGGTCATATCGTCTAGGCCAGGTTTAGGGTGTTACAAATACCCACATCACGGATTACCTAAGTGGCTACGATTGCAACTATTTTATAATGAGTTAGATACACATTCACTGTCAGGGTTAGATAGAGTAGCAGGAGGAGCTTTAATGAATATGACATATGAGGATTCATATGAACTGATAAAAAACATACAGATAAAACTCTTACCAGTGGTCAACTAAACTTTATACACATGACCAAAGATCATCTATGGTAAAGGCTATCCATGAAGATGACAAATATAAAAAATTAGTAGACAGACTTAACCGCATAGAGACAGCGAATAGTGCGCCATTTGTATATGAAGGAGACAAACCACTCTTCCACTATATTAACAATCCCACTAAGGATGTGAACTACAACAGGAATAGGGTGGAAACCCTTATTCGAGTACATACAATCCTAGATGGATAGATCACCTGAACTTGAGATGTGAAGGAAATCAAGGAGGAGGTAATAGGTTGAACCAAGTTAAAAAGGCTAACTATCAACCTTTTATTTGCAAAAACCTCAAGAGAGGGCTAACCCAAATGACCATATTGTTTGGATTGAATTGAAGGGAAGATGCAATCAATGAGGACGGATGTGAAACATGTGCAGTTTGAATGCACCAATTTAGGGAAAACATTTACTAAGCTTAGAGATCAGATGAGCCAATTAATGAGCATTATAGGGGATATCAAGAGATAAATTGGCACTGATATTTGTAGTAACACTGAAGATAATCCTCGAAGAGAGGGGAAGCAGCATTTGAAAGTAATCGCGCTCCAATTGGGTAAAGTGCTGAGTAGCCCGGAGAACCCAACTTCAGAGGAAAATAAGGTGAATACTGATTATCATCATGAAGAACCTTCAAAAGTTGATGACGAACTAGAGCTGGAAGAAGTAGTTGAATCGGTAGATAAGCCGGAGGAGGAACCAACAAAGGAACCTACAATCACAAAGGTACCATTCCTGTCATGGTTGAAGGAAAGACAAAGACGAGACGAATATGATTTTGTATTTCTTATAAATTTATTTAAATCATTAAACGTTAAACTGATGTTAATAGACTTAATTGAAAAAGTTCTGAAGTACAACAAGTACCTTAAATAAATTATGCCAAGGCGTAGAAAAATTAAAATTAGAGAGCTGGTTAGTATAGACGCATCATGTAGTGTGCTAATACCTAGAAAGGTTCCCCCGAAATTAAAAGACCCAGGGAGTTTCACAATACCTATAGAGGTAAGGGATATTGTAACAGCACGTTTTTCAGTGAAATTAGAACAGTGGTTTCCAGACCACAAATTTGACCCAAAAATAAGATTTATTTTTATTTTATTATATGGTTCGTATTATGATAGACAGATTGTGTGCAAAATTTGATGTAAAAATTTTATCTATTAAGTGTTTAATTAAACACTGGTATAATACCTATCATAATACGGGTTGTCTATTAAGTCCTTGTTATAGAAAAGATTTAGCTTGGATAGGTAATCCTGATATAATACCTCTCGAATATACGTTATGGTTAGGGTTTAGCATGGATTGGTTATCCTAATTGAGCTATTTGAGCATACATTATATAAAGGATTTAGCCAGGACTAGTAATCATGTTACACAATATGTGACTCGAGAGCTTGTTCCTTAATTAAGTGCCCAGAGGGATACCCTCGAATAAGAATTGACAGATTATTGAATCGTACACCCCAAGTGTACCACTTGAGTATTCATCGAAATTTTAACAATTCAACGGACATAAAACTCTTGACATGGCATGAGAATTATGAGATGAAAGGATAATGTCTTAAAAGAGTAATGCATGATAAGCTCATCTATCCTTACTTGATGTATATGTAAACTTTGTGACTAACATGTTTGATTGGATGCATGTGTTTAGACAATTTTTCCAAATGGATGGAAAAACTTGTTATTGTATGCTTAGATTTAATAAACGGGATTAGTAAGTTTAGTTTTCATTATACGAACTTACTAACCATGTAATGCTTACTCCATTTTATTTTTCCATATTTTCTAGTGCTCGAAACCTCGCAAAGGTTGGAGATCACTTGAGCATCGTCACATTATCAACTAGTCATTTTGGGTATACTTAGTAAAATCATTTTGGTATAATGGCATGTATAGGACAACTTGACCATTAGTGGCTTGAAAATGATGTTTTGTAACCAAGCCATTGGAATGGCTAGTAATGGTTTATTTTGGTATGATTAAGTAGGTTATGATGATATATTCATATGTGATATGTTATGTATATGTGATCAAGTTATGTTAATGCCTAAGTTAATCAAAGGTAAGTTTATAAACACATATGCATGTAATGGTATGCCATGTTGAATGCTGGAAATTGCCTAATTTGAATGCTTGAATGGTTGGTATTGGATGTGTGTTTCAAGTGTAGGTCTTGGGTGAAATTTTGGGTGAGAAATGAAGCTAGAAATGGCTTAATTTTGTCTGCACAGGCAGACACACAGGCGTGTGTCTAGACTGGGTGTGACACATAGCCTGGTAACATGGGCATGTAGTTAGGTCGTATGTCCCCTACACCATAATTTTTGAGAAATAGAATGCTCAGAATTGAGTATACGGGCAAAGACACGGGCATGTGTCTCAGCCGTGTGTGCTACACGGCCTAGCACATGGGCGTGTGTCTTGGCCATGTGAAACCTGCACCTAATTTCGAATTGAATTAATTAACCACACGGCCTAGCACACGGGCTTGTAGCGTGGCCGTGTGCACAAGTCAGAGAGTTACACGAGGTCGAACACAGCTTCTTGGACGGGCGTGTCCTAAGGTCACACGGGCATGTCCCTTGGACCACACGGGCGTGTGAGCCTTACACCTTGGAAAATTTTTGTAATTTCGCGAAAAATTCTTTGAGCTCCCGATTAAGTCCCGACTTGATTCTAATGCTTGTATTAGGCCTCGAGGGTCTAATTAAGGGATGTTTTGAATGATCTCGGTTAATGAGTAGTAATATACATAAATAAATTGTAAAATATTTTGAAAATTTTGGTAATGCTCTGAAACCCTATTTAGACGAAGGATATGGGTTAGGGGTGTTATAGATATTCTTTTCAGCAAAGCTATATATGATTTAGGAACTAGAACAAACCTAATGCCTCTATTAATATATGAAAAACTTGGGTTATGGGGCCTAAAAAATATACAGATTACATTACAGTTAGCCAATAGATCGTCAATACAACTTAAGGTAGTATTGGAAGATGTATTGTTTAAGGTGTGTACTTTCATAATTCCCACATACTTTGTGATTCTTGACTTGAGGAAGACCATGAAATACATATTCTATTGGTTAGGCATTTTCTAGCTATATCAAGGTCCACCATCGATCTAGAAAGACATGAATTAAACATGAAGATCAATGGTGAAATAGAAACTTTTAAATGTGGACACTAATAAATTGGAGAAAAGAGGAAAAAGTAAGGAGAACATTGCATTGAAATATCTAACCTTAAACCTAACATCCCTGAATCAGGGAAAATATTTTCTGTTATTAGTGCAGGTCAAAAGAATGGGTTTAAAGAACGAGACAAGTGAAAGAAGGAGTGGCATGACGGTCGATGGACTAACACTGAAAGAAACAAAAAAACGTCCTCGTATGCATCAAAGGTGATGTCGGATGAATCTGATAGTAGAACCTAATAGCTTGATTTAACCTTTAATTTTATGTAAACTATTGTATATCTAACTAACTATTTAGACTATATTCTAATTTGTATCAAATTTACATTTTATAGGAACCAAAACACTTAAAAATTGAAATTTTAGGTAAAAACAGAGTTGGTGTTGCAACTCCAAGGCTAGAATCGAAGGAATTAAGAAACTCAACTCGATGTCGTGACATGAAATCTTTGTGTTGCGACACCAAAGACAATATACCCTAAATTTCAAAATTTATGAGTGTGCCGTGACATTGAACCCTGATGTCATGACAACAAAAAAATTGCCAGGGATGTCGCGACACGGAACCCCCATGTCATGACATCGCTGCAATTTTCTGTAGGGTGGAATAGACCCAATTGCACAATGTGATTGGCTTAACTCAATTTTACTCGGTTTATAACACTAAAATACTCATTTTAAATACTTAAAAACTCTTTTAACCCATAAATAAAACCCTTCTAACCATTAACCTCTTTCAAAATCTCTTAAAACCCTAACCCCTTTTGCTTTTCTTAAACTTTTGTTGCCAAAACCCTCCTTTTCTTATTTTATTCAATGCAGGAATTAGCAAGTCATAATCCACAACAGAACAAGCTCTCCCAAGGAATTTGACACATCTTCATTTGAGATTAAGGGTTCCTAACTCCTATTTTTACTATTCCTTTTCTTATGGAATACAATGCTTAAAGTTATTAGTTTTTCTAAAGTTTTAATATCTGATATGCCTCTTATGAAGAGTAGAAAAACTAAAGTGAAAGAACCATCAGTGGTTTTGAATCCTTTAAAATTTCAAAACCAAAATGCTAAGAAGTATTTTCTCGAACTTCGAGGCAAAACTTTTATCTAGGAAAGGAGATTCGAACTATCAATGGTTCTTTGCAATGAAATATAGTCCTTAGTATGGTAGCATAGATGGGAGCGATTTTGTGTCACTCCCAAAAAACGGTTAAAATTCCACTTTTTCAAGAATTTTATGCCACTCTAAAAGATAAGGAAACCCGATGACCTCGTGAACAAATGTGGAAAACATAATAGTAAGCAGTAAGGATCCCCAAAGAAGATTTGCAAATATTATGATGCTCCATACTATGAATTTAATTACTTACGAAATATTGATTTAACGAAATTTAAAGATATAAATATGGAAAACATAGTAAAATACTTAACCAAAAATCGAGAAGAATGAAATGTCTGATAAGATACCAGGCTACCGACTTATTTTAATCAAGCAATAATGTTTCTAATAGCTAAAATGTAGATGTAATTTATTTGTACTAGAATTACACCAGCTCTTAACGTTTCTAATGTAAGACATTTTGAGCTATTTTACTATATGGTATTCTACAGAAAAAATAGATATGCATAGGGTAATGGTTCCATCAAAACATGAAGCATTGTGTCAATGGCCAGAAGGTTGGGATTTTCTTTCCTCATCTTGTGACAACACTTTGTACAGGTGCATAGGTTCTTATGGAGGAGAACGAGCAATTTATGCACCCAAAAAAGAGTTTAATCGGCGATTCTATGTACACTCAATATGCAAAACTTAGCTAAAAATGGATTATGTACTAGAACCAGAGGACAACGGAAAAGCCGGATGCCCCTCCCTCGTTCAAAAGAAAAGAAAAGATAACCCCAAGAAAAATGGGTGGGAGCAGAGAAGTTAAAATAGATGGGACGATATGATGGATGCAGGAAACGGGCCCAATTCTTCAAGAATTTGAATGGCGAAACAACATGAGAGTTCCAAATTAGCTACCTGACATGTTTGGCGTAACGTAAACCCATCAGGAAGGGGAAGAGCCAAAAAGTGAAAAGGAAAAAAGTGATGAGGCAAGAGAAGTGGAGACAACCTTTGAGAATGAGAAAGATGATTGAGTTGCTAGTTCTATTTTTTAAAAGACTAGAATTAATTTAAGATAATTTTTAATTTTTGTTTTTAGGAGTAGAATTAATAGTAGATTTTTGTTTGCTTGCCTTTGCTATTTCAAAATTTTCTATGTAGGAACCTCACATCAAGAATCACAAAAATTCCAAACTTTCGATGATCAAAGAAGGAAGCACCCACCAATAGCCCACGAAAATGATCAATCGGGCAACTTCTCTCCTTATCCTTTCAGGGCTACACATTGAGGACAATGTGTTTTCTAAAATGTGTGGGGGTAACATAGGAACTTTTTTAAATTTTTTACGCTTTTGTTTGATTTTTATTTTTAATTTTGTGCTTGAGCTTGTAGAAATACAAGTCATTGGTTAGGAGCATGTATATAGGTTGATTGTATTTGCTAGAAATTTGGCATGATAGTAGATTATTTTAAAATTTTTATTGTTATATTACTAAGTTCTATATATTACATTGTAAATAATGATTAAGTAATTGAATGTACCATATGATATAGGAAATATAACGAAATGAGCATGCTAGTATGTATGATAAATTGTTGAACTTGTGATTATTTAGTTGATTAAATTTGTGAATATTGAGATACCTAGGGGTGACCTATGGCATTGTTTGGTATACACCTTGCTTGAGGATAAGTAATGACTTAAGTGCGTGGGAGTTTGATCTGTCGTAATTTGGAATAGTAGATTAAACTAGTTTTTGCATTTGAAGAGCTTGAACACAAGCACTTTAGTTAGTTTTTAGTCAAGTTTTTGTTACTTTATTTAAATTTAATAAATTGTGTAGAGTCTTTATTGACCTTAGGGACCGAATGAGGTCTAAGGGTAAGCTAATATGCTTTGTGAGCGTGCAGGAGGCCATTAGAAGGTGTGCTAACTTGATACTGATCATTTTGTTGCAACACAGAGAGTTGGATGTTGCAACATAAGGAATAGAATAGAAGAATTTTAAGACCACCTTCAGTGTCACAACACAGCCTGAAGATGTAGTGACACACTCCTGAAGATAACCTGAAGATGAGCATACTGTCTTCGATGTCACGGCATAGGACCTGGTGTGTCTAACATTGACTCTGTATGGGAAATAATCACGAGCCAGGGGTGTTTTGGTTTGCACAATAAAACATTAAGCACGAGAGCAGTAGCTAACCTGTGGTTAAGGATGACAACTACTCTAATTCTATAAATAGGCTCATTTAACACATGTTATGGACAACTATTGATATTGTATAATTTTCTTCATTGTTTTAGACTCTAGTTTTGTCTTTCGTAAGGCTTTAGGATTATTTCTAGTTTTGTTATTTGCTTTTGTTGGGAGATATAATCTGTAGAATTAAATCAAACTCTATGTGGATTTGACATTATTTTTTATATAATTCAGGCTTCTTCTAAACTCTATTGTTTTGATTCATTATTTATGTCTATTTTCTATATCAAGTTTATCATGTTTATGAGATCCATGAGTAACTAATCCTTTTATGGGGGATTAGTTAATGAAGATATGACTGTTTTGTAGTCTTTTTTTAATGGATAAGTTATTTGGGAGAGGAATAATATAAACCCTAAGCTTGACGACCTATGAAAGTCATTTAGTTGGGAATTAACCCAAAATTGGGATGGTCGATCTGTGAACACCTTAGCCTCGAACCGATCTAGACCATGAGGTTGAGAGATAAACAGTTTTTGCCAATTCGTTATTCTAGTGGAAGATCTAAAGATCCTACTAGGGCAGCTACTAGTTGATTGAACGAGAAGCCTAAAGCAACAGTTGGTTATAATTACTAAAGCAAGCTAATCATCCATGCTCAGATTTGATACTGTTTACTTATCGATTTCCCAACCCTTCTTTATTTATGTTATTGTCTTTATTGTTATAAAAACCCCAAAAATCTCTATTTATGTTTATTTGTAATATAATTTACTTAAAGTACTAATCAGATCTATTGGTGTTTAGATTAGGATTAATATAGTGTTCGCCTCCCTTGGGTACGATCCTCAGAGTACTCACCTACTTCGTTGTAACTATATTACAACCTGACCCATACATTTGTGGACACCACCTATTTGACATATTTGTGCAGGATTTCTACTCTGGACATTACATAGTGCAATTAAATAATGGGACAAAGAAAGATCGAGTACTAGACTCATTTAGGCTCAAGGCTTTGATATCAAGGCTTCACAAGAAAAGGGTACCCGAGGCTCAAAGATATAGGAACTGGGGGGACATGTCAATAGGGAAGCTTCTTCTAGGCTATTTCAAATAATGCCTAAGGTCTTTCCCAAATAAATCGGCTAACAACAATTCTTTCAAGCATACATCTACTTAAATGAGAAATTAATAATTCATTACTTATCTACAATGATCCGTATATTTTATTCAACCTATGATACACTTTATACATTTTCATTTGGTTTATTGCCTCTAGTCTACTATACACATTAACTAATTGAACTAATTAGTCTAGAATAAAGAATGAGAAGTTATCTAGTATCATTCAAAATTTACAAATTTGACAATTCTATATACTTATTCAAGATGTACAACTAGTAACGATTACCTAATTGTAGTCCAAGCACTTTGCAATTACACAAAATAAAAACAAAAATGAAAAATATTTTTGAATAATTTAACAACAAAAGGAAAAATATTTTGGAGTTATTTGATTTTTTTTTTAAAAAAGCAAAACAAGTTAACATATTTGCACAAACTAACATAAAATAATAAAAATAGAATACACAAAATTATGTGTACCTCCCACACTTAGACCACACATTTTCCCTAATGTGTCACAAACAAAAGATAGGAGGTTACCAAACTTCCCTCGAATGGAGCACCAGACTAGCTAGGGGGTCCATCTCCTCATTGAAGCTAGCAATGTTTTGTAGTCTTTTAGGGTAAGTCTCTACACATAAAATGAATACTCAAACAAAAATGCAAACAAATAGACACAATACACAAATTATAAATGATAAGAAACAAACCAAAAGTAGTTTATAGTGTACATGTTGCATAGAAAATGAAAATAAATGTGAAAACATGTCACTAATATCGAGCGTCTTCGAGATCCTCACTCGATCCTGCAATTCCCTTTCCCTTCCCTTCACAATCGGCCTTGTAGAAGACATCTCAGGTTGGTTACTTGACTCACAGATGACAGGTCCTCCTGTAGGTCACTACGTAGATGTAAAAACACTCTCAAAGGTTTTGTGATAGGATGTGAAGTTATCATCCTTTGTGGCTTTATCATCCTCTTCTTCTTTTTCAAGTGCCTCTTATTGTTCCTCCTAAATTACATTACCCTTCGATGAGTCGCTTGATTGTTTATGCCAATGTAAGCTTTGTGACCCTTGGCTAGTCATGAAAGTGTCTATGAATGGTTTCATGGCCTCCAGGAGTCTCATGTTGTAGCACACATCTCTTCCCAACCTACATTCCCACATTTTAGGCTCATCCTCGGTTTTCTTTGTTGCACTTTTCTTTTGAATTATCAGAGGTACTTTCATCTTTTTCTTCCTCTGCACATTCCATTCTTGGCTTTACTTTATTTGGAGCTCTTAAAATTGCCCAAGCATAGAGCCTCCAATGATACTCTAAGTGGAGCAATGGAATTGCTTGGTTGAATCTTTTACCACCCCTACTCGATGGCACAAGTCTATAATTAGGTGGGGGAAATAGATACGAAATTTTCTACCCAAGACACACTTTCTGATTTCTTTATTTATCCATCTCCCAGAGACACTTATTTTTTCTACAAAATGCAATATAGAAGAGTCGCTTAAAATGCATTAATAGTGTTAGTGTTTAAAAGAGGGCTAATACGAGTATAAAAAGGTTGTATCCATAATTTGGCAACTAGAAACATAATAGCTTGCTTAAAAGATAAAGGGTGATCCTTGTACTCTTCTTATTTCCATTCCCCCTATCCTCAGTTAAAAATGCTAATGCATCGTCCATATAACTATTTTCGAAATTATCAAGATCTATAGTGGATAAATCGTCACTCTTACAGTGAGGGATTCCACAGTAGTCACTAATAGCCTTAGGGATATGTCGACTTTCTTGTGCCTAGCATACGTCTTATTCTTTTCAAAACATTTTAAATTGGAGTAAAACTCCAAGACCACTAGTATCACCGTAGGTGTAGTTTGCACCATCACGAAATTCATCCATCGATGAAAACAAATTAATCCCAAACCTCTTTGCAATGTGTGGCCGATAGGTCAAAAGCTCTTTCAAGAATAAACAAATGTCCTTGAATGGGTAAGAAAGAGGCTTCGGCCTCTTTTAACTTAAATTTATCTGGAACATACTTTAGCTCCGGAGGTGATTCGGGTTGGGATTTCACTAAGTTTTTTCATTCTAGGAGGCATGTTAATCACCCTTTAAACTAAGCTAACTATCAAGTGAAGACTAACCAACTAACCCACAACCAATCAACACTAAAACCAAAATAAGATAGAAAAAAATAGCAAATTTGTGACAGCCCAAAATTGACCCTAGTCGGAAGGTGGTTTCGGGACCACAAAACCGAGGCATAAAAATAATTTATAATTTATTTTGATGCCTATAATATGTGTTAATTCATGTGTGACATTTTGATGTTTCGATTTAGAGTTATAAATGTGAATTTCATTAGAAAGGACCTAGTAGTAAACTTTGAAAGTATGATGGGGAAAGGTGTGATGACTAGTTGAACATGCATGCAAAAATAAGGGATTTGCATGTCAATTTCCCCCAACATGAAGTGGCCGCCATGGCAAGAGTGGATGGGCAAAACATGTCATGAAACATGTCTTGTTGGTGCATTAGAGTGAAATAATAAAATAAAGAGCATGGGCAAAGAAAGAAAAAAAATGGTCTCATCCATGCTTCCCCCCTTGGCCGTGAGTTGAGAGAAAGGAAAAGAAAAAATTTGGTTCATCCATTCTCATTTTCTTTGGGCTGAAAATTCTAAGAAGGAAGGAAATTTTGCTCCATTTTTAGTTTAGAAGAGATCTAGAAGGAGATTTGGCTATACTTGCATCAAGATTAAGGTATGTTGAGGTTGTGTCATGAGATTCATGCTTGTTTTGGTTGCTAACTTGATGTGCATGTTAGCCATGGTTCAAATCCTTGCTATCCCATGAAAAATGGTATTTGGCCAAGGTTGATATTGTGTTAAAGCCATTGCATGCTAAATGTGAAGCTTGTTGATGATGCATGTAATGATGGATTGACTACTCTTGAAATTTCTTTTAGTATTCTTGAGTAGGACATTGAATTCTTTGTTTAACCATGACCGAAGTTGAAAGAGTATGGTTGTGATGTATTCGCCATGGTGCATTCATGAGCATGATTTATGCTTGTTACTTGATTGGTAAAATTTTTGTTTGGATGGGTATGAACCCCTTGAGATTCGACCTTGCACCTATATGTGTATACATGTTTGCACATGATGTATTGGCATGACATATATACTATTTCAAGGTATATATTTGCTTGTGATGATGTTTCGTTATGCAAGACATGAGAGATGTGTATTGAGCTACAATATGTAATCGTTAGTTAGTAAAATGCATGCTGTTTTTGTGTGGTATTAAGTGCATAATTGGCCTCAACATGGACATGCATATTCGGCCACATGAGGGAAATTGGTGTGCATGCATTCGGTTAGAGGCAAGCATATTGATGCCTATTCTTGGCTTAGAAAATTCGGCTAAGAGGAATATTAACTAATATGTTGAGTTCGATTCGTGATTTCGTACATATGCGACTTTGATGCCTAATGAGCATATATATTGGCTAGGTATCTTGAATTCCTCTTCGATGCTCAAATGATAAAACCAATTTATTTGTTAAATTAAGCTCAAGAGCAAAGGGAGCTAAATCCGATAAAGGGAAGGAAAAAGTCGTCGAATAGCCGTCAAATCGTTCGACCACGTCCGAGGTAAGTTTTCGAGTATCGAAACTTAGATTTTGATTCGATTGAATGAAGTAATAAGCAATCGAAATTGTGCCTTTGTATGTGGCCATTGAGCCGAAATGATATTTTGCTAAGTGAATTGTGCATAAAAGTTGTGTTATGAAATTGAAACAAAGATGTGTATGAATGTTCGAGTGATATCCGCTAAGTCCAAGGCAATTGTGCGAGTTATGATATCGGCTAAGCCCAAGGCAATTAGGCGAAGTTATGATATCCGGGCTAAGCCCAAGGCAATTGTGCAAATTGTGATATCCGGTTAAGTCCCAAGGCCTTTGTGCGGGTTACCATAACCGGCTATGTCCCAAGGCGTTTGAACGAGTAGCTATATCCGGATAAACTCCGAAGGTATGTGATTCGAGAACTTTGAACTTGCTGGAAAATTTTCAGTTAATGCACTTGTTAAATTCCCAACAACAAGGTATGTTTTGTGTGTGCTTCGCACACTATGAGTAAGTGCGTATGAATATTCGCTCTAATGATAAATGAGCTATCGGCATTAACTAGGCCGTTATTTGTGTATGAATATAAGAGTTGGGATTGTGAAGTAAGCATGTCTTTGAGAAATTGTGCATATGAATTATTGTTTAGCTACTTGAATGCTATGCTTTGGTTGTGTGTATATTATGGCTCAAACTTACTAAGCATAAATTGCTTACTCCGTTTCTTTGTTTCTCTGTTTATAGATTTTGCTCGTTAGCGATCGGATTCGGGATCATAGAAGTTGAAGTCAACCACACTATCAAAGCCCTTTTGGTACTCCTTTAGTTGAGTTTTGGATATGGCATGTATAGGACCACCCTCGGTTGTTTTAAGTACTTTGTGATGTATATGTGTGCGCCATGCGAAAATGGTTCGTAAAAGTGGAGTATGGAATTTGACCATATGTGGTTTGTAATTATATTTGGTTTCATGATGTGATTATGGTTTGAATGAGAGTGTTGGTCACATGATCAGCCATTGGAATGGCTAAATATGATCATATGTGGACCTAAGTATGACTAGACTATAGTTGGTCCATGGGAACTACAATATAGGTAAAGCCTACCTTAAAAACAGAGGCTGCCAGCTGCAGTGACGTGGATGTGAAAAATCACCAAAATTTGTAGGAATGGTTTTAAATAGTGAATAAATTATGTTATCGAACCTTGACGAGTCTATTTTCATATGAAAGTAACGAAACGATCATATGAACAGTATACTGAGAGATATTAAAGTTCTCGTGAGACAGTGTCAGAACTGTTTCTGGGTCCCCTGTCGCGACTTTGAAAATTTACCATAAATTATCCAGAATGAATTAGAAGTCATGCCTTATATTTACAGATTCCTTTTTCAGTCTAGTTTCATTAGAAACAAACAGCATCAGTATTGAAACCCTGTACAGAGAGATATTCAAGTTGTAACGTGCGAAGGTCAGTGTAGTCGACCCCTGTAACATGGGTGACTTTAACTAATAAACTGTACCAATTGGCCTGACCAAAAATTCTAGAAAAAAATCCAGGGATGGATACATGAGTCTAAATTCAGGGAAAATTTACAGAATCAGTTTCTGAGTTCTGTAACTCGAGATATACTTTTTAAGGCAACAGTGACGCAGTTTTCCAGCTTGCCTGGGAATGTCAAGTTGGTCGGTGCTATAAGTGGTTTTGGCTTGTTAACCTCGTGTCCGACACCAAGAACGGTCTCGGGTTCGGGTGTTACAATTTTATTGGTATCGAGCTACAGTTTAGTCGATCCTAGGACTACCGTGATATGTTTGGGGTCTAGCTATACATGCCATTAAGTGATAATTGATAGTGTGGTGATTTACATTTTGAAATTTGTGGTTGTTTATAGCCATGGATCCCGATCCCAACCGAGCAATAGCTGATGATGTGGAGAGTGTGGCGCCTGCTCCCGCAAGGGGGACAGCGCCGGCGGACTCTCAACCTATTGCTAGCAATCCGAATGATGAGGCTAAGCAAGCCTTCTATAGCGTGATGAATGATTGGTTCAACCAATACATTCGAACTAACACTACTGCTCCACAACCTCCATTCCCGACTAATGCAACCCCAAGACCTACAATACCTCCGAGAATCGACCAAATAAGGTCAAGTAAGCCCCAATCGACAGAATTCAAAACATGGGGCTACTGAATTTAAAGCTACGGATAGCGACGATGCCGAGCAAGCTGAATTTTGGTTGGACAACACTATTCGGTGCTCGATGAGCTATCATGTACACCGATGAATGCTTAAAGTGTACTATCTCCTTGCTACGCGATTCCGCCTACTATTGGTGGAGTACTCGACTTCAGTTGTGCCTAGGAGTACGTAACTTGGGAGTTCTTTCTAACCGAGTTCAAAGAAGTATATCACCGAGATTTATGGATCAAAACGGAAGGAATTTCTTGAACTTAAACAAGGTTCCATGTCGGTTCACCGACTACTGAACGAAAATTTGTGAGGCTTAGCCAGACGCTGCGAATGTATTTCTTCGAAGTCGATGATGTAAACGCTCAAGATGGACTGAATGATGATATAAAGCTGTATGTTGGCATTTTGGAAATCCGAGAGTTTGTGGCTCTTGTCGAGCGAGCGTGCAAAGCCGAGGAGCTCAATATGGAGAAAAGAAAAGCTGAAGTGGGAGCAAGGGAGTTTAATAAGAGGTCTTCGGGGAAGCCCTTCCCACAGTCATCAAAGAAATTTAGAGATGGCTTAGGCCGGTCTAGAGACACTTCGGGCTTTTCTAGACGAGACCGCGATCGACCCCTATGGGCACGCTGAGTCACTTGATCGCCAATGTTGGCAATGATTGTCGAGACAGAAGCGGAGTGCCAATATTGTGGCAAATGGCATTCGGGAGTTGTAGACTCGTGACCGCCTCTGTTACAAGTGCGGATCGATCGATCATTTCATTAAGGATTGCCCGAGTTTATCCGAACAAAACGTAAATCAAAGTGGGAATCCGGTGCTACCACAACTCGAGGTAGGCCACCTAGAAATATGGGCAATGCTAGTGGTTTGTGAATACCCGGATGTTTTCCTCAAGAATTGCCGGATTACCACTGTTCGGAAATAGAGTTTGGCATCGAATTGGTACCGGTACCACCCCAATTTCGATAGCTCCGTATCGTATGGCACCAACGAATTAAAGGAGTTGAAAGCTCGGTTGCAAGAATTGGTGGATAAAGGTTTTGCTCACCGAATTTTTCACCTTGGGTGCACCGTGTTGTTTGTGAAAAGAAGGATGGAACCATGAGGTTGTGCATCGACTATCGTCGACTTAATAAAGCGACGATAAAGAACAAATATCCGTTACACAGATCGACGATTTGTTCGATCAACTGAAGGGAGCTTCAGTGTTCTCGAAAATAGATTTGAGATCGAGCTATTATCAGTTGCGAATTCGAGATTCAGATGTACCCAAGATTGCCTTCAGAATGAGATATGGTCACTACGAGTTCCTAGTGATGCCGTTTGGGCTTACTAATGCCCCTGCGGTATTTATGGATTTAATGAATCGGATCTTCAGACCATATTTGGATCGGTTCGTAGTCGTGTTCATTGATGACATCTTGGTCTATTCAAGAAATGAGACCGAACATGCTGAACACCTGAGGTTAGTGCTGCAAATTTTACGGAATAAGCAATTATATGCTAAGTTCAGCAAGTGTGAGTTCTGGTTAAGAGAGGTTAGCTTCTTGGGGCATGTGATATCTGCATCGGGTATTCGAGTCGACCCGAACAAAATTTCAGCCATACTTAACTGGAAGCCTCAGAAATATTACCGAGGTTCGAGCTTTTGGGGCTTGCTTGTTATTACCGACGATTTGTAAGAGGTTTCTCGACGATAGCCACGCCAATGACGGTTACTCCAAAAGGATGTTAAGTTCGAATGGACGGATAAATGTCAAAAAAAAAAAAAGTTTCGATCAACTGAAAACTTATTTGACTAAAGCCCCAATTCTAGTGCAACCCGAATCGGGCAAAGAGTTTGTTATTTATAGTGACGCATCCCTACTCGGGTTAGGTTGCGTATTGATGCAAGAAAGTCGAGTTGTGGCCTGTCGTCGAGGCAATTAAAGCCACACGAGAAAAATTATCCGACCCATGATCTCGAATTGGTCGCCATCGTATTCGCCTTAAAGATATGGCGACATTACTTATTTGGTGAGAAGTGCCATGTGTATCCGGATCACAAAAGTCTCAAATATTTGATGACTCAAAGAGACTTAAATCTGCGACAAAGACGTTGGCTCGAGTGTTAAAGGATTATGAGTGGTCATTGACTATCACCCGAAAGGCGAATGTGGTTGCGGATGCCTTAAGTCGTAAATCATTATTCGCTTACGAGTGATGAATGTACACTTGTCATTCTCTACCCGACAATGTGTTAGTAGCTGAATTGAAAGCCAAACCATTATTGATACGTCAAATTCGTGAAGCTCAGAAAGTCGACGATGAGTTGGTTGCAAAACGGGCTGAGTGTGTTCCGAACAAGGACTCGGAATTTCAAATTGATGATGACGATTGTTGGAGGTTCAAAAGTCGTCTGTGTGTTCCAAAGAATTCGGAACTTATTTCGATAATTTTGAACGAAGCCCATTGTAGCCGAATGGCAATCCACCCGGGGAATACGAAGATGTACAACGATTTGAAACGTCGGTTTTGGTGACATGGTATGAAACGAGACATCTCTGACTTTGTTTTGAGATGTTTAATATGTCAACAAGTGAAAGTGGAACATCAAGTGCCTTCCGGATTACTTCAGCCGACCACGATACTCGAGTGGAAATGGGATCGAGTCACAATAGACTTTGTATCCGGACTGCCATTGTCGACAAGTAAGAAGGATGCGATTTGGGTCGTGGTAGATAGATTGACTAAGTTGGCTCACTTTATCCCCGTGACGTCACGGATTTTCAATGGACAAACTAGCCAATTGTACGTTTCTCGATTGTGAGATTACACGGGTGCCTATTTCCATCGTATCGGATAGAGATCCGAGATTTACCTCGCGATTTTGGAAGAAGTTGCAAGAAGCTTTGTGTACCAAGCTACATTTCAGCACCGCCTTTCACCCCCAAACCGATGGTCAATCCGAGCGGATAATTCAGATACTTGAGGATATGTTAAGATGTTGCATCCTCGAGTTCGATGGTTCATGGGAACGATATTTGCCTTTGATTGAATTCGCACAACAATAGTTTTCAATCAAGTATTAAGATGGCACCCTACGAGGCTTTGTACGGTTGTAAATGCCGTACACCATTGTTTTGGACTGAGCTCGGTGAAAGCAAAATTTTCGGGGTGGATTTAATTAGAGATGCTGAATGAGAAAGTGAAAGTAATCCGTGAAAGTCTGAAGATAGCCTCCGATCGTCAGAAGTCGTACGCGGGTCTGAAACGAAAAGACATCGAGTATCAGGTGGGAGATAAAGTGTTTCTCAAGGTTTCGCCTTGGAAAAAGATACTCAGATTCGGCCGTAAGGGCAAGTTGAGCCCGAGGTTCATTGGGCCATATGAGATATCCGGCGAGTCGGTCCAGGGCATATCATTTGATTTTGCCCCGAACTCGAAAAGATTCACGATGTCTTTCATGTTTCGATGCTTCGACGCTATAGATCTGATCCATCGCACGTGATTAGTCCATCAGAGGTTGAAATTCAAACCAATATGAGTTATGAGGAAGAACCGATTCGTATCCTATCACGTGAAGTGAAAGAGTTGCGAAACAAGCGGGTTCCGCTAGTGAAAGTGTTATGGCTCAAACACGGGATAGAAGAAGCTACTTGGGAAACCGAGAACTCTATGAAAGAGCGATACCCAACCCTATTTACCGGTAAGATTTTCGGGGACGAAAATTTCTTAAGTGGGGGAGAGTTGTGATAGCCCAAAATTGACCCTAGTCGGGAGGTGGTTTGAGACCACAAAACCGAGGCATAAAAATAATTTATAATTTATTTTGATGCCTATAATATGTGTTAATTCATGTGTGACATTTTGATGTTTCGATTTAGAGTTATAAATGTGAATTTCATTAGAAAGGACCTAGTAGTAAACTTTGAAAGTATGATGGGGAAAGGTGTGATGACTAGTTGAACATGCATGCAAAAATAAGGATTTGCATGTCAATTTCCCCAACATGAAGTGGCCGGCCATGGCAAGAGTGGATGGGCAAAACATGTCATGAAACATGTTTTGTTGGTGCATTAGGGTGAAATAATAAAATAAAGAGCATGGGCAAAGAAAGAAAAAAATGGTCTCATCCATGCTTCCCCCTTGGCCGTGAGTTGAGAGAAAGGAAAAGAAAAAATTTGGTTCATCCATTCTCATTTTCTTTGGGCTGAAAATTCTAAGAAGGAAGGAAATTTTGCTCCATTTTTAGTTTAGAAGAGATCTAGAAGGAGATTTGGCTATACTTGCATCAAGATTAAGGTATGTTGAGGTTGTGTCATGAGATTCATGCTTGTTTTGGTTGCTAACTTGATGTGCATGTTAGCCATGGTTCAAATCCTTGCTATGCCATGAAAAATGGTATTTGGCCAAGGTTGATATTGTGTTAAAGCCATTGCATGCTAAATGTGAAGCTTGTTGGTGATGCATGTAATGATGGATTGACTACTCTTGAAATTTCTTTTAGTATTCTTGAGTAGGACATTGAATTCTTTGTTTAACCATGACCGAAGTTGAAAGAGTATGGTTGTGATGTATTCGCCATGGTGCATTCATGAGCATGATTTATGCTTGTTACTTGATTGGTAAAATTTGTGTTTGGATGGGTATGAACCCCTTGAGATTGACCTTGCACCTATATGTGTATACATGTTTGCACATGATGTATTGGCATGACATATATACTATTTCAAGGTATATATTTGCTTGTGATGATGTTTCGGTTATGAAGTACATGAGAGATGTGTATTGAGCTACAATATGTAATGCGTTAGTTAGTAAAATGCATGCTGTTTTTGTGTGGTATTAAGTGCATAATTGGCCTCAACATGGACATGCATATTCGCCACATGAGGGGAAATTGGTGTGCATGCATTCGGTTAGAGGCAAGCATATTGATGCCTATTCTTGGCTTAGAAAATTGACTAAGAGGAATATTAGCTAATGTGTTGAGTTCGATTCGTGATTTCGTACATATGCGACTTTGATGCCTAATGAGCATATATATTGGCTAGGTATCTTGAATTCCTCTTCGATGCTCAAATGATAAAACCAATTTATTTGTTAAATTAAGCTCAAGAGCAAAGGGGAGCTAAATCCGATAAGGGGAAGGAAAAAGTCGTCGAATAGCCGTCGAAATCGTTCGACCACGTCCGAGGTAAGTTTTCGAGTATCGAAACTTAGATTTTGATTCGATTGAATGAAGTAATAAGCAATCGAAATTGTGCCTTTGTATGTGGCCATTGAGCCGAAATGATATTTTGCTAAGTGAATTGTGCATAAAAGTTGTGTTATGAAATTGAAACAAAGATGTGTATGAATGTTCGAGTGATATCGGGCTAAGCCGAAGGAAATTGTGCGAGTTATGTTATCGGGCTAAGCCCAAGGCAATTAGGCGAGTTATGATATCCGGCTAAGCCCAAGGCAATTGTGCAAATTGTGATATCCGGGTTAAGTCCCAAGGCCTTTGTGCGGGTTACCAAACCGGACTATGTCCCAAGGCGTTTGAACAGTAGCTATATCCGGATAAACTCCGAAGGTATGTGATTCGAGAAGTTTGAACTTGCTGGAAAATTTTCAGTTAATGCACTTGTGAAATTCCCAACAACAAGGTATGTTTTGTGTGTGCTTCGCACACTATGAGTAAGTCGTATGAATATTCGCTCTAATGATAAATGAGCTATCGGCATTAACTAGGCCGTTATTTGTGTATGAATATAAGAGTTGGGATTGTGAAGTAAGCATGTCTTTGAGAAATTGTGCATATGAATTATTGTTTAGCTACTTGAATGCTATGCTTTGGTTGTGTGTATATTATGGCTCGAAACTTACTAAGCATAAATTGCTTACTCCGTTTCTTTGTTTCTCTGTTTATAGATTTTGCTCGTTAGCGATCGGATTCGGGATCATAGAAGTTGAAGTCAACCACACTATCAAAGCCCTTTTGGTACTCCTTTAGTTGAGTTTTGGATATGGCATGTATAGGACCACCCTCGGTTGTTTTAAGTACTTTGTGATGTATATGTGTGCGCCATGCGAAAATGGTTCGTAAAAGTGGAGTATGGAATTTGACCATATGTGGTTTGTAATTATATTTGGTTTCATGATGTGATTATGGTTTGGAATGAGAGTGTTGGTCACATGATCAGCCATTGGAATGGCTAAATATGATCATATGTAGACCTAAGTATGACTAGACTATAGTTGGTCCATGGGAACTACAATATAGGTAAAGCCTACCTTAAAAACAGAGGCTGCCAGCTGCAGTGCCGTGGATGTGAAAAATCACCAAAATTTGTAGAAATGGTTTTAAATAGTGAATAAATTATGTTATCGAACCTTGACGAGTCTATTTTCATATGAAAGTAACGAAACGATCATATGAACAGTATACTGAGAGATATTAAAGTTCTCGTGAGACAGTGTCAGAACTGTTTCTGGGTCCCCTGTCGCGACTTTGAAAATTTACCATAAATTATCCAGAATGAATTAGAAGTCATGCCTTATATTTCCAGATTCCTTTTTCAGTCTAGTTTCATTAGAAACAAACAGCATCAGTATTGAAACCCTGTACAGAGAGATATTCAAGTTGTAACGTGCGAAGGTCAGTGTAGTCGACCCCTGTAACATGGGTGACTTTAACTAATAAACTGTACCAATTGGCCTGACCAAAAATTCTAGAAAAAAATCCAGGGATGGATACATGAGTCTAAATTCAGGGAAAATTTACGGAATCAGTTTCTGAGTTCTGTAACTCGAGATATACTTTTTAAGGCAACAGTGACGCAGTTTTCCAGCTTGCCTGGGAATGTCAAGTTGGTCGGTGCTATAAGTGGTTTTGGCTTGTTAACCCCTCGTGTCCGACACAGCAACGGTCTCGGGTTCGGGTGTTACAATTTTATTGGTATCGAGCTACAGTTTAGTCGATCCTAGGACTACCGTGATATGTTTGGGGTCTAGCTATACATGCCATTAAGTGATAATTGATAGTGTGGTGATTTACGACATTTTGAAATTTGTGTTTGTTTATAGCCATGGATCCCGATCCCAACCGAGCAATAGCTGATGATGTGGAGAGTGTGGCGCTGCTCCGCAAGAAGGGACAGCGCCATGGACTCTCAACCTATTGCTAGCAATCCGAATGATGAGGCTAAGCAAGCCTTCTATAGCGTGATGAATGATTGGTTCAACCAATACATTCGAACTAACACGGCTATTCCACAACCTCCATTCCCGACTAATGCAACCCCAAGCACTACAATACCTCCGTGAATCGACCAAATAAGGTCAAGTAAGCCCCAATCGATGAATTCAAAACATGGGGCTACTGAATTTAAAGCTACGGATAGCGGCGATGCCGAGCAAGCTGAATTTTGGTTGGACAACACTATTCGGTGCTCGATGAGCTATCATGTATACCCGATGAATGCTTAAAGTGTACTATCTCCTTGCTACGCGATTCGCCTACTATTGGTGGAGTACTCGACTTCACAGTGCCTAGAGTACGTAACTTGGGAGTTCTTTCTAACCGAGTTCAAAGAAGTATATCGATCGAGATTTATGGATCAAAACGGAAGGAATTTCTTGAACTTAAACAAGGTTCCATGTCTGTTACCGACTCTGAACGAAAATTTGTGAGGCTTAGCCAGACGCAGCGAATGTATTTCTTCGAAGTCGTGATGTGTAAACGCTCAAGATGGACTGAATGATGATATAAAGCTATATGTTGGCATTTTGAAATCCGAGAGTTTGTGGCTCTTGTCGAGCGAGCGTGCAAAGCCGAGGAGCTCAATATGGAGAAAAGAAAAGTGAAGTGGGAGCAAGGAGTTTAATAAGAGGTCTTGGGAAGCCCTTCCCACGATCATCAAAGAAATTTAGAGATGGCTTAGGCCGGTCTAGAGACACTTGGCTTTTCTAGACGAGACCGCGATCGACCCCTATGGGCACGCTGAGTCACTTCGATCGCCGGTGTTGGCAATGATTGTCGAGACGAACGGAGTGCCAATATTGTGGCAAATGGCATTCTGGGAGTTGTAGACTCCGTGACCGCTCCTGTTACAAGTGCGGATCAGTCGATCATTTCATTAAGGATTGCCCGAGTTTATCTGAACAAAACGTAAATCAAAGTGGGAATCCGGGTGCTACCACAACTCGAGGTAGGCCACCTAGAAATATGGGCAATGCTAGTGGTTTGTGAATACCCGGATGTTTTCCCTGAAGAATTGCCGGGATTACCACCTGTTCGGGAAATAGAGTTTGGCATCGAATTGGTACCGGTACCACCCCAATTTCGATAGCTCCGTATCGTATGGCACCAACGGAATTAAAGGAGTTGAAAGCTCAGTTGCAAGAATTGGTGGATAAAGGTTTTGCTCACCCGAATTTTTCACCTTGGGGTGCACCAGTGTTGTTTGTGAAAAAGAAGGATGGAACCATGAGGCTGTGCATCGACTATCGTCAGCTTAATAAAGCGACGATAAAGAACAAATATCCGTTATCACAGATCGACGATTTGTTCGATCAAGCGAAGAAGCTTCGGTGTTCTCGAAAATAGATTTGAGATCGAGCTATTATCGATTCTTGAATTCGAGATTGAGACGTACCCAAGATTGCCTTCAGAATGAGATATGGTCACTACGAGTTCCTAGTGATGCCGTTTGGGCTTACTAATGCCCCTGCGGTATTTATGGATTTAATGAATCGGATCTTGAGACCATATTTGGATCGGTTCGTAGTCGTGTTCATTGATGACATCTTGGTCTATTCAAGAAATGAGACCGAACATCTTGAACACCGAGGTTAGTGCTGCAAATTTTACTTTAATAAGCAATTATATGCTAAGTTCAAGAAGTGTGAGTTCGTTAAGAGAGGTTAGCTTCTTGGGGCATGTGATATCTCATCGGTATTCGAGTCGACCGAACAAAATTTCAGCCATACTTAACTGGAAGCCTCAGAAATATTACCGAGGTTCGAGCTTTTGGGGCTTGCTTAGTTATTACCGACGATTTGTAAGAGGTTTCTCGACGATAGCCACGCCAATGACGAAGCTACTCCAAAAGGATGTTAAGTTCGAATGGACGGATAAATGTCAAAAAAAAAAAAAGTTTCGATCAACTGAAAACTTATTTGACTAAAGCCCCAATTCTAGTGCAACCCGAATCGGGCAAAGAGTTTGTTATTTATAGTGACGCATCCCTACTCGGGTTAGGTTGCGTATTGATGCAAGAAAGTCGAGTTGTGGCCTATGCGTCGAGGCAATTAAAGCCACACGAGAAAAATTATCCGACCCATGATCTCGAATTGGCTGCCATCGTATTCGCCTTAAAGATATGGCGACATTACTTATTTGGTGAGAAGTGCCATGTGTATCCGGATCACAAAAGTCTCAAATATTTGATGACTCAAAGAGACTTAAATCTGCGACAAAGACGTTGGCTCGAGCCATTAAAGGATTATGAGCTGGTCATTGACTATCACCCGAAAGGCGAATGTGGTTGCGGATGCCTTAAGTCGTAAATCATTATTCGCTTACGGTGATGAATGTACACTTGTCTGTTCTACCCGACAATGTGTTAGTAGCTGAATTGAAAGCCAAACCATTATTGATACGTCAAATTCGTGAAGCTCGTAAAGTCGACGATGAGTTGGTTGCAAAGCGGGTGAGTGTGTTCGAACAAGGACTCGAATTTCAAATTGATGATGACGATTGTTGGAGGTTCAAAAGTCGTCTGTGTGTTCCAAAGAATTCGGAACTTATTTCGATAATTTTGAACGAAGCCCATTGTAGCCGAATGGCAATCCACCCGGGGAATACGAAGATGTACAACGATTTGAAACGTCGGTTTTGGTGACATGGTATGAAACGAGACATCTCTGACTTTGTTTTGAGATGTTTAATATGTCAACAAGTGAAAGTGGAACATCAAGTGCCTTCCGGATTACTTCAGCCGACCACGATACTCGAGTGGAAATGGGATCGAGTCACAATAGACTTTGTATCCGGACTGCCATTGTCAGCAAGTAAGAAGGATGCGATTTGGGTCGTGGTAGATAGATTGACTAAGTTGGCTCACTTTATCCCCGTACGTACGGATTTTTCAATGGACAAACTAGCCAATTGTACGCTTCTCGACAGTGAGATTACACGGGTGCCTATTTCCATCGTGTCGGATAGAGATCCGAGATTTACCTCGCGATTTTGGAAGAAGTTGCAAGAAGCTTTGTGTACCAAGCTACATTTCAGACCGCCTTTCACCCCAAACCGATGGTCAATCCGAGCGGATAATTCGAGATACTTGAGGATATGTTAAGATGTTGCATCCTCGAGTTCGATGGTTCATGGGAACGATATTTGCCTTTGATTGAATTCGCACAACAATAGTTTTCAATCAAGTATTAAGATGGCACCCTACGAGGCTTTGTACGGTTGTAAATGCCGTACACCATTGTTTTGGACCGAGCTCGGTGAAAGCAAAATTTTCGGGTGGATTTAATTAGAGATGCTGAATGAAAGTGAAAGTAATCCGTGAAAGTCGAAGATAGCCTCCGATCGTCGAAGTCGTGACGCTGGTCTCAAACGAAAAGACATCGAGTATCGGTGGGAGATAAAGTGTTTCTCAAGGTTTCGCTTTGGAAAAAGATACTCGATTCGGCCGTAAGGGCAAGTTGAGCCCGAGGTTCATTGGGCCATATGAGATATCCGAGCGAGTCGGTCCATGGCATATCATTTGATTTTGCCCCGAACTCGAAAAGATTCACGATGTCTTTCATGTTTCGATGCTTCGACGCTATAGATCCGATCCATCGCACGTGATTAGTCCATCAGAGGTTGAAATTCAAACCAATATGAGTTATGAGGAAGAACCGATTCGTATCCTATCACGTGAAGTGAAAGAGTTGCGAAACAAGCGGGTTCTGCTAGTGAAAGTGTTATGGCTCAAACACGGGATAGAAGAAGCTACTTGGGAAACCGAGAACTCTATGAAAGAGCGATACCCAACCCTATTTACCGGTAAGATTTTCGGGGACGAAAATTTCTTAAGTGGGGGAGAGTTGTGATAGCCCAAAATTGACCCTAGTCGGGAGGTGGTTTCGAGACCACAAAACCGAGGCATAAAAATAATTTATAATTTATTTTGATGCCTATAATATGTGTTAATTCATGTGTGACATTTTGATGTTTCGATTTAGAGTTATAAATGTGAATTTCATTAGAAAGGACCTAGTAGTAAACTTTGAAAGTATGATGGGGAAAGGTGTGATGACTAGTTGAACATGCATGCAAAAATAAGGATTTGCATGTCAATTTCCCCAACATGAAGTGGCCGGCCATGGCAAGAGTGGATGGGCAAAACATGTCATGAAACATGTTTTGTTGGTGCATTAGGGTGAAATAATAAAATAAAGAGCATGGGCAAAGAAAGAAAAAAATGGTCTCATCCATGCTTCCCCCTTGGCCGTGAGTTGAGAGAAAGGAAAAGAAAAAATTTGGTTCATCCATTCTCATTTTCTTTGGGCTGAAAATTCTAAGAAGGAAGGAAATTTTGCTCCATTTTTAGTTTAGAAGAGATCTAGAAGGAGATTTGGCTATACTTGCATCAAGATTAAGGTATGTTGAGGTTGTGTCATGAGATTCATGCTTGTTTTGGTTGCTAACTTGATGTGCATGTTAGCCATGGTTCAAATCCTTGCTATGCCATGAAAAATGGTATTTGGCCAAGGTTGATATTGTGTTAAAGCCATTGCATGCTAAATGTGAAGCTTGTTGATGATGCATGTAATGATGGATTGACTACTCTTGAAATTTCTTTTAGTATTCTTGAGTAGGACATTGAATTCTTTGTTTAACCATGACCGAAGTTGAAAGAGTATGGTTGTGATGTATTCGCCATGGTGCATTCAGAGCATGATTTATGCTTGTTACTTGATTGGTAAAATTTGTGTTTGGATGGGTATGAACCCCTTGAGATTGACCTTGCACCTATATGTGTATACATGTTTGCACATGATGTATTGGCATGACATATATACTATTTCAAGGTATATATTTGCTTGTGATGATGTTTCGGTTATGAAGTACATGAGAGATGTGTATTGAGCTACAATATGTAATGCGTTAGTTAGTAAAATGCATACTGTTTTTGTGTGGTATTAAGTGCATAATTGGCCTCAACATGGACATGCATATTCGCCACATGAGGGGAAATTGGTGTGCATGCATTCGGTTAGAGGCAAGCATATTGATGCCTATTCTTGGCTTAGAAAATTCGCTAAGAGGAATATTAGCTAATGTGTTGAGTTCGATTCGTGATTTCGTACATATGCGACTTTGATGCCTAATGAGCATATATATTGGCTAGGTATCTTGAATTCCTCTTTCGATGCTCAAATGATAAAACCAATTTATTTGTTAAATTAAGCTCAAGAGCAAAGGGGAGCTAAATCCGATAAGGGGAAGGAAAAAGTCGTCGAATAGCCGTCGAAATCGTTCGACCACGTCCGAGGTAAGTTTTCGAGTATCGAAACTTAGATTTTGATTCGATTGAATGAAGTAATAAGCAATCGAAATTGTGCCTTTGTATGTGGCCATTGAGCCGAAATGATATTTTTGCTAAGTGAATTGTGCATAAAAGTTGTGTTATGAAATTGAAACAAAGATGTGTATGAATGTTCGAGTGATATCTGGGCTAAGCCCGAAGGCAATTGTGCGAGTTATGATATCCGGGCTAAGCCCGAAGGCAATTGGGCGAGTTATGATATCCGGGCTAAGCCCGAAGGCAATTGTGCAAATTGTGATATCCGGGTTAAGTCCCAAGGCCTTTGTGCGGGTTACCATAACGGACTATGTCCCGGCGTTTGAGCAGTAGCTATATCCGGATAAACTCAAGGTATGTGATTCGAGAACTTTGAACTTGCTGGAAAATTTTCAGTTAATGCACTTGTGAAATTCCCAACAACAAGGTATGTTTTGTGTGTGCTTCGCACACTATGAGTAAGTGCGTATGAATATTCGCTCTAATGATAAATGAGCTATCGGCATTAACTAGGCCGTTATTTGTGTATGAATATAAGAGTTGGGATTGTGAAGTAAGCATGTCTTTGAGAAATTGTGCATATGAATTATTGTTTAGCTACTTGAATGCTATGCTTTGGTTGTGTGTATATTATGGCTCAAAACTTACTAAGCATAAATTGCTTACTCCGTTTCTTTGTTTCTCTGTTTATAGATTTTGCTCGTTAGCGATCGGATTCGGGATCATAGAAGTTGAAGTCAACCACACTATCAAAGCCCTTTTGGTACTCCTTTAGTTGAGTTTTGGATATGGCATGTATAGGACCACCCTCGGTTGTTTTAAGTACTTTGTGATGTATATGTGTGCGGCCATGCGAAAATGGTTCGTAAAAGTGGAGTATGGAATTTGACCATATGTGGTTTGTAATTATATTTGGTTTCATGATGTGATTATGGTTTGGAATGAGAGGGTTGGTCACATGATCAGCCATTGGAATGGCTAAATATGATCATATGTGGACCTAAGTATGACTAGACAATAGTTGGTCCATGGGAACTACAATATAGGTAAAGCCTACCTTAAAAACAGAGGCTGCCAGCTGCAGTGACGTGGATGTGAAAAATCACCAAAATTTGTAGGAATAGTGTTAAATATTGAATAAATTATTTGATCGAACCTTGACGAGTCTATTTTCATATAAAAGTAACGAAACGATCATATGAACAGTATACTGAGAGATATTAAAGTTCTCGTGAGACAGGGCCAGAACGGTTTCTGGGTCCCCTGTCGCGACTTTGAAAATTTACCATAAATTATCCAGAATGAATTAGAAGTCATTCCTTATATGTCCAGATTCCTTTTTCAGTATAGTTTCATTAGAAACAAACGGTATCAGTATTGAAACCCTGTACAGAGAGATATTCAAGTTGTAACGCGAAGGTCAGTGTAGTCGACCCTGTAACATGGGTGACTTTAACTAATAAACTGTATCAATTGGCCCGACCAAAATTCTAGAAACAAATCCAGGGATGGATATATGAGTCTAAATTCAGGAAAAATTTACGGAATCAGTTTCCGAGTTCTGTAACTCGAGATATGCTTTTTAAGGCAACAGTGACGCAGTTTTCCAGCTTGCCTGGGAATGTCAAGTTGGTCGGTGCTATAAGTGGTTTTGGCTTGTTAACCCCTCGTGTCCGACACCGGCAACGGTCTCGGGTTCGGGGTGTTACAAAATTTAAATAAAAGGAAGAAGGAAACTTGAACCTTGTTAGTTTGATGGGTTTATTGTCTGAGGCAACAAGGTTTCGTGTTTTCCAAGCCAAAAGAGTGGAATACTTGCAAAAGAAGAAAACTAACAAAAAGTAAAGCAAAGAGAAAAGAGATACTAAAAAGAAAAATGGAGGATATTGAAAGAGAGATTGAGAGGAAACAGATAGGGGAGAGAGTTTTTAGGGATTTGGGGTTGAAGAATTGGGGGAAAATGAAGACAATGGGGTGTTCCAAAATAAGCGGATCACAATACCCAAGGTTAGATATTGCGATATACATTGTTTCTGAACCATTGACATTCAACCAACTCAAAAATAAATTAGGACCAATTTGAAACTTTCTAAAAAGATAGGTAAAAAGTGAAAACAGAGGTCATACGACTGTGTGGCCAAGTCGTGTCACAAGCATAAGACCGTTTGAAGCCAAAACATGGCTGTGTTGACAAATGGTGTAACAGACTGTTGTTATGTAATCCTGGGTCACATGGTTGTGTTGTCAGAACATGTAACATATTGTAGCTGTATGGATCAACTTGCACGTAAAAATTGAACAAACTCCATAGTCGTGCCCTACACCCGTGTCACAGGCTGTGTGTACCTAAACATGTCTTTTTGATATGCCATAAAAGTAACATAATTTAATCCTATTCTTGATGTGTTTTTGGATGATTTGTTATGTCAAAATAGTGAATTTGATGCTCCTAATCCTTTAATTTCATGTTTCTATACTTAGATGAGCATAGGAAATCAATAGGAGCAAAAATGGGCCAAAATCAGACAAAACAAGCTATTTTCAGGATCCACATGACCAAACCATTCCCACATGCGGAGCACATGCCCGTGTGATCCACACAGGTTGGCCACACGCCCATGTGCCAGCCCATGTCGATATCGCTCTCTGTTTCCCAAACATGCGAAAAAACCAATTTTTAGGGTTTTTGAACATTCTAAAGTCTATAAATACACACTAGAAGAGGATCTAAAGGGACACGTAGAGTGGAACGAAGAATTTACTTCAAGAATGCCAACAAAATCAACTCAGAAGCAGGATCTCCTTCAAGATTGAAGATATCCATTCAATTTCTCTAGAAGTTTTTGGGTTTCTTTATGTTTTGTTGTTTTCCTAATTTTGAGATGTTTTCCTCCCGAAGTATTAACTAAATTCCCTAGATACCTACAGAAGATGAAACTTATGATGGATCTTGTTATTTAATTTTTTGGATTATATGATAAATACTTGTTTTTGTTTTCAATTATGTATGCTTATTTCTTACTTTATTATTTTCAAGGTATTAATTCAAGTGTGATGTGCATATTTCAATGAAGCAAAAGTCCCTTATTAAGAGTAGATCTGGCATAATTAAGTGGAGTTGCATGCAATCCTAGAAATAGAATGACATAAATCTACCGGATTAGAGACAAATCTAATAGGGGAATCCATAGATCGAGTTAATGTGACAATAGGGGTTTTAATTAGAAAGATATTTCAATTAATCAACCTAGAGTCAGTTGTTCTTATTTTTGAAAGAGATATTAACATAATTTAGGATTTCTACGGATCAAGACAAGTGAATAAATTGTCTAATTCAGATACAGAATAATAATTGAAGTCTAGGTGGATTCTTTCTTGGGTATTGTCTTTCTCATCAGTTTTCTTCTAATATTTTCCCAATTCGCTCTTTCTCGCGTTCTTAATTAGTTTAGTTAAATTTAGATTAAAAACATCCCCTTTAATTTATATACTAGATAATAAAAATATAGTAAGTACTAGTACTTTTAGTCCTCGTGGATATGATATTCCTGACTCACTATAACTATACTACTACTCGATAGGTGCGCTTGCCTTTGTCGTGACTTTAGTTAGTTTAGTTACTCATCAAGTTTTTGGTGCCGTTTTCGGGGACTAAGATATTAGGAACACTAGATTTTTACTAATTCAGCCATTTTAATTTTTATTGCATTTTAATTTTGTTTTTAGTTTAATTTTTATTTTCTAGTTTTTCTTTTGTTTGGCTCTGGCAGGTTCCTTTAGTATATGACTAGAAGAAACTCGTCAGGACCTTTAGTATTCGACAGTGAGATAGAAAGTACAGCTCACAGAAATCATAGAGAAGCGAGGCAGAGTCAACAAAGTACAGTGGAAGAGCAAGAGAACCTCATTAATATTACTAAGGAGATGGCTAAAAATTAGAACAATCAGCTACCTCCTGTAGTTGCCACAAATCCTGCTCCTCGTACTATGTACGATTATGCCAAGCCCAATTATCGAGTATTGTGAAACCTGCTATTGCTACGATGTAACACCCCGAATTTTGGGCCTAAAAGTATTAGGTCTTGAGCATGGGAACAGTCAGGAGGTTGTACATAAATATTTAGTTGTTCAAGAAAAGGACACAATTGAGTATCTATTTCAGTTGTTAAGTGCTTTGGGAAGTGTCCGAGAAGTCTTGGGTTCAAGCTTGAGCAAGTGCAAAAACTTTTTGTTTTTTGAAGGAATAAGCACTGTCTCTAGACAGTAGGCTTTTAAATAAAAATGGGTGAAGCATGTCATAGAAAAGCCTACAGATCTAGGGGATAGGGGCGTGTGGAGTGTTCCAGGTCTGAGGTTCAAGTCCTGCTTGACGCAAGGGAGTGTTTTATTTTGCTAAAAATGCTGTGGAGGAGTTGTGGTTTGACTAGAACGCTAAGGTGTTTGAATGGAATTTGAACTAAGTAATTGAGGTAGGATTGATCAGTTGAGGGATTTGATGAGATATTTGAGGAGGGATTTTAGGAGAGATTAGGGGAGGAAAAAGTGGGATTTGAAATATGGAGAAGTTGTGCCAAAATGGGGATTCTGACCACTTAGATTTAGGCTAAGGAATAGTAGGATTTTTCTCTTCTCATTATCGGTTCTGACTTGAATGTTTTTTCCCTTTTTCCTTCCTTTGGTGCAGAAGTTTGGTTCTTTTCATTTTTGATTGAGGTCAAATATTGTCTTTGTCAGCTCGAGTATTTGTCATTTCAGGTCTATTTTGATTTTGCTCTCCACAACAGTTCTCCTCTCAATTTTTTTTTGTTTTCTTTCGGGTTTTTGTTCTTGATTCCATTGGCCAATTGCTTCCCTCTTCTCCCCTTCTCAATAAGAGTTCGCCTTGCTGATGCTCTACACCCCACTCCCTCATTCAAGGATTAGCCCGAATGCACCTTCTTTCCCTCCTTTGATTCTTTCTGGTGTTAATAGATTTCCTCTCTTTTCATTGTGCTATTGTGACCATTCATCTCTCTCTCAATTCTGTCCCCTTTTCACCTGGCACCTTGGCCAAATATTTAGTCTCCCTCAATCAATTCTCTCTTGGTGGAATTCTTCATTTGTCTTGAATAGAGGTGCGATTGTTGCATCTTGAGCCTCGGTTCGAGTTGGTGCTTCTGAGGGGTAGGTCAAATTCTACTATCTTCTATTCTTAGTCTATGCTCTCGGTAAGTTTCTATTCATGTGGTTCGATTATTTACGTGTATGGTCTTAGTTAACTGATGGCGATTGGGATGCAGGTGGTATTTAAGGATTCCAAGAGATCGCTTGCAACGGTTTTAGTGTGTGATCGATCTAGACAAGTGATAGGTAATCTTATGAATAAGTGTTTCTGATTAGAGTTTGCTTCGACTCGATTGTTAGACTATTAACCGAAGCTTATGTTTGGAATAGGTTGGAGTGCTCGTCGGTTGATTCGCACAGTTTCGCAACAGGGTGTGTAACCACACTGCTGTAAACGTAGATTGGCAAAAGCCGAAAAAGTATGACTATTGACTCTACACAAGCGTGCGCTCACTTGTGTGGTAATCCGAATGCATAGACGTAGGTGTTTGATCGTAGAGGCCACCATGAGCGAAATCGTAGGCTTAGGTCGTTTTGGACCACAAGGGCCGTAATGGGCCGAGTGGGCCCCACGAGCTCGTACGCCCCACACAGGTAAATCACACGAATGTTTGGAGACTATTTGGCTAGGCTGGGTAGTTTACCCAACCAAGGCCATTTTTGGGCTTTGTGAGGCACATGGGCGTGGAGGCCCACATGGGCTATGTTATGGCCTTTGGGCCTATTTTCATTGTTGGAATATTAGGGTTGCACGGGTCGCCTGAGACAATTGTGGACCTACTGTTGGGTTAGTAAGTATACCTAGACCCCAATTTGATGAAATGACTATTTTGCCCTTATGTGGTAAAATGACTGTTTTGCCCTTATGTGGTAGAATTACTATTTTGACCTTATGTGGTAATATGATTGTTTTGCCCTTATGTAGTAGAATGACTATTTTGCCCTTATGTGGTAAAATGACTATATTGCCCTTATTTGCTCAGATGACTATTTACCCCTATGTGATGTATGTTTATATTTTAGCATGTTATTTGCAATTGTATTGAGTACATGTATAATATTATGATATAACATGACACGTTGCATGATGCATTGCATAGGGATCGTTTATATATGATTGGAGGAAGTGTACTGTACTAGTAGCTCTGCTGCAAATCACTGATGGCTCTAAGCCTATTATACTGGCAGCTCTACTACAAATACAGTTAGTGCCACAGCCGGTGCTAATTCTGGAGTGTAGGGATGGGTGGGTTGATTATATCCCCACATAGAGTGTAGGGTTGGACAGAGATGGTGTGTAGAGGCTGGATGGGTAAAACTTGCATACTGTTTATTGTTACTGCACTGGGCCAAGGCCCAAACACATGACTGTTTCTCTATTCAGATGGGCTAAAGCCCAAATTGATATTGCCATTATTACTGATATGGGCTTAGGCCCAGACTATGTTTGTTCACTATATGTTTGACTGTCTGTTTATTAAGGTATTACACATTGAGTTTTCGTAAACCTTTTTGTTTATCTGCATGGGTAATCCTTAGGCGGACCGGTGTTGTGAGGGACACAAACGTGGCCACACAATCACGCACGCTTCTATTTTTTACTTTTAAATTATAAGTATTTTAATTTGGGTTTTTTTTGTAATAAGGCCTCTTTAAAGTTTTATTTTTTTTTTTGATTTGAGATTTATTTACTTTGAATCATATCTGTTAGAAGTAGGCTGCGGTTTTCCATAAAGATATATGCTTTCAAAACACTTCGCTATTCCCACATAATTTAAAGTTTCCGCAAACAAACAATGTTTTTAAAGTGCAATAACAACCTAATATGTTAGACACTTTGCTAAACCAACTTGAGTTTTAACAGCTAACAAGATACCTTAAATTTTTCAAAAAGATCACAAATTACAACGAGGTTTTAATATAGAACAGATTTTTCAACGAAACTACGTTTTTCGAAACACACTTCAATGTGACATTGCAGATTTGGTCATAACGTCTAGGCCGGGTTTGGAGTTTTACAGGCGAATAACCTCAAACTAAAGACGAACACCATTTGCATGTGTAACATCCCGAAATAGGGCCTTGTTGGAATAGTGGTTTCGGGACCACAAATCTGACGTTGATATATTTTTTTATGATTATTATGAGGCCTAAAATATGAATATATGCATGTGTTAAAGTTTCATGAAGAAATTCTATGAGTAAGGTGTCCAATTGGAAAATAAGGACCAAATTGAATAAATTATAAAACTTGGATTCCAGAAGCAATTTGCATGAAATTGCTTTAGATTATTAATTAGATTGAATAAATTGCAAAACTTGGATTCTAGAAGGAATTTGCATTAAATTTCTTTAGATTATTAATTAGAACGTCTTAAAGAGCAATTTGCCCAATTTCTAAGTTTTTGGACAAAAATGGGCAAGCATGGAAAATTTTGGAAGTTTAGTAAGGAGGGGCATTTTGGTCATTTGGTAATAAAATCAATAAAAAGGGAAAATGAAGGCAAAAATTAGCCATCTTCTCCCTTGTACTAGCCAAAATTCTCAAGCCCTCCATATCTAGGGTTTTCAACATTTTCAAGCTCAATAGTAAGTGACTCCTAGCCCCGTTTTTAATGTTCTTTGTATTTTTGAAATCTTTGTAACATGTTCTCTCCATTTCTACCTATATTTTAAGCTAGGGTTCATGTATGCAAACTGAGCCATGTGTGACAAGTTTTTTCTTTGATGTAAATATGAAAGTTAGATGTGTGTTAAACATCTTTTAGCAAAAGGCACAAAATATGTGGTAGAAATGTGAAATAGAGGAAAATGTGGGCTAGAATGAGTTTATAATGCATTCGGTTAGGCTTGGGTAACCAAGGAATTACATGTATATCATTTTACGAGCCTAGGGAGTAAATCGTAAATAATGTGAAAGGTTAGGTGCAAAACGATCATTTTGTCCGGGGGTGAAATTTAGGATCGAAAAGAATACTGTGAGATATTGATAATTCATTTTTATTGTTATAGACCCCGAGGAACAATTTTTGAAGGTCAATCAAGGAAAACGAAAGGGTTTGGAATAACCGAAACACGAAACCGACACAAATACCAAGTAAGTTCAAATAACTTAAATTAAATCCATAATATGCCTACATGCATGTTGTATGAATGTGTGATAGTTGTATATAATGATGTCATGAAAATCCATGAATGTGTTAATAATAAAAATGACAAGATGATAAATGTCTCAGTTGAAGTAAAAAGGGAAATTCAATGGATAAACCATGGTTTACGTGACTTGAGATCCTGCATGTGTTGCAGAAAAGGTGATAAACCATAATTTATACATATTTTTATCCCACTCTTAGCACATTTTATGAATGATTTTTCCTTAAATTTGGTGAATTCGATGCTCCTAATGCCTTAATTTCTCCTAATACCTAGGGAGTTAATTAGAAAGAGATTTCAATTATTCAACCTAGGGCTAGACATTGTTAGTCTCGAAAGGGATAATAATATAACTTAGGGATCTCTACGGATCAAGTCAAATGAATAAATCGTCTGATTCAGAGTCAAATAACAAGTGAAGTCTAGGTGGATTTTTCCTAAGGTATTGTCTTAATTCAATCGTTTTCCCAAAAGTAATTCCCCAATTCTATTTTATGTGATTTCTTAGTTTAGTTAATTAGTTAGATAAACAAAACCCCTTTTATTTTTTAGGCTAGATAATAAAAAGAAAGTTAATACTAGTACTTTTAGTTCTTTTGGGTTCGATAATCCGGTCTTGCTAAAGCTATACTATTGTTCGATAGGTACACTTGCCTTCATCGTGATAGTAGTTAGTTTCAAGAACGATTCATTATAAATATTTAAAACCTGTCACGAATATCACATATCAAGTTTTTGGCGCCGTTGCCGGGGAACTAAGATATTTGGAACAATTGATTTTTATTACTTTAGCCATTTACTTTTACTGCAATTTAAACTTTATTCTAATTTTTTTATTACTAATTCTTCTTTTTCCCTTTTTCTGGTAGGTTCTTATAGTTTATGACTAGAAGAAACCCGTTAGGACCATTACTTTTTGACAGTGAGATTGATCGCACAGTTCGCAGAAACCAAAGAGAAATAAGGCGAATCTTAAGATACACAGAGAACGAGCAAGAGGACGATATTCAGACCACAACCGAGGAAATGACTGAAAACCAAGAAAATCTGCTACCTCCTGCAATTGTTGTTAATCAAAATCCTGCTCTGCGCACTATGTATGATTATGCTAAACCTAATTTAATGGGAACTGAGTCAAGTATAGTTAGATCTGCTATTGCTGCAAATAATTTTGAACTAAAACCTAACACAATTCAAATGATACAACAGTTTGTTCAGTTTGATGGTTTGTAGGACGAGGATGCCAACGCTTACTTAGCAAATTTCCAAGAATTTTGCGATACCTTTAAAATTAATTGCGTTTCTGATGACGCCATTCATCTTTGGTTGTTTCCCTTTTCGTTAAGGAATAAGCCGAAATAATGGTTGAACTCGTTCCCACGAGGGTCAATCACTACTTGGGAACAAATGACTGAAAAGTTTCTATTAAAATACTTTCCGCCGACTAAAACGGCTAAATTACGTAATGATATCTCTTCTTTTGTGCAGATGGATTTAGAGACACTCTACGATGCATGGGAGAGATACAAGGACCTTTTAAGAAGATGCCCTCACCATGGGTTACCGCTTTGGCTACAGGTTAAAACATTCCATAATGGCCTGAATCCTTCGACTCGGTAGATGATTGATGCAGCTGCTGGAGGAACTATCAATAATAAGACACCTGAGGCAGCTTACGAATTTACTGAGGAGATGTCACTGAATAACTATCAGTGGCAAGTTATGAGAATAAAAACGACGAAAGCAGTCGATGTTTTCAACCTTGACGCTATTACTATGCTATCTAACCAAGTAGAACTCTTAAATAAAAAGATTGACGGTTTGTGTAGCTCTACTCAGGTACATCCAGTGATGAGGTGCGATTCGAATGGAGGAGAAGCATGCACAGAATATCAACCTTTCAACCCTAGCATCGAGGAGGAACAAGTCCAATATATGGGTAACAATAACTCTAGATCCTAAAATAACCCATATAGTAACACTTATAATGCAGGTTGGAGGAACCATCCCAATTTCTCATGGGGCGGTCAAGGAAATCAAAGGCCACAACATCCTCTGGGTTTTCAACAACCACCTTACCAACAAGAAAATAAGCTGAACCTTGAGGAGATGCTAACCAAATTCATCTCGGTGTCAGAAACTCATTTTCAGAATACTGAGACAGCACTCAAAAATCAACAAGCATCAATCCAGGGGCTCGAAACTCAGATTGGACAGCTCGCTAAGTTCATTTCTGAACGACCACAAGGTAGCATACCAAACAACACTGAATCTAACCCAAGGGAGCAACTCAACACGATTGCCATTCAAGATGAGGAAGGATTAGTTGGAAAACCAAGGCTAGAAATAGTGGTAAGCAAGGTAAGAATGGGGTCTGACAAAATGACCCAAAGCCGGTAAGTATAGAATATAAACCTCGTCTGCCATACCTCAATGCGACAAGGAAAGACCGCTTAGATGAACAATTTGGTAAATTGCTTAAACTTTTAAAAAAATTACATATTAACTTACCTTTTATTGAAGCTCTATCGCAGATGCCAAACGCAATGAAATTTTTAAAGGAGCTTTTAGAAAATAAACGAAAGTTGGATGAGGCTTCGCATGTGAAACTAAACGTAGTTTGCTCAGCTATTTTACAAAATAAAATACCCAACAAATTGAAAGATCCAGGGAGTTTTACAATTCCTTGCTTAATTGATAGTTTAGATGTTAATAATGCATTAGTTGATTTAGGGGCTAGTATTAACGTCATGCCTTACAAAATGTTTAAACAACTAGGTCTTGGGAAACCCAAACAGATTAGGATGAGCATTCAATTAGCAGATAAAACTATAAGATTTCCTAGGGGTATTATTGAAGATGTGCTAGTTAAAATCAATAAATTTATATTTCCCGTTGACTTCGTTGTTCTAGACATAGAGGAGGATAGCAACACTCCTTTCATTTTAGGAAGGCCCTTTTTAGCAATTGCTAGAATGATTATTGATGTTGGCACAGGTGAGCTCATACTTCGTGTGGGAGACAAAACAATCACCCTTCAAGCTCGCAATTCCGACAACACATCGAAAATTGAAGGTGATTGTCTAAACCATTCTACTAAAACTGACAATATGGTGCAACCTACTTTGTAGGAAATGAGTTTGAATGAAGTACATGAGCCATTTTCATGCAATAGTAGAGGACCTATTCATGAAGAACGAATGCTACAAATTGAACAGCTAGATGAATGGTGGACACATAAATTGAGAACACATGATAAACCAAAACTATGCCAGAACAAGCTCAATACCTTTCCAAATCAACTTAAGGTTGGAGATAAAGTTTTATTAGATGCCGCAAATCCTCACATTGTCACTGCCAAACCGAATGAAGAAATTCTTCTTATAGTACTTAGCATCTTCCTATTCGGTACAGTCAAGGTAAGTCATCCCAAGTTCGGCACTTTTAAGGTAAACAATACCTGCCTAAAACCTTATTCTAATGAGATTCATAGCAGGAATGAGGAGTGTAAACTCCTCAAACCACCATGACCATTCAATGGAGAGGTAAGTCGAGCTTAGACTATAAATAAGCATTTCTCAGGAGGCAACCCGAGCACTAACTGTATTAACTTCTTTAAATTTTACTGTTTAACACCTAACTTACTAACGGAGCTCTTGAATACAGGTTTACCACACAGACACGGCCAAGCACACGGGCGTGCTTAGGACCGTGTGGAAACAGGGCAAAGATTTTCCCCAGCACAAGCTGCGATAAATCACCATGGCCATGCGACATGGCCGTGGGCGAACCTGCCATGGGCGTGTGACACGCCCGTGCCTAAAAACTGTGGCCGAACCTGTCAAATTAACACGGGCGTGCGACACGCCCGTACCGAGCAACCGTGGGTGAACCTGTCAGATTAACACGGGTGTGGGCCTACATACACAGGAGTGGGAGAAGTGAACGAAGACAAACACGGTCGTGTGCACCCACACGCCCAAGGAACACGGGCGTGGGAAAAATGTCAAACGCGCTCAAATTCAAAATTCACGAATCACACAGGAAAAATTTGGGGAACACGGGCGTGTCCCCTGGCTGTATGTCCCAAACTATATAAATATCCTTCACTATTTATCATCTTCTTCACCCAAAATCCCTAACCTTAGCTACTGCAAGTCCACACGGCCTCCTTGCCCCGCCCGTGCGCCGCCTCCAACTCCATTTTCGACGCCCATTCTCATCTTTTTAGTGTTTGTTTACTTTTTCCTCTTTTATTTTACTTAGTTATAATGCTAATTACCATTTTAATCTTCATTTATCCCATACTTTTTCCATTTTGCTATCATTCAAATTCCATTGTTAGATTAGCTACCATTTATTTCATGTGACATTTTTCTTTATTACTTCATGATTTCTCAAGCCTCATTTACGTATTCTAAGTCAATATTCACTTGCTTATTATTCTTTGCCATTATAATCCATGCATTGTGATAAATTCATGCTTTTTACATTTCCATCAAGCTCTTTGCCATTTTGAGTTTCATACTAATACCAGACATTATGCCATAAAATTTATTGTTTTGGTTAGGTCTATTAGTGTTAGTAGTTGTGCCTGAAATTATTTATGACCTTTTCCTTGTTGAATTTGTTTACATTTTACCTTATCCAATCATCAAAACGGAATAATGGTTTTGCTTGTAGGTATACCATGTCATCTTCACGAGGAAAGAAAGCTGCCATCCCTGCTTCAAAGAAAAGGAAGGGAGCGTCGTCCTCCTCGGGTCCTGCCATAGAAATTCGTCACCCTTTCCTGCAGTTCCCCATTGGGCCCCAAGAAGAACTTTTCTAGATTCTACGGGCCCGACCCTTGGAAGTGGGCTGCTGTATAGATTGGGCCATGCTAGAACAAGTTTAACTCGCAGATGCAATTCGGGCCCTCCTCACCACTGATCCTTGGGGGCTTTTCTTTGAGATTGTCTATCTGAAATATCTCGAACTCACTATGGAACTTTGCTCAATGTCCCATCTTTAGACCATGATGGCCCGTTTTGATGACCCGGGAACAATCCAATTTCGCCTCAGCAGTTTAGTCCGCCAGTTGAACGTCCTAGAGTTCTGAACCGCACTGGGCCTTTATAATGAGGAGTTCATGGAGGAAAATGAACTCCACGCTCTCAATCGCCACATCCATCACTCTCCTTCATGGTGTTGGAACACCATCACCCCCGGCATTGCCTCCTACAATCCTAGCCGCTCCAAGGCATCGGCTCTCCTTCCATCTCTGAGGTACCTACACATCATTTTGGCTCACACATTAACAGGAAGGTGAGCAAGCACTAGCGTCGTCAACACTCACGATGCCTACTTTCTACGGTGTATGTCGCACGGGCACGTCATAGACCTTGCTTATTTCATTACCCTCGCCATTCAACATCAGACGAAGTGGCATAGGAAGGGGGTCATCTCCATTGGGCCCTATGTGACGCGGTTGGCTCGGTACTTCGAGCTCCTCAACATAGCAGCCCAATCATCCTCCCTTACTCTTATGGGCCAGATATCCCCACAGGGCATCTCGAGCATGCTAAGTATGAGGATGATTGAGAAACGACGTGGCACCTTCCCTCCTTAGTACTGTCTCGCCCAATCCACCGAGTAGGAGGCCCCCAAGGACATTACTGATGATGTCCCTCCACATCATGAGGACCCACCGTTTCAGCCACCACCACTCTCTCGTCTAGTTCATGCGGCAGCTTTATACGCTGACATCTCTGAGCCCCTAACTCGATTCGAGCAACAGTGTTTTTAGCTATTCGATCATATTGATGCTACACTACACCAGATTTGTTAGCACTTTCACATCTCATCGCCACCCCCACCTCGTGAACCATTTAGTGATGAAGTTGTTTAAAAACTTTTATTTTATTTTAAAACTACTTTTTATTTTTCTTTCACTTTATTTTTATTAAGTTTTATAATTATTATTTTACAATTTTTAATTTCGGCAAATTCATTATGAGTACTTAATCTTCCTTATATATTATTTAAAAGAGTTCCTAATCCTGTCACAGTTATAAAGAGCTCCAACGCTCATTACTACTCAGGAACTCGAAACTCCACTGTGAAAGGTTCTCCACGACTGCCATGGCCTGTTCGACCACGACCATAGCTACCACCAGATATAATATTCTTTTGGCGTAGGACTTATGGACTAATGAACCTCTACCACCGCCAAAGTATCATCTTCCACCCTCACGCCGATTATTCTCCAAAACTACAGTTTAAGGAAATTCATTCATCACCCAGGAAGTTTCACTTCTCTCCCTATCTTATATTTATATTCTTTTCTATATATATGTATCTTTGTACATTGAGGGCAATGTACATCTTAAGTGTGGGGGGGTATTCATTTCACTATCAGAAAAATCCCTGAATGATTGCCTTGTTCTCTTGAAAAGCTCTCATATCATGTTTAGGATGAATTTTGATTGATTTATAATTTTTATTGATATATCTTAAATTAAAACATAGGCATTCATGCATTGATTATTTAAACTTTAAGACATTAGAAAATTAAGCATGATAAGTTGATTTTTAAGAATTTAAAATTTTAGGTTGTTCCCCTAAGTTTAGGTATTATTTTAAGTTGGAATTCACAAGTTTAAACATCAAAAAACCATAATTTTTGTGAGATCTTGAGCCTTTAGAGCATCTATTATTTCTTTCATGCTTACTTTCATTATGAGTGCGTCAGTATTGAATTGTTATTCTAGAACTTGCTTGATTATGCATGTCAAGACCACACCATTTGATTTGATATGTCAAAATGAGAAAGGCACTTAGGTTTAACCCACTCACTCCATAAAAGCCGACCTTCACAATTAACCCTTAGTGAATCCTCTTGAGCCTAACAACCCATTCATTAATTTACCCTCAATATTAACCCATAACTCATTATTGTTGAAATCCCCTAAATTAATTTGATCCTTATTTTTGTCGAGATTTAAGTTGGAATAGTTGCTTAGCTATGTTTTATTCTATTTTGTAATTTGACTTGTTCTTAAAAAAAATACATGTATACATATTAGTAGTAGTGATCTTCTGAGCTAAAGAGTTAAATTCCATATTCAATCTCGATTCTAACCCTTTCTTTCAGCTTGTGACCACACCCTCTAACCAAAGCGACGTTACAACCCTTTAAAGACCTTTTGATTGATGTTTCATCTCAATTTATAGTGGTGGAGATTTGATTTTCATGCAAGCCTATGGTAATGACTTTTCATTATTGACTACTGAGTGCTTCTTTTATTATCCTTAAACACCTCGAGTGATTTGAGTGAATCTTTAGTGAGGATGTGAAACTCTGTGATATTTTGAATCAAAGGTAATTACTTAGACGAGGGGAGACACCTATGTTTTCAGGATAAAATATTCAACTTGAAATGTTTGAAACGTTGATATTCTTTCAGTTGAATTTTCAATGTATGATTAGCTATGGATTATTTTAGATATTATCAATAGAATTATAAGTTGAGAATAATTTATTTTGATTATGAGTTGAGGATTTTGCTTGAGGACAAGCAAATGCTTAAGTTTGGGGGTATTTGATAAACTGTAATTTATACATATTTATATCCCATGCTGTAACACCCCAAACCCGGCCCAGACGTTATGGCCAGATCTGACGTGTCACATGGACTTACGACTTAGTATGCATTCGTTGGTTTAAGTGATTGGGGTGGTCTTTGTAAAAACAGCGGTTGAATGAAAAGCTGGTTTATCAATCTTTAGGCTATCCATTCGTTGTGCTTGTTGAGTCTTGGAAAACGTTCATTAATTTTGAAAACCCGTGCAGCCTAACACTAGCAGTTTCAACATAGTATAAATAAAATCAAAAAATAAAACCGTAGTGGAAAAGAAATTTAAATAGCGGCCTTATTACAAATTAAAACCCAAAATTAAATTAGGATATTAAATAATAAAAATAAACTAACTTAGAAAAACCAACTTTGCAGATGATGTGGCCACTCCAAATCCCTCACAGCTCCAAGTCCACTATGGTTGGGGATTTCCTGCAGAGATGAAAATAAAAGGTGAGTTCGGTAAACTCAGTGTGTAACATAACCCCACCATAGCCCAAAACAGATCAAACCTCAGAGTTAGACTTATCTGGGCCTTGGCCCAGTACAGAAATTAGAATAAAACCCATAGGCCCATAGCAGATACAGAACAAATATATCATGAATGCAGAAATCCCAACCCAGAGCCATCCATAACACCCCCATACCAGCCTTACACCATGTGGGGAGACTACTCAACCCACCCAACCGCTACACACCACAAAAACTGCAACGAGGCTGCCAGATATTGTGACGAAGTAACCAGATATAGATATTGTGGCTAGGCCACCAGAACAGATATATATATATATATATGTGGCGAAGCCACCAGATTACAGTGAGGCTGCCAGAACGCTTCTTCCATCAATATAAACCCATGTCCCATGCAATAGAAATAATATGGCATGGCATACGTATACAGAAACAGAACATCATGCTTTTTAGAAAAAATATAACCCTAGGGGTAAAATCGTAATTTTGCATGCATAAGGGTATTTCAGTAAGTATTACCTATTGCTAAGGTTTCATGCTCATTCTAACGTTTACCAAGTAATCAGAAGTACTTACCTTGTCTTTTTACCAAAGTGGGCCCGTTGGCCCATTGGCCCGTTTTTGGCCCATTAAGCCCAAAAATACCGTTGTGCACGTAAATGCACACTCTGCACTCTAATCACCCAAATGCACCATATTCATTAACAACTGTCTCACGGCGCCAGACGCATCATGAGTTCTAAAATACCAACGTTTCGGTATTTCGGCTTTTACTGATTTAGTCTAAGGGAGGGTGTCATTTACACAACTGGTTGATGACGATTGATGATGATATCTCCCACACGATAATCCTACAATCGATCACTAACACATTAGACTTACGAATTAACGATAACTAACATAAATCCACGTCAACTAACCCAATCATCACACAAGTTAGTCATTTACGCACGAGGGGCAAAATAGTCATTTTACCAACAGGGGTAAATCGGTAGTCCTACCCTACAGGGGTATTTTAGTAATTCTACAACTTATCCACTTGGGCCTACGGACCCACTAGGACCACATGGCCCATTTCAGCCCATCGCGGTCCGAAATAGCCGTCCTACTGCTAGAGTAATGAGAAACACACACCTGTTAGGAGATTGCAGTTAATCCTTGCTCCAAACACTCTTAGCTGACGCCCAACCCAAACGAGCACGTCACAAAGCGAAAGGGATCAACCAAGAAGGGTATGCCTACTCTGCTCATGGTTTGCTCTATTTAAAGCTAGCTCTGCATCTACTCTTATGTTAGCTTCACGATGTGGGATCCCTCCATCACCAGAGTTTAAAACCAACACCAACTCTTGCCGTCCCAACATAGCAAAACAATCAACCTTTGCGTGCCAAGGGATTCGAACCAAAGTCCTCTCACATGCCAACTCACGCCACCACCACTAGGCCATCAACTCATTTGTGTCATAAATCCAACACATTAAACTTTAAAGCGCACCTACTTGCTTTCAGATTTATTGAAAAGAAAAACCAAAATATATTGCAAGAGCTAAGACTTGAACCTTGGACCCCATGCTTCCTCTATGGCGTCACTTCCTTGTCCCCTAAGTGGCGCAACCTTGCCACTACACCACACTCCTTTTTGTGTCATCTTTTACCCCTTTACTCTTAAAAGCCCAAACGCAATTGCATTACCTATTTATAAAATTAAAATTCCAAAGGCTACCACGGATTTAACTTAAGTTTGGGCCTTCCAAAGGCCCACTAACCTACTAAAATATATATTTTAACCAACCAGAACACACACAAATTTTAAAAATCACAGAGACATAGAAAACCCAAAAATTGGGGTGTTACAACTCTACCCTCCTTAAAGAAATTTCGTCTTCGAAATTTTACCTGAATCAAACAGATGAGGATATTGTTGACGCATCGCCACTTCTGGCTCCCAAGTAGCTTCCTCTCTGCCATGATTATGCCACAGCACCTTTACTAGTGAAATTGATTTCCTCCTCTAAATCTTAACATCTCGATCCAAAATCTGCACAGGCTCTTCCTCAAAAGTGAAGTCTGTTTGGACCTCAATCTCTGCAACCGGCACAACATGAGTAGGGTCAGAACAATACCGCCTTAACATGGAGACGTAAAAGACATCATGAATCCTATCCAACTCTGGAGGTAGCTCCAAATGATAAGCCACTAGACCCACTTGCTTAAGAATCTGATAAGGCCCAATGAACCGCAGACTTAACTTGCCTTTCCTCCCAAACCTTAATATTTTCTTCCAAGGTGAAACCTTCAAGAAGACCATATCACCCACAGTGTACTCAATTTCCTTGCGCTTCAAATCTGAATATGACTTTTGTCTATCAGATGCTTCCTTCAACCGGTCTCTAATCAACTTGACCTTATCCTCAGTATCTGCCACCAACTCAGGTCCAAGAACCTGTCGTTTACCGAACTCGATCCAACAACTAGGTGTACGACATCTTCACCCATACAGTGCCTCATAAGGAGCCATTCAAATACTTGCCTAATAACTGTTGTTGTATGCAAACTCTGCCAACGGTAAGTAATCTTCCCAACTGCCTCGAAAGTCGATAATGCATCCCCTCAACATGTCTTCTAGAATCTGAATAACCCTTTCCGACTGACCATCAGTCTGAGGATGAAAGGCTGTACTAAAGTTCAACCGTGTATACAATGCCTCATGCAACTTTTTCCAAAATCGAGATGTGAATCTAGGATCTCGATCAGAAATAATCAACACTGGCATTCAGTGAAGTCGTACTATTTTCGCTACATACAATTTGGCTAACTTCTAAAGTGAATAATCAGTGCGAATAGGTATGAAATGAGCAGATTTGGTCAACCTATCCACAATTACCCAAATTGAGTCCTTCTTCGACGGAGTCAAGGGTAGCCCACTCACAAAATCCATGGTTACCCTCTCCCACTTCCAAAGTGGTACTTTCACTGGCTGCAAAAGTCCGGAAGGTAATTGATGTTTAGCTTTCACTTGCTGACAAGTCGGACATTTTCTCACAACTTCCGTTACCTCTCGCTTCAATCCAAGCCACCAATACAACTCCTTGTAGTCACGATACATTTTACTCCCTCCAGGATGCATAGCACACAGACCTCCATGAGCTTCTTTTAGAATTGCTTACCTCAAGTCAGAGTCCTTCGGAATACAAACTCTACCTCAGTAACACAGAACTCCCTCACTGTTCAGTCTGAACTCAGAAGTATCCCCATTCTTAACCTGCCAGAATTGAGAAATCAGGGACTTATCCCTCGACTATTTTTCTTTAATCTCATCCACCCAGGTCGGCCTAACTTGCAGTTCTGCTAACAGACTACCATCGTTATACAGACTCAAACGAGAAAACATGGCTCTCAGATTAGATACAGTTCTACGACTTAGGGCATCAGCCACCAAATTAGCTTTGCCTGGATGATACTCAATTTCCCAGTCATAATCCTTAAGCAACTCTACCCATCTCCGCTGCCTAAGGTTCAGCTCCTTCTTTGTCAGCAAGTACTTAAAAATCTTATGATCTGTGTATATAATACACTTTTCTCCGTACAGGTAATGTCTCCAAATCTTAAACGCAAAGATTACCGCTGCCAACTCCAGATCATGAGTAGGATAGTTAACTTCATGTGGTTTAAGCTGTCACGATGCATAAGCAACCACGTTACCCTCTTGCATCAGCACAAAGCCCAACCCTAAATGTGATGCATCACTGCATACGGTAAAATCTTTTCCAGACTCCGGCTGAATTAGTACAGATGCCTCGGTCAGAACTTTCTTCAGCTTCTCAAAAGATTCCTGTTGTTTCTCAGTCCAAACAAACGGTACTCCCTTCCTTATAAGCTTTTTCAAAGGCGCTGCCATCACAAAAAATCCTTCCACAAACCTTCTATAGTACCCAGCTAAACCCAGAAAACTTTGAATTTCCGATACTGACCTCGGTGGCTTCTACTCCAGAATCGCTTCAATCTTTCAATGGTCCACCTTGATCCCTTCAGCAGAGACAACATGCCCCAAGAAAGTTACCTCTCTCAACCAGAACTCACACTTACTGAATTTTGCATAAAGCTCCTTCTCCCTCAGCACTTGCAGCACAATACGAATATGCTCATCATGCTTCTCCTCAGTTTCAGAAGAAACCAGAATATCATCGATAAAGAAGACCACGAATCGATCCAAGTATGGTTGGAACACTCGATTCATCAGATCCATAAATGCCGCAGTTGTGACAGCCCAAAATAGACCCTAGCCGGAATGTGGTTTCGGGACCACTAAACCGAGTCATAAAAATAATTAATTGTTATATTCTATGCTTACCATGTGTGTGCATGCATATGTGGAAATTTCATTCTCTAATTTTACCCATTTGTATGAGAAAGTATTAAATAGGGATCAAAGTGAAACATGGTGAAATATGATAGGCTAATTTTAAATGGCTTGTTAGTACATGTTAACAAAAGGTGGAGTTGCATGTCAAATAATCCCCTTCCTAAGGAGGAGTGGCCGCCATGACAAGGTTATGGGCAAGGAACATGTTCCCAACATGTTTTACTAATGGATGATGTTAGAAATAATAAACAACTAAGCATGGGTGAGAAAGAAAAAAAAATGTGTGTGAGAGTAGCATCCCCCATTGCCGTGCAACCAAGAAGAGAAACAAAAAATTTGTTCATGCTTGCTCTCTCCTTTTTGGCGAAAATACTAAGAGGAAGAAGGATTTTGCTTCATTTCCTTTGTTTAGAAGAGATCTAGAAGGAGATTTGGCTAAGTTTGCATCAAGATTAAGGTATGTATGAGGTTGTGTTGGGAGTTTCATGCATGGTTTGGTTGCTAATTTGATGTGCATGTTAGCCATGGCTCAAATCCTTGTTATGCCATGGAAATGGTATTTGGCCAAAGTTGTTATGGTGATAAAGCCATTGCATGCTAAGTGTGAAGCTTGATGATGATGCATGCAATGATGGATTGTCTACTCTTGAGTAAGATTTTGAGTTTTCTTTTTGTGTTTAACCATGATTGAAGTTGAATGGAGCATGATTGTCATATTTGGCCATGATGCATTCATGAGCATGGTTCATGCTTCTTGCATGTTAGTTAAAATTTGTATTTTTGGATGGCTAGGGACACCTTGAAATTCGCCATGCTCATATTGTATATATATGTTTGCACATGATGTTTTGGCTATGAAGTAAGTGATGAATATATTGGTTTAAAGAAGAAGATGTGGAAGAATGCTTGTGAAATTGCAAGCACAATTGACCTAGCACACATATAAGTGCTTGATGCTATATTATAAGTTTTAATACAATGTGCAAAGCATTAACTAGTAAAATGCATGCTGTTTTTGTGAGGTATTAAGTGCAAAATTGACCTCAACATGTACATGAATATTCGGCCTTGGGTAGCCTATTGAAGGCCTTAGCTTTTCCTTGATGCTCAAATAAATTGTATTGAATTGCTTGATGTAGTATAAAATGTGCATGACCATTGTGTATTCAAGCTAAAAGTGGCCATATGACCATTTAAACTCCTTGTCATATTCGGCCATAAGCAAGCACAATGAGGTTTTAATAAATTGAATTTGTTTGAATTAGCTCAAGAGCTAAGAGGGCCACAATTGGACAAGGGAAGGAAAAGGTGATCGAATAGCGAAAAAGTCGTTCGACAACATCCGAGGTAAGTCCTCAAGAAGTGACCCTACTTGAATTATGTGAAATAAAGTATGGATGTGTATTGATTATTGATTATGTATGTATGAGCATTTGAATTCTACCCGGCTAAGTCCCAAGGCGAATAGGCTTGTGATTATATTTATGCGTTTTGAGCCTTAGTAATGAAAATGAAATATGTATGTCCAATGATTATTGATGTATGTGTACATGAGAAATTGAATGATATCCGGCTAAGCCCGAAGACAATTATGCTGGAAATTATATCCGGGTTAAGACCAAGGCAATTGTGCTAGTGGCTATATCCGGCTAAGACCCAAAGGCATTCGTATGCGAGTTATTCTATCCGGGCTAAGACCAAGGCATTTGTGCGTGATTATATCCGGTTATATTCAAGAATCTTGGGCTGGAGGTGAGTGTTGGTTGCTGTAATGAATTCAATTAGTACACTCGAAAAGCCCAAAGGACAAGGTACGTTATATGTGCATTGAAAGTCGACATGTTTGAGCAACATTCGCTCAATCGACTAATAAATTTCAGTTATTGAATTGATTGATACTTTGTGAAAGTATATAATGATGAAGTGTGAAGTAAGAATGTGTATGAATGAAATGATGCATTTGGCTATGTGAATGTATTGCTGTAATTAGAGCTGATTATATTCCTTGAGACTTACTAAGCATAAAAAATGCTTACCCGTTACTTTGGCTCTCTGTTTTATAGATTTCGCTAGATAGCAATCGGATTCGGGATCAATAAAGTCGAAGTCATCCACACTATCCACGCCTCTATTTTGGTATAAATTTTGGTTGAACTTTGAAATGGCATGTATAGGACTACCCTTGTTGGTTGAATATGTTGTGATGTATATATATACGGCCATGCGAAAATGGCTCGTAAAAGTGAAGTATCGACTTAGACTAATTGTGGTTTGTATGTATATATTTGGTGTCATGATGTGGCTATGGCTTGGAAATGGGAATGTTGGTCATATGATCAGCCATTGGCATGGTTAAAATGATCATATATGAACCTATGTATGGCAAGACTAGTTGGTTCATGGAGACTACCAAATAGGTAAGACCTACCTTAAAACAGATGCTGCCAGCTGCAGTGACGTGAATGTGAAAAATCACCAAAATTCGTAGGAATGGAATTAAATAGTGAATAAGCTATGTAAACGAACCTTGATGAGTCTATTTTATATGGAAGAAACGAAATGGTCATAGGAGTTACATGTTAAGAGATATTAAAGCTATTGTGAGACAGGGCCAGAATGGTTTCTGGGTTCCCTGTCGCAACTTTAAAAATTTACTATAAATTATCCAAAAAGAATTAGGAGGCATACCTTATATGTACAGATTCCATTTTGAGTCTAGTTTCATTAGAAACAAACGGCACCAGCATTAAAGCCCTGTACAGAGAGATATTCAAGTTATACCACGCGAAGGTCAGAGCAGTCGATCCCTGTAACATGGGTGACTTTAACTAATAAACTGTACGAATTGGCCCAACCAAAAATTCTAGAAATAAATCCATGGATGGATATATGAGTATAAATTCAGGGAAAATTTACAAAACCAGTTTCCGAGTTTTGACACTAGAGATATGATTTTTAAGGCGACAGTGACGCAGTTTTCCAGCCTGACTGGAAATGTCAAATGGATGGGCAAAACAAGTGAACTTGGCTTGTTAACCCCTCGTGTCCGACAACCAGCGATGGTCTCAGGTTCGGGGTGTTACAATTTTATTGGTATCAGAGCCACGGTTTAGTCGATTCTAGGACTACCGTGATGTGTTTGGGGTCTAGCTATACATGCCATTAAATGATGAATCGATAGTGTGGTGATTTCTGACAATTTGACTTTGTGTTTGTTTATAGCAATGGATCCCGATCCCAACCGAGCGATAGCTGATGATGTGGAGAGTGTGGCGCTGCTCCAGCGCAAGGGACAGCGCCGGCGGACTCTCAACCTATGGCCAGCAATCCTAATGACGAGGCTAGGCAAGCCTTTTATAGTGTGATGAGCGAATGGTTTAATCAATACATTCGAACCAACACGGTACTGTTCCACAACCTCCATTCCCGACAAATGCAACCCCGCACCTACAATACCTCCGGTGACGACCAAATAAGGTCAAGTAAGCCCCAATCGATAGGATTCAAAACATGGGGCCACTGAATTTAAGGCTACGGATGATGATGATGCCGAGCGAGCTGAATTTTGGTTAGATAACACTATCTGGGTGCTTGATGAGCTATCCTGTACACCCGATGAGTGCTTAAAGTGTACCATCTCCTTGCTACGCGAGTCCGCCTACTATTGGTGGAGTACTCGACTTGTGGTGCCTAGAGAGCAAGTGACTTGGGAATTCTTTCAAACCGAGTTCAAAAAAGTATATCGATCGAGATTCATCGACCAAAAGCGGAGGGAATTCCTTGATCTTAAGCAAGGTTCGATGTCAGTTACCGACTACGAACGAAAATTTGTGAGGCTTAGTCGGTACGTGCGAGAATGCATTTCGTCCGAAGCTATTATGTAAACGCTTGAGGATGGTCGAATGATGATATAAGGATGTTTGTTGGCATCCTCGAGATACGAGAGTTCGTAGTACTTGTTGAGCGAGCTTGTAAAGCCGAAGAGCTTAGAAAGGAGAAACAAAAAGCTGATGTGGGAACTGGAGAATTCCTAAAGAGATCCTCGGGAAAGTCTCTTCAACAAGCATCGAAGAGATTTCGAGATGATGCGAGCCGGTCTAGAGGCGTTTCGGGCTTTTCTAGACGAGGACGCGATCGACCCCCTGTGACCACACGAGTCACTTCGATCGCCAGTGGTGGAAATGATCGTCGAGAGAGGGCGGAGTGTCCACATTTTGGCAAATGGCATTTGGGGAGCTGTTGGTTTCGTGATCGCTCCTGCTATAAGTGTGGATCGGCCGACCACTTTATGAAGGATTGCCCGAGGATGCTTGAACAGAATGTGAGTCAGAGTGGAAACCCGGTGCTACCATTTGCTCGAGGTAGGCCACCTAGAAATATGGGCAATGTCGATTGGCGGTCGAGAGGATCTAGAGATGCTACCATCGGATCCGAGGCTCGTGCTCTGCTAGGACTTATGCCATCGCGCACGCGAGGATCTTGCCTCTCCGGATGTTATTACCGGTACTTTCACTCTTTTCAATACAAATGTGATTGCTTTGATTGACCTGGTTCTACTCATTCATATATATGTGAAACCTTAGCATCCAAGAAGACTTTGCCCATTGAGTCTCTGAGTTTGTAATTCGGTGCCAAACCCTTGGGTCATTACGTGCTTGTCAACAAAGTGTGCAAGAAAAGTCCCCTAGTGTTCCGAGGTTCTTGTTTTCCGCGGACTTGATGCTTTTGCCGTTCGATGAGTTCGACGTTATTCTTGGTTTGGATTGGTTGACCATGCACGATGCGGTTGTAAATTGCAAGAGCAAGACTATCGATTTTAGGTGCGCGAATAATGAAATAATTCGGGTTGAGTCTACTGAACTTAAAGGGTTGCCACCGTAATATATCGGCGATGTTGGCCCGAAATATGTAAGAAAAGGGTGCGGCGTACCTTGCGTCGTGCTTTCGATGACAAGGAATCGAGAAAAGAAACCCGAATCTGCGCCCGTGGTTTGTGAATACCGGATGTTTTCCCAAAGAATTGCGGGTTTACCACTGCTCGGAAATAGAATTTGGCATCGAATTGGTACTGGTACCACTCCAATTTCGATAGCTCCGTATCGTATGGCACCAACGAAATTAAAGGAGTTGAAAGCTCGGTTGCAAGAATTGGTGGATAGAGGTTTTGCTCGCCGAGTTTTTCGCCTTGGGTGCGCCAAGATTGTTCGTGAAGAAGAAGGATGGAACCATGCGGTTGTGCATCGACTATCGTCGACTTAATAAAGCGACGATAAAGAACAAATATCCGTTGCCGCGTATTGATGACTTGTTCGATCAAGCTGAAGGGAGCCTCGGTGTTCTCGAAAATAGATTTGAGATCGGGCTATTATCAATTGCGAATCCGAGATTGGACGTACCAAGACGCCTTGAGCGAGATATGGTCACTATGAGTTCCTAGTGATGCCGTTTGGGCTCACTAATGCCCTATGGTATTTATGGATTTAATGAATAGGATCTTTAGACCATATTTGGATCGATTCGTAGTCGTGTTCATTGATGACATCTTGGTCTATTCAAGAAATGAGACCGAACATCTTGAACACCGCGGTTAGTCTGCAAATTTTATGGGATAAGCAATTATATGCTAAGTTCAGCAAGTGTGAGTTCGGTTAAGAGGTTAGCTTCTTGGGTCATGTGGTATCTGCATCGGGTATTTGAGTCGACCGAATAAAATTTCAGCCATACTTAATTGGAAGCCTTGAGAAATATTCTTGAGGTTCGGAGTTTTTTGGGGCTTGCTTGTTATTACCGACGATTTGTAAAAGGCTTCTCAACGATAGCCACGCCGATGACGGCTACTCCAAAAGGATGTTAAGTTCGAATGGACGGGAAATGCCAAAAAGTTTCGATCAATGAAAACTTATTTGACCGAAGCCCCAATTCTAGTGCAACCCGAGTCCGCAAGGAGTTTGTCATCTATAGCGACGCCTCTCTACTTGGGTTAGGTTGCGTATTAATGCAAGAAGGTCGAGTTGTGGCCTATGCGTTGAGGCAATTAAAGCCACATGAGAAAAATTATCCGACTCATGATCTCGAATTGGCGCCATCGTATTCGCCTTAAAGATTTAGCGACATTACTTATTTGGTGAAAGGTGCCATGTATACTCGGATCACAAAAGTCTCAAATATTTGATGACCCAAAGAGACTTAAATCTGCGACAAAGACGTTGGCTCGAGTTGTTAAAGGATTATGAGTGATCATTGACTATCACCCGAAAGGCGAATGTGGTTGCGGATGCCTTGAGTCGCAAATCGTTATTCACTTTACTGACGATGAATGTGCACTTGTCCGTCCGATCCGACGGTGTGTTAGTGGCTGAATTGAAAGCCAAACCATTATTGACACACTAAATTCGAGAAGCTCGAGAAAGTCGACGACGAGTTGGTTGCAAAACGGGCTGCGTGTGTTCGAACAAGGACTCGGAGTTTCAAATCGGCGATGACGATTGTTTGAGGTTCAAAAGTCGTCTGTGTGTCCCAAAGAATTGAACTCATTTCGATAATTCAATGAAGCCCATTGTAGCCGAATGGCAATCCACCCGGAGTACGAAGATGTACAATGATTTGAAACGTCGGTTTTGGTGGCATGGTATGAAGCGAGACATCTCCGACTTTGTTTCGAGATGTTTAATATGTCAACAAGTGAAAGCGGAACATCAGGTGCCTTCAGGATTACTTCAGCCAATCACGATACCCGAGTGGAAATGGGATCGAGTCACAATGGACTTTGTATCCGGACTGCCATTGTCAGTAAGTAAGAAGGATGCGGTTTGGGTCGTGGTAGATCGATTGACTAAGTCGGCCCACTTTGTCCCCGTCGTCTGATTTTTCAATGGACAAATTAGCGGAATTGTACGTTTCTCAGTTGTGAGATTACACGGGGTGCCTATTTCCATCGTGTCGGATAGAGATCCGAGATTTACCTCGCGATTTTGGAAAAAGTTGCAAGAAGCTTTGGGTACCAAGTTGCATTTTAGCACCGCCTTTCACCCCCAAACCGATGGTCAATCCGAGCGGATAATTCAGATACTTGAGGATATGTTAAGATGTTGCGTCCTCGAGTTTAGTGGTTCATGGGAACGGTATTTGCCGTTGATTGAATTCGCTTACAACAACAGCTTTCAATCAAGTATTAAGATGGCACCCTACGAGGCCTTATGCGATCGTAAATGCCGTACACCATTGTTTTGGACCGAGCTCGGTGAAAGCAAGATTTTCGGTGGATTTGATTAGGGATGCTGAGCAGAAAGTGAAAGTAATCCGCGAAAGTCTGAAGATAGCCTCCGATCGTCAGAAGTCGTACGCGGATCTGAAGCGTAAGGATATTGAGTATCGGTGGGTGATAAAGTGTTTCTCAAGGTATCGCCTTGGAAAAAGATACTCGAGTTCGGTAGTAAGGGCAAGTTGAGCCCGAGGTTCATTGGGCCATATGAGATATCGAGCGAGTCGGTCCGTGGCATATCGCTTGATTTTGCCCCCGAACTCAAAAGGTTCACGATGTCTTTCACGTTTCGATGCTTCGACGCTATAGATCCGATCCATCGCACGTGATTAGTCCATCAAAATTGAAATTCAAGCTAATATGAGTTATGAGGAAGAACCGATTCGTATCCTATCACGAGAAGTGAAAGAGTTACGAAACAAGCGGGTTCCGCTAGTGAAAGTGTTATGGCTCAAGCACGGATAGAAGAAGCTACTTGGGAGACCGAGAATTCTATGAAAGAGCGATATCCAAACCTATTTACGGTAAGATTTTCGGGGACGAAAATTTCTTAAATGGGGAGAGTTGTGACAGCCCAAAATAGACCCTAGCGGAATGTGGTTTCGGGACCACAAAACCGAGTCATAAAAATAATTAATTGTTATATTCTATGCTTACCATGTGTGTGCATGCATATGTGGAAATTTCATTCTCTAATTTTACCCATTTGTATGAGAAAGTATTAAATAGGGATCAAAGTGAAACATGGTGAAATATGATAGGCTAATTTTAAATGGCTTGTTAGTACATGTTAACAAAAGGTGGAGTTGCATGTCAAATAATCCCTTCCTAAGGAGGAGTGGCCGGCCATGACAAGGTTATGGGCAAGGAACATGTTCCCAACATGTTTTACTAATGGATGATGTTAGAAATAATAAACAACTAAGCATGGGTGAGAAAAGAAAAAAAAATATGTGTGAGAGTAGCATCCCCCATTGCCGTGCAACCAAGAAGAAAACAAAAAATTTGTTCATGCTTGCTCTCTCCTTTTGGCGAAAATACTAAGAGGAAGAAGGATTTTGCTTCATTTCCTTTGTTTAGAAGAGATCTAGAAGGAGATTTGGCTAAGTTTGCATCAAGATTAAGGTATGTATGAGGTTGTGTTGGGAGTTTCATGCATGGTTTGGTTGCTAATTTGATGTGCATGTTAGCCATGGCTCAAATCCTTGTTATGCCATGGAAATGGTATTTGGCCAAAGTTGTTATGGTGATAAAGCCATTGCATGCTAAGTGTGAAGCTTGATGATGATGCATGCAATGATGGATTGTCTACTCTTGAGTAAGATTTTGAGTTTTCTTTTGTGTTTAACCATGATTGAATTTGAATGGAGCATGATTGTCATATTCGCCATGATGCATTCATGAGCATGGTTCATGCTTCTTGCATGTTAGTTAAAATTTGTATTTTTGGATGGCTAGGGACACCTTGAAATTCGCCATGCTCATATTGTATATATATGTTTGCACATGATGTTTTGGCTATGAAGTAAGTGATGAATATATTGGTTTAAAGAAGAAGATGTGGAAGAATGCTTGTGAAATTGCAAGCACAATTGACCTAGCACACATTTAAGTGCTTGATGCTATATTATAAGTTTTGGGCCACAATGTGCAAAGCATTAACTAGTAAAATGCATGCTGTTTTTGTGAGGTATTAAGTGCAAAATTGACCTCAACATGTACATGAATATTCGGCCTTGGGTAGCCTATTGAAGGCCTTAGCTTTTCCTTGATGCTCAAATAAATTGTATTGAATTGCTTGATGTAGTATAAAATGTGCATGACCATTGTGTATTCAAGCTAAAAAGTGGCCATATGACCATTTAAACTCCTTGTCATATTCGCCATAAGCAAGCACAATGAGGTTTTAATAAATTGAATTTGTTTGAATTAGCTCAAGAGCTAAGAGGGCCACAATTGGACAAGGGAAGGAAAAGGTGATCGAATAGCCGAAAAAGCCGTTCGACAACATCCGAGGTAAGTCCTCAAGAAGTGACCCTACTTGAATTATGTGAAATAAAGTATGGATGTGTATTGATTATTGATTATGTATGTATGAGCATTTGAATTCTACCCGGCTAAGTCCCAAGGCGAATAGGCTTGTGATTATATTTGCGTTTTGAGCCTTAGTAATGAAAATGAAATATGTATGTCCAATGATTATTGATGTATGTGTACGAGAAATTGAATGATATCCGGGCTAAGCCCGAAGACAATTATGCTGGAAATTATATCCGGGTTAAGACCAAGGCAATTGTGCTAGTGGCTATATCCGGGCTAAGACCAAGGCATTAAATGCGAGTTATTCTATCCGGGCTAAGACCAAGGCATTTGTGCACGTGATTATATCCGGTTATATTCAAGAATCTTGGGCTGGAGGTGAGTGTTGGTTGCTGTAATGAATTCAATTAGTACTCTCGAAAAGCCCAAAGGACAAGGTACGTTATATGTGCATTGGAAAGTCGACATGTTTGAGCAACATTCGCTCAATCGACTAATAAATTTCAGTTATTGAATTGATTGATACTTTGTGAAAGTATATAATGATGAAGTGTGAAGTAAGAATGTGTATGAATGAAATGATGCATTTGGCTATGTGAATGTATTGCTGTAATTAGAGCTGATTATATTCCTTGAGACTTACTAAGCATAAAAAAATGCTTACCCCGTTACTTTGGCTCTCTGTTTTATAGATTTCGCTAGATAGCAATCGGATTCGGGATCAATAAAGTCGAAGTCATCCACACTATCCACGCCTCTATTTTGGTATAAATTTTGGTTGAACTTTGAAATGGCATGTATAGGACTACCCTTGTTGGTTGAATATGTTGTGATGTATATATATACGGCCATGCGAAAATGGCTCGTAAAAGTGAAGTATCGACTTAGACTAATTGTGGTTTGTATGTATATATTTGGTGTCATGATGTGGCTATGGCTTGGAAATGGGAATGTTGGTCATATGATCAGCCATTGGCATGGTTAAAATGATCATATATGAACCTATGTATGGCAAGACTAGTTGGTTCATGGAGACTACCAAATAGGTAAGACCTACCTTAAAAACAGATGCTGCCAGCTGCAGTGACGTGAATGTGAAAAATCACCCAAATTCGTAGGAATGGAATTAAATAGTGAATAAGCTATGTAAGCGAACCTTGATGAGTCTATTTTTATATGGAAGAAACGAAATGGTCATAGGAGTTACATGTTAAGAGATATTAAAGCTATTGTGAGACAGGGCCAGAATGGTTTCTGGGTTCCCTGTCGCAACTTTAAAAATTTACTATAAATTATCCAAAAAGAATTAGGAGACATACCTTATATGTAAAGATTCCATTTTGAGTCTAGTTTCATTAGAAACAAACGTTACCAGTATTAAAGCCTTGTACAGAGAGATATTCAAGTTATACCATACGAAGGTCAGAGCAGTCGATCCCTGTAACATGGGTGACTTTAACTAATAAACTGTACCAATTTGCCCTACCAAAAATTCTAGAAATAAATCCATGGATGGATATATGAGTCTAAATTCAGGGAAAATTTACGAAACCAGTTTCCGAGTTTTGAAACTCGAGATATGATTTTTAAGGCGACAGTGACGCAGTTTTCCAGCCTGACTGGAAATGTCAAATGGATGGGCAAAACAAGTGAACTTGGCTTGTTAACCCCTCGTGTCCGACAACCGGCGATGGTCTCGGGTTCGGGGTGTTACAGCAGGTGTGTTCATCAACCCAAATGGCATAACCAAGAACTCTTAGTGACCATGCCGAGTTCTGAATGCCGTCTTGTGAATATCCACCTCCTTAAGCCTCAACTGATGATACCCAGATCAAAGGTCAATCTTGGAAAATACTGAAACTCCTCTAAGTTGGTCGAATAAATCATCGATTCTCGGCAGTGGGTACTTGTTCTTAATCATCAGTTTGTTCAACTACCGATAATTGATGCACATCCGCATTGACCCATCTTTCTTCTTTACGAACAACACTGGTGCTCTCCATGGAGACACACTTGGTCTAATGAAGCCTCTATCAAATAACTCTTGAATTTGGGCTTTCAGCTCCACCAACTCCTTCGGTGCCATCCTATAAGGTGCAATGGACTCTGATGCCGTTCCAGGCAACAAGTCGTTTCCAAACTCAACCTCTCGGTTCGGGGGCAAACCCAGAAGCTCCTCTGGAAAAACATCTTGAAAATCCTTGACGGTTCTAATTTTATCCACTGTCAGATCCTTAGTTTCTGATTGGCTTACAAATGCCAAATAAGCCTAACATCCCTTTCGAATCCACTTCTCGGCTTTCAATGCTGATACCACATTAGACAGATAATCCCTACGCTCGCCTATCACCAAAACCTCCTCATCCTTTGTGGTATTTAACATTATTCGCTTAGCAGCACAATCCAGAGTAGCCCTATGCTTAACAAGCCAATCCATTCCCAAAATGAGATCTAATTCTCTGAAAGGTAGCTCCATCAGATCTCCAGAGAAAACTTTTCCTTGAGTTTCTATGGGCACATCTCTATACAGTTTATCTACCCTAACCGAGTGACCCAAAGGATTTAGTATAGATACCCCACTCACGGTCTCCTCAGAGCGCACACCGAGCGACCCAAATATAGCACATGCAACATATGAATGGGTAGATCCAACATCTATCAGCGCAGTGTATGGCATACTGGAAATCAGAAACGTACCAATTATGATGTCAGGTGCATCACCCTCCTCTCGACGACGAGCTGCATACACCAACGCCGGCTGACGAGCCTTAGCAAATCCAGCACCCCTGCCAGGTGCTCCTCTTCCTCGACCGTTTCCATTACCACCACTGCCTTGCCCATTCCTCTCGAAAACTGTGGACTACCCCTCACTGGTTGAGCGCCCTCTGCTCTAAAACTTGAACCTGATATGGTTCTTGGGGACAATCCTTAACCCTATGCTTCATAGATTCACACCGAAAACAAGCACCAGAACGTTTCCGACACTCACCCATATGCATCTTCCCACAATTCCTACAACCCTACAATCTAACAGCATTCATCGATACTGCTTGAACTGGCTCCATTACCCTTGCTCTCTTAACATTCCTGTTCATACCACCTGAAAGTTCTGAATCTCTCTTAAAATGATTTTAATCTTTCTCACGATTCTGTCTTTTTGTATGCTTCACTTTTTCAGCTATCTTAGCTTTCTCCACTAAAGCAGCTAAGTTACACTTCCTCTGCAGAGCAATTAGAACCCTAAGTTCATCTCTCAGACCATCCTCGAAGCGTACGCTATGCTCATACCCTGTAGCAACAATCCCAGAAGCATACCGGCTCAGTCTCAAAAACTCAGACTCATACCCAGCCACTGACTTACTCCCTTGGACCAGGTTCAGAAATTCTTTCTGGCGAGCGTCCACGTAACTAGCCCCAACATACTTTCCTTTGAAGGCTATCTTAAACAGCTCCCAAGTCACACTGTCAGTAGTAGTTCTATCTCTCACCGTGAGCCACCACTGATAAGCCTCATCCCTGAGTAACGATATGGCTCCCTTCAGCTTCTGCTGCATAGAGCAGTCCAGATCGTCCATAATCTGCTCTGTGGCTTCTAACCAATACTCAGCCACATTCGGAGCTACACCAGATAAGCCCCTAAATAACTCTCCTCCATTGGCTCGGAGTCGTTCAGAAATAGACCCCCGAATTCCGTTTCTCGTACTTGCCCCAGCAACCCTTTCCAAAACTCAGAGCATTGCCTGGGACAGAGCATCGTCCCCAGCACCTCGATCATGAGATCTACCTCTGTTGCCGGTGGTACCGGTGCATCTGCTACCGGTACATGTCCTGAAGACGAAGATTTAGATTGAGCATTACCTCGGCCACGTCGACGGCCTCTTCCACGAGCTACTCTTGAATCATTTTGTATTATCTCATTAAGAATTTTATGAATCAATTTAATATTTCAGTGTTTATTACAGATGTCTTATGAATAACAATAATTTAGAGTTTGAGTTTGTTTCCTTTTGCTGTAGCCTAGCTACAGTCTCAGTCTACTTATCAGACTTTCTACGGTTCCAGTGCTACCCTAACTAAAATACCATGATAAGGTTTTGTACAAGCATATAAAAGATATTTCAGAAACAATCAGAAAGGCTCAAAAAACTTACAGACTTGGGCTGGAGATTCGATGTGCCACCTTCTAAAAAAACCAAATTTTAGAAAACCGATTTTAATCTTTAAAATCATCTATTTGTAAAGAGAAAATATTGGAAACATTATCGAAAACAATTTATAATCAAGTTCCAGAAAAAAAATGATTTTCAAAAACATTTATTCAGTGTTTCTTTACAAGCTCCCATTTTTAGACCCGTTCCACAGCCGAGTTGTTGCAACTTGGCTTTGATACCAGTAAATGTAACACCCCAAACCCGGCCCAGACATTATGGCCAAATCTGACGCGTCACATGGACTTATGACTTAGTATGCATTCGTTGGTTTAAGTGATTGGGTTGGTCTTTGTAAAAATAGCGGTTGAATGAAAAGTCGGTTTATCAATCTTTAGGCTATCCATTCGTTGTGCTTGTTGAGTCTTGGAAAACGTTCATTAATTTTGAAAACCTGTGCAGCCTAACACTAGCAGTTTCGACATAGTATAAATATAATCAGAAAATAAAACCACAGCGAAAAAGAAATTTAAATAGCGGCCTTATTACAACTTAAAACCCAAAATTAAATCAGAATATAAAATAATAAAAATAAACTAACTTAGAAAAACCAACTTTGCAGATGATGTGGCCACTCTGAATCCCTCATAGCTCCAAGCCCACTATGGTTGGGGATTTCCTGCAGAGATGAAAATAAAGGGTGAGTTTGGTAAACTCAGAGTGTAACATAACCCAACCATAGCCCAAAACAGAACAAACCTCAGAGTCGGACTTATCGGGCCTTGGCCCAATCTGAAATCGAGAATGAAACCCATAGGCCCATAGTAGATACAGAACAAATATATCATGAATGCAGAAATCCCAACCCAGAGCCATCCATAACACCCCCGTACCAGCTTTACACCATGTGGGGAGACTACTCGACCCACCCAAACGCTACACACCACAGAAATTGTAGCGAGGCTGCCAAATATTGTGACGAAGTCACCAGATACAGATATTGTGGCTAGGCCACCAGAATAGATATATATATGTGGCGAGGCCACTAGATTGTAGCGAGGCTGCCAGATATTGTGACAAGTCACCAGAACAGATATACATGGCGAGGCTACTAGATTGCAGGGAGGCTGCCAAAATGCTTCCTTCATCAATACGAACCCATGTCCCATGCAACAGAAATAATATGTCATGGCATACGTATACAGAAACAGAACATTATGCTTTTCAGAAAAAATATATCCCTAGGGGTAAAATCGTAATTTTGCATGCATAAGGGTGTTTCAGTAATTATTACCTATTACTAAGGTTTCATGCTCATTCTAACGTTTACCAAGTAATCAGAAGTACTTACCTCGTCTTTTTACCAAAGTGGGCCTGTTGGCCTATTGGCTCGTTTTCGGCCCATTAAGCCCAAAAATACCGTTGTGCACGAAAATGCACACTCTGCACTCTAATTATCCAAATGCATCATATTCATTAACAACTATCTCACGAGCGCTCGCACGCTTGCGAGTTCCCAAAATACAAACGTTTCGGTATTTCAGCTTTTACCGATTTAGTCTAAGGGAGGGCGTCGTTTACACACCTGGTTGATGATGATTGATGACGATATCTCCCACGCGATAATCCTAAAATCGATCACTAACACATTAGACTTACGAATTAACGATAACTAACATAAATCCACGTCAACTAACCCAATCATCATGGAAGTTAGTCATTTACGCACGAGGGGCAAAATAGTTATTTTACCCCCTAGGGGTAAATCGGTAGTCCTACCCTACAAGGGTATTTTAGTAATTTACAACTTATCCACTTGGGCCTACGGACCCATTGGGACCACATTGCCCATTTCATCCCATCGCGGCCCAAAATAGCCGTCCTACTGCTAGAGTAATGAGAAATACACACCTGTTAGGAGACTGCAGTTAATCCATGCTCCAAACCGTCTTAGCTGACGCCCAACCCCAACGAGCACGTCACAAAGCGAAAAGGATCAACCAAGAAGGGTATGCCTACTCTGCTCATGGTTTGCTCTATTTAAAGCCAGCTCTCCATCTACTCTTATGTTAGCTTCCCGATGTGGGATCCCTCCATCACCAGAGTTTAAAACCAACACCAACTCTTGCCGTCCCAACATAGCAAAATAATCAACCTCTGCGTGCCAAGGGATTCGAACCAAAGTCCTCTCACATGCCAACTCACGCCACCACCACTAGGCCATCAACTCATTTGTGTCATAAATCCAACACATTAAACTTTAAAGCGCACCTACTTGCTTCCAGATTTATTGAAAAGAAAAACAAAAATATATTACAAGAGCCAAGACTTGAACCTTGGCCCCCTTTGCTTCCTCCATGGCGTCACTTCCTTGTCCCCTAAGTGGCGCCACCTTGCCACTACACCACACTCCTTTTTGTGTCATCTTTTACCCCTTTACTCTTAAAGCCCAAACGCCAATTACATCACCTGTTCATAAAATTAAAATTTCGAAGACTACCACGGATTTAACTTAAGTTTGGGCCTTCCAAAGGCCTACTAACCTACTAAAATATATATTTTAACCAACCAGAACACACACAAATTTTAAAAATCACAAAAACACAGAAAACCCAAAAATTGGGGCGTTACACATGCTTAGCACATTTTATGAATGATTTTTCCATAGATTTGGTGAATCCGATACTCCTAATGCCTTAATTTCATATTTTATACTTAGATGAGCATAGGAGAGTGAAAGGAACGAGAAACGGGCCAAAAATAGAGAAAATAGGCCAATGTACGAAATCAACACGACCGTGTCAATTTGGCAGAATCGAAGCACGACTCACACGGGTGGACCACACACCTGTGCCTATTTAACAGGCTTGACCACGGCCTAAAGTAATCACACATGGGCATGTCACACGGGCATGTCCCTGCCGAGCCCAAGTCTAGTCCAATTCGGAAAAGGCTAATTTTGAGGGTTCTTAGGCATTCTAAAGCCTATAAATACACCCGTGAGGAGGAAAAAAAGGGAACACATAGAAAAGGAGGCAGGAACTGCTCAAGGAAAGCTGATTGATCTATCTCAGAAACTGGATTCATCATCAAGATTGAAGATCTCCCCTCAATTTCCCTTCAGGTGATTTGGGTTTTTCTTTTTGTTTTGTATTCATTATTCTTCTAAGATGTTTACCTTTTTAGTTATGAACTAAAACCCCTAAATACCTAAGGGGAATGAAACTTAAGACAGATCTTGTTATTATTATCTGAATTGTATGATAAATATTTGACTTGTTCTTAATTATGTGTTCTTAATTCTTATCTTGATATTCCAGGATATTAATTCAAGTTAAGCTTTTATTCAGAAGAGGAATAGGCCCTTTCTAAGAGTACATTTGTCATAATTAAGCGGAGTTGATTCCGCGCCTAGAGATAGGGTGACAAGATTTTGCCGGATTAGGGTGAAACCTAATAAAGGGATCCATAGATCGAGTTAATGCAACCCTAGGGAGTTAATTAGAAAGAGATTTTAATTATTCAACCTAGGGTTAGACGTTGTTAGTCTCAAAAGGGATAATAATATAACTTAGGGATCTCTACGGATCAAGTCAAATGAATAAATCGTCTGATTCAGAGTGAAATAACAAGTGAAGTCTAGGTGGATTTTTCCTTAGGTATTATCTTAATTCAATCATTTAACCAAAAGTAAATCCCCAAATTTATTTTCTGTGATTTCTTAGTTTAGTTAATTACTTAGATAAATAAAACCCCTTTAGTTTTTTAGGCTAGATAATAAAAAGAAAGTTAAAACTATTACTTTTATTTCCTTTGGGTTCGATAATCCGGTCTTACTAAAGCTATACTACTGTTCGATAGGTACACTTGCCTTCATCGTGATAATAGATAGTTTCAAGAACGATTCATTATAAATATTTAAAACCTGTCACGAATATCACGTATCAAGAGGATTTAGCCTGGATGGGTAATCTGTTGATCTCAAATATAGAAAGGATCTAGCCCGGACAAGTGTTCCTTAAGTGATCGAGCCTCTCGAAGAATATGTGTGCATTAAAGATTTAGCCTGGATGTTTAATCCGATTAAGATTTGAATTTAGCCTGGACTGGTAATTCAGATCTGATCTCATTTTAGTACATGTCATCATAGGGGATTTAGCCTAGACTGATAATCCTAAAAATACTCTATGAGTCTATATTACGAGGGATTTAGCCTGGACTGGTAATCCCATCGTAAGATGTGAGGTTCGTAGAAGTGCATACTTGAGAAAATCACTCTTATGACTTGACGAGAAATGGATAATCCATCGAGATCTTTGAGATACTTAACAGGATTAACATGAGGTAAAGAAATGAAAATGCTAGATGATGAGCTCATCTAAGATAAATTACATGAGGAATTATTGTAGAACTAACTTGATGTTTGAGTGCATGTATTAGGGGGCTTTCCTATATTTATTGGATTGGTAGGTTAACATGGTTGTATGCTAAATAAGTCAGTATGTTTACTTTCTAGTTATTCAGGATTACTAAGCACTTAAATGCTTACCCCCTTTTATTTTCCCTATCTTACAGAGCTCATGGACTCGTGAAGATTGGAAGACGGTTGGAGTATTGTCAACACTATCGACTTGTCTCGCTTTGGTATTATAGATACTTTTATTTTGTTTAATGGCGTGTATAGGGTTTTTGGTTATTTTGTTATATGTGTCATTTGGCTAGCCAATGTAAGGGCTTAAATGATATACTTATTCTTTTGTATATAGCCATAAGAGATGGCTCATATTGATGTAGGTCATAATCCTACTAATGATGCACATTTATGTTTTAATGTCTCATGAGATATGATGATGAGGTTTATTATGGATGAATGCTAATAATGGACCTAATAAATCTAGAGTGGACATAGCATATAAGGTATGTGGATATAATATGGCCTAAGGGTAAAATGCATTATGTTAATCCCTAAAACGAAACAAATAATCTCACATGTGTTAAATCGATGAGATGAGGTTAACATACAATGAGTGATGTTAAGATTGTTTAAGAGTATAATTAGGCCATGTTACATACCATTGAAGTCCCTAATGGTGTATGGACGATAGAGGATGATCAAAGGCTTGGAAAATAGCCATAAAAAGGTCCACACGGGCATGTGTCTAGGCCGTGTGAGACACATGGTCAATCCCCATAGGTGTGTTGCCGGGCCGTGTGTCCCCTGCACCTAAAAATTTAGGTCAGTTTGCATGATAGTAAACACACGGGTTGACACACGGCCGTGTGTCTCAACTGTGTGGAGGACACGGCTTAGTACACGGACGTGTGCCTTCGCTATGTGCCTCAAAATGAATGATGACATCATAAACAGAATGTTCGGGTTTTTAGACACGAGTAAGGACACGGGCATGTGCTTGGCTGTGTGAAAACCCCTGTAGGTTCGAAATAGAAAATAAATTCTAATACTTCAACACGGGTTAGGGACACGGGCATGTCCCTAAGCACACGGGCGTGTGCATTGTCTCTACATGGGCGTGTGAAGCTTAACCTAGAAAATTTTCCAAAAATTTTCTTAGGTTCTCGATTTAGTCTCGGACCATTCTCAATGTATGTTTTGAGTCTTGTAGGCCCATATTAAGGACACTAAGATGTTGTTTGATTGGTTTTAATTTGGTACAAAATTTTATAACTCGTATTTTTGAAAATGTCCTAGTATGTGTCTGGTAATGCCTATTACCTGATCCCAGTCTCGAGTATAGGTAAGAGGTGTTATAACATGGGGGAAAATGACCAAAAAGTTCTTATTAAAGTATTTCCCATCAGCTAAGACAGCTAAGTTGAGGAATGATATCTCTTCCTTCATGTAAATGGATTAGAGACCTTATATGATGCATCGGAGAGGTATAAGGATTTATTGAGAAGGTCCCCTCACCGTGGGTTACCTCTATGGTTACAAGTTCAAACCTTCTACAATGGTTTGAACCCCTCAACTAGGTAGTTAATCGATGCAGCCGCTGGTGGGACTCTGAATAACAAAACAACTGAAGTGGCTTATGTGTTTATAGAGGAAATGTCACTAAATAATTATCAGTGGCAAGTTATGAGAATGAAGCGGATGAAAGTAGCAAGTGTTTTTAATGTAGATGCGGTCACCATGTTATCGAATCAGGTAGAACTTTTGAATAAAAAGATTGATGGTTTATATGGTTCTACACAAGTACATCTAGTGATGCAATGCAACGCAAATGAAGGAGGGAACCATCCAGAAAGTCAATCGTATAGCCTTAGCACGAAGAACAAACAAGTCAACTATATGGGTAATAATTCTAGATCTCAGAACAATTTTCATAGTAACACTTATAATGCATGTTGGAGGAACTATCCCAATTTCTCTTGGGGTGATCAAGGAAATCAAAGACCACAACCCACTCCTGGCTTCCAACAACAACCTTACCAGCAAAAGAAAAAGCTAAACCTTGAGGAGATGCTGACAAAGTTTATTTTGGTGTCAGAAACCCATTTCCAAAACATCAAAACCGCACTCAAAAATCAACAAGGGTCGATTCAAGGGCTTGAGAATCAAATATGTAAGCTTGCTAAGCTAATTTCAAAAATACCACAAGGTAGCTTGCCTAGTAACACTAAAACTAACCTAAGAGAGTAGCTTCATACGAAACGGTTAGTTGAACCTAAACCAGAATTAAGGCAAGAAAGTATAGGAAGTCAAGGTAAGGTTGAAATAAGTGACATTTAACAAAAATCGGTAGGTAAGGAGTATAAACCTCATGTGTCATATCCAAATACGATAAAGAAAGACCACACAAACGAACAATTTGGTAAATTTCTTAAACTTTTGAAAAACTTGCATATTAACTTACCGTTTATTGAAGCTCTTTCGCAGATGCCAAATTCCATAAAACTTTTAAAGAAGCTTTTAGCAAGCAAGTAGAAGTTAGATGATTCATCGCACGTGGAGCTAAATGCAGTTTGCTCAGCTATCTTGCAGAATAAACTACCTAACAAATTGAAAGAACTAGGGAGTTTTACTATTCCTTGTTTAATTGGTAGTTTAATGTTAATAATGCTTTAACTGATTTAGGGGCGAGTATTAATGTCATGCCCTATAAAATGTTTAAGCAGGTCTTGGGAAACCCAAACAAACTGGGATGAATATTCAACTAACATATAGAACCATTAGATTTCCTAGGGGTATTGTTGAAGCCATTCTTGTCAAAACCGATGAATTCATTTTCCTAGTTGATTTTGTTATTTTATGTGACAGCCCTAAAGTGACCCTAGTCGGAAAGTGGTTTCGGGACCACTAAACTGAGTCATAAAAATAATTAACCGTCATAGTTGATGCTTATTATATGTATGTATGCATGTATAAAAATTTCATATTGGAATTTTGTTAATTGTAAGTGAATTTTATTAAATAGGACTTATGTTGGAAAATTTAGAAATGTGCTAGGCAAATGTAAAGTGGCCTATTTATGCATGTTGTAAAATAATTGTACCTGCATGTCAAATTAACCAAAGAACAAGATGGTGGCCGGCCATGCTATAAGTTAAAGCCTATTATAAACATTTGGTGTTAGTGTTTTATGGGAGAAAGAATAAAATAAAAGGTTAGCAATAAAGTAATGAAAAGGGAGGGGTGATGAAAACAAAATTGTCTCATCCATGTTTCTCCCCCCCACATTGCCGTGACTTGAGGAAGAAAGAAAAGAAGAAATTGGTTCTTCTTGGCCGAAATGAAAAGAGGAAGAAGGGAATGAAGCATTCGGTTATCCTAGGTCAATATTAAGGTAAGAAAGTTTATACTAGTTCTTGAAATTTTAGTTGATATGGAGTGAGATATCAAGTTATTTTTGTAACCCATGTTGAAATTTTGAGTGTGGAATGAGTAAGGTTTTCGGCCATGGAGATTAATAAGGGTGATGGTTGTTGTTACATGCTAAATCTAGATGAACAATGGTAGTTGCTTACATCTTGATATTTATGAGTTCCTTTCTTGGTTCTACCTTAGACCCACGAAGTATATTTTTATTTAGTGTTGTTGGAGATTGATGATAGAAGCTAATGAGTGAGAGTTGGATAGATATTATGAGGTTAAAATTCATAGGATTGTAAGCTTGTAAGTTGGATGATGAAATTCATGCTTTGTGAGGGTAAATGGGTTAAAAGGAGCATTCGGCCATGATGTAAAAGCATGATGAAGTGATGTTAAATGCTTTGAATATTGAGTATATGTTGTTATAAGTTGAATTTAAGGTTTGTTAAATTGTCTTTGTCATTGCTTAATATGTGTAGTTAAAGAAAAAATTGTTAAAGTGCTTAGTTAATTCATATTAGGTTAATGTATGTGTTTTGAATTGATGGAATGGGAGGATGCTTTAATTGTGTTATGAACAATTATATGTTAAATTAAGGTTTGCTAAGCTAGCTATTAAGGTGAAGTACAAATGTTAATATTTGATTGCTAGTGTATATATGGGTATTAGCAGAGTTTTAAACTTGAAACAAAATGGTATTTAGTCAATACAAGTAACCATATTCAGTAGAATGTATTAAGTATAGAATCGGCCTCAACATAGACATGCATATTCGCCACATGAGGTAGATTGATGTTGCATGTATTCGGTTAGAGGCAAGCATATTGATGCTTTTATCTTGGCTTAGATAATCGGCTAAAAGAGAGTGTGGGCTAATATGTTGAGTTAAGTCATGATTTCATATATATGTGACTCTAATGTCTAATGTATATATGGGTTAAGTACCTTGAGTTTCTCTTTTTGATGTTCAAATGATTAAATCAATTTGTTTGTTAAATTAAGCTCAAGAGCAAAGGGGAACTAAATCCGATAAAGGGAAGGAAAAAGTGATCGAATAGCCGTCGAAATCATTTGACAACATCCGAGGTAAGTTTTCGAGTAATGAAACGTAGTTTACGATTTGATTAAGACATGACGTATAATCATAATTAATATACGGTGATATAATGGTTCTACTTGAATTATATGTTGAGTTAATTAGTCTATACGTATGATGGGTAGCCGTTTGTGCATAGAGATCATGTCACAAAGCAAACAAAATCATGCTGTTTGTATGTGGCTATTGAGCCGAAAATGGGAATGCTTAATAATTGACTTGTGTTTGAATTCTAGTTATGAAAATGAGATAAAGATGTGTCATGATTTACTGATATGTGCATGAATATTCGGATGATAACCGGGCTAAGTCCCGAAGGCATTTGTGCTAGTGACTAATTCCGGGCTAAGTCCCGAAGGCATTTGTGCGAGTTACTAATTCCGGGCTAAGTCCCGAAGGCATTTGTGTGAGTTACTATATCCGGGCTAAGTCCCGAAGGCATTTGAGCGAGTGGCTATATCCGGTTAAAGCCCGGAGGTACTTGGTTTGGGAATGAGCGATCTTGCTGTAATAAATTTCAATTATTATGCTCGTAAAATCCCAATGAAGAGGTATGTTTCGTATATGCATTGGATTAGTTGATTCCCTTTAAATAGTATTCGCTCAGTCGTTTAATGAGCTTCCGGCTTTTGGTTAAGTTGATCTCTTGTATGAGTACAAGGGTTGGTGATGTGAAGTAGGTATGATTTTGAGAATGTGTGTATATGAAATTATCCGTTTAGTCATATGAATGCTATACTTCAATTGTGCCTAATTTCATTGCTCAAAACTTACTAAGCATTAAATGCTTATTCCGTTTCTTTGATTCTCTGCTTCATAGATTTTGGTTCGTCAGCTATCGGACTCGGGATGTCGAAGTCGAAGTCGTCCACACTATCAAAGCCCTTTTGGTACACTTTTGGTTGAACTCTGAAAATGGCATGTATAGGACTACCCTTTTGTTGTTAGTCAAGTACCTTGGTGTTGTATATATTTGGATAGCCATGCGAAAATGGCTTATATATTTTGAGCATAGTGTTATAATCATTTTGTATGTATATGGTTAATGAGAGGTGTGGATATGCTTGGCAATGATTGGCCATTGGAATGGTTAATCATGATCATATTTTGTGCTATATATGCTAAAAGGGCTAGTTGAATCATGGAAACTATGAAATAGGTAAAGTCTACCTTAAAGGTAGATGCTGACAGCAGAAGTGATGTAAATTTGAAAAATCGCTAAAAATATTATAAATGGAATTAAATAGTGAATAAATTATGTAATTGAACCTTGATGAATCTACTTTCATATGGAAGAAATGAAACGATCATATGAGTCCTAATTTAGGAGATATTTAATTTTTCGTGGAACAGGGCCAGAGCGATTTCTGGATCCCCTGATCTTACTTTGGAAATTCACTATAAATTAACCAGAGATAATTAGAAGTCATTCCATATATTTATAGATTCCTTTTTGTGTCTAGTTTCGTTAGAAACAAACGGAATAAGTAATGAAGCCCTGTACAGGAAGATATATAAGTCGTAATGCATGAAGGTCAGAGCAGTCGAACCCTGAAACAGGGGAGACTTCAACTAATAAACTGTACTAATTAGCTCAACCAAAAATTTTAGAAAAATATTTGTAGATGGAATTATGGGTCTAGTTTCAAAAAAAATTTACGGAACTGGTTTTCGAGTTTTGGAACTCGAGATATGATTTTTAAGGTGACAGTGATGCAGTTAGCCAGCTTGTCTGGAAATTTTAAATGAACTGTGCTTTACAATGGAATAAGTCCGTAAATACCTCGTGTTCGACTCCGGCCACGGTCTCGGGTACGGGGTGTTACAATTTTATTGGTATCAGAGCTACGGTTTAGTCGATTCTAGGACTACCGTAATACGTTTGGGTCTAGCTATACATGCCATGATGTGATTATTTGATAGTGTGGTGATTTCTGACAATTGAAAATGTGTTTATTTATAGTAATGGATCCCAATCCCGACCGAGCGGTAGCTGATGATCTTGAGAGTGTAGCACCGCTCCCACACAAGGAACAGCGCCGGCGGACTCTCAACCTATTGCTAGTAATCCGAATGATGAAGCTAGACAAGCTTTTTATAGCATGATGAATGATTGGTTCAACCAATACATTCGAACTAATACGGCTGTTTCACAACCTCCATTCCCGACTAATACCACCCCCGCACCTACAATACCTCCGAAATCGACCAAATAAGGTCAAATAAGCCCCAGCTGATGTAATCCGAAAACACGGGCTCTTGAATTTAAAGCTACGAAAGCGATGATTCCGAGCAACCTGAATTTTGGTTGGACAACACTATTCGGGTACTCGATGAGCTATCTTGCACACCCGATGAGTGCCTAAAGTGTACTATCTCCTTGCTACGTGATTCTGCCTACTATTGGTGGAATACGTTGACTTCTGTTGTGTCCAGAGAGCAAGTAACTTGGGAGTTTTTCCAAACCGAGTTTCGAAAAAAGTATATCAGTCAGAGATTCATGGATCAAAAACGGAAGGAATTTCTTGAACTTAAACAAGGTTACATGTCGGTTACCGACAATGAACGAAAATTTGTAAGGCTTAGCCGGTACGCTCGAGAATGTATTTCCTCAGAAGCCGTGATGTGTAAATGTTTCGAGGATGGGCTGAATGATGATATAAAGCTGTATGTTGGCATTTTGGAAATCCGAGAATTTGTGGTACTTGTCGAGCGAGCTTGCAAAGCCGAGGAGCTCAGTATGGAGAAAAGAAAAGTTGAGGTGGGAGCAAAGGAGTTTCGTAAGAGGTCTTCGGGGAAGCCCTTCCAACAGTCATCGAAGAAATTTAGAGATGACTTAGGCGGTCTAGAGACACTTCGGTTTTTCTAGACGAGATCGCGATCGACCCCGTGAGTGCACGAGTCACTTGATCGCCAAGTGTTGGATATGATCGTCGAGACGAGCGGAGTGTCGATGTTGTGGTAAATGGCATTCGGGAGTTGTAGATTCCATGACCGCTCTGTTACAAGTCGGTCACCGACCACTTTATTAAAGATTGCCCGAGATTGTCCGAAGCAACGTAAATCGAGTGGGAAACCCGGTGCTACTCTTGCTCGGGTAGACCATCTAGAAATACGGGTAATGCTAGTGGCGGTCGAGAGGATCTAGAGATGCTACAACTAGATCTCGAGGCTCGTGCTCTGCTAGAGCTTATGCTATCTGGCGCACGAGGATGCTTCCTCGCCGATGTTATTACCAGAACTTTTACTCTCTTTGATACTAATGTGATTGCTTTGATTGACCCTGGTTCTACTCATTCTTATATATGTGAAACCTTAGCATCCAATAAGACTCTACCTGTTGAGTCTACTGAGTTTGTAATTCGGGTGTCAAATCCTTTGGGTCGTTACGTGCTTGTCGACAAAGTGTGCAAGAAATGTCCCCTAGTAATCCGAGGTTCCTGTTTTCCGGTCGATTTGATGCTCTTACCGTTTGATGAATTTGATGTTATCCTCGGTATGGATTGGTTGATCGTACATGATGCAATTGTAAATTGCAAAAGAAAAACCATCGATTTAAGGTGTGTAAATAACAAGGTAATCCGAGTTGAGTCTATTGACTTGAATAGGTTGCCAGCTGTAATATCATCGATGTTGGCTCAGAAATATGTAAGAAAGGGGTGTGAACCATACCTTGAGTATGTACTTGATGACAAAGAGTTAGAAAAGAAGCTGAATCGTGCGCTGGTTTGTGAATACCGGATGTTTTTCCCGAAGGATTACTGGGTTTACCACTGCTCGGAGGTAGAGTTTGGTATTGAGCTTGTACACGGACTACACCGATTTTGATAGCTCCGTGTCGTATGGCACCAACAAATTAAAGGAATTGAAAGCTCGGTTGCAAGAGTTGACGGATAGAGGTTTCGCTCGACCAAGTTTCTCACCTTGGGGTGCACCAGATTGTTTGTGAAAAGAAGGACGGAACCATGAGGTTGTGCATCGACTATCGTCGACTTAATAAGGTGACAATAAAGAATAAATATCTGATACCGCGCATTGACAATTTGTTTGATCAACTAAAGGGAGCCTCAGTGTTTTCAAAGATAGATTTGAGATCGGGTTATTATCAGCTGCGAATTCGAGATTCGGATATACCCAAAATAGCTTTCAGAACGAGATACGGTCACTACGAATTCTTAGTGATGCTGTTTGGGCTCACTAATGCCCCTGCGGTATTTATGGATTTGATGAATCGGATCTTCAGACCGTATTTGGATCGGTTTGTAGTTGTGTTTATCGATGATATTTTGGTCTATTCGAGAAATGAAACCGATCATCTTTGAACACACGGGATTAGTGTTGCAAATTTTACAGGATAAGCGACTATATGCTAAGTTCGATGAAGTGTGAGTTACGGTTAAGAGATTCACTTCTTGGGTCATGTGGTATCTCATGACGGTATTCGAGTTGATCCGAACAAAATTTTGGCCATCTTGAATGGAAGCCTCAGAAATATTATCGAGGTTCGGAGCTTTTTGGGACTTACTAGGTTACTTACCGACGGTTTGTAAAGGTTTCTCGATGATAGCCACACCAATGACGAAACTACTTCAGAAAGATGTTAAGTTTGAATGGATGGAAAAGTGTCAGAAAAGTTTCGACCAATTGAAAACTCATTTGACGGAAGCTCTAGTACTAGTGCAGCCCGAATCAGGCAAAGAGTTCGTCATTTACAGTGATGCATCCTTGCTTGGGTTGGGTTGTGTATTAATGCAAGAAGGTCGAGTTGTAGCTTATGCGTCGAGGCAACTGAAGCCACATGAAAAAAATTATCCAACCCATGATCTCGAACTGGCTGCCATCGTATTCGCTTTGAAAATATGGCGACATTACTTATTTGGTGAGAAGTGCCATGTATATTCGGATCACAAAAGTCTCAAATATTTGATGACTCAAAGAGACTTGAATCTGCGACAAAGACGTTGGCTCGAGTTGTTGAAAGATTATGAGCTTGTCATTGACTTCACCCGGGAAAGGCTGATGTGGTTGCGGATGCCTTAAGTCGTAAAACATTGTTTGCTTTACGAGCGATGAATGTACACTTGTCTGTTCTATCCGACAATGTGTTAGTGGCAGAATTAAAGGCCAAACCATTGTTGATTCATCAAATTCGTGAAGCTCAGAAAGTCGATGATGAACTGGTTGCAAAACGGGCTGAATGTGTTTCGAATATGGAATCAGAGTTTCAAATTGATGATGACGATTGTTTGAGGTTTAGAAGTCGTTTGTGTGTTCCAAGAAATTTAGAACTTATTTCGATGATTCTGAACGAAACTCATTGTAGCCGAATGTCAATTCACCCGGGGAGTACGAAAATGTACAACGATCTGAGACATCAGTTTTGGTGGCATGGTATGAAACGAGACATTTCCGATTTCGTTTCAAAGTGCTTAGTATGTCAGCAAGTGAAGGCGAAACATCAAGTGCCTACGGGTTTACTTCAGTCGATCATGATACCTGAATGGAAATGGGATCGAGTCACAATGGATTTTGTGTCTGGGTTGCTAGTGTCGGCAAGTAAGAAAGATGTGATTTGGGTTGTTGTTGATAGACTGACTAAGTCGGCTCACTTTATCCCCGTACGCACGGATTTTCCATTGGATAAACTAGCTGAGTTGTATGTTTCTTAGATTGTGAGATTACACGGGGTACCCATTTCTATTGTGTCGGACAGAGATCCGAGATTCACCTCGCGATTTTGGAAGAAATTGCAAGAAGCTTTGGGTACCAAGTTGTATTTTAGCACCGCTTTTCATCCCCAAACCGATGGTCAATCATAGCGGATAATTCAGATACTCGAGGATATGTTGAGATGCTGCATCCTTGAGTTTAGTGGTTCATAGGAACGGTATCTACCTTTGATTGAGTTCGCTTACAACAATAGTTTTCAGTCAAGCATTAAGATGGCGCCTTACGAGGCTTTATGCGGTCGAAAATGCCGTACACCATTGTTTTGGACCGAGCTCGGTGAAACTAAAATTTTGGAGTTGATTTGATTAAAGATGCCGAGCGAAAGTAAAAATAATTCGTGAAAGTCCGAAGGCGATCGATCGTCGAAGTCGACGCGGATTTGAAACGAAAGGACATTGAGTATCGGTGGGAGATAAAGTATTTCTTAAAGTTTCAGCTTGGAAAAAGTTACTCAGATTTGGGCGTAAGGGCAAATTGAGTCCGAGGTTCATCGGGCCATATGAAATATCCGAACGAGTCGGTCCAGTTGCGTATAGATTGATTTTACCCCCTGAACTTGAAAGGATCCACAACGTTTTCATGTTTCGATGCTTGACGCTACTGATCGATCCTTCGCACATAATAAGTCCCTCCGAGGTTGAAATTCAAGCCGATATGAGTTATGAAGAAGAACCGATTCGTATCCTGGCTCGTGAAGTGAAAGAGTTACGAAACAAAAAGGTTCCTTTAGTAAAAGTGTTATGGCTCAAACATGGGATGGAAGAATCTACTTGGGAGACCGAGAACTTTATGAAAGAACGATACCCAAACCTATTTACCGGTAAGATTTTCGGGGACGAAAATTTCTTAAGTGGGGGAGAGTTGTGACAGCCCTAAAGTGACCCTAGTCGGAAAGTGGTTTCGGGACCGCTAAACCGAGTCATAAAAATAATTAACTGTCATAGTTGATGCTTATTATATGTATGTATGCATGTATAAAAATTTCATATTGGAATTTTGTTAATTGTAAGTGAATTTTATTAAATAGGACATATGTGGGAAAATTTAGAAATGTGCTAGGCAAATGTAAAGTGGCCTATTTATGCATGTTGCAAAATAATTGTACTTGCATGTCAAATTAACCAAAGAACAAGATGGTGGCCGGCCATGCTATAAGTTAAAGCCTATTATAAACATTTGGTGTTAGTGTTTTATGGGAGAAAGAATAAAATAAAAGGTTAGCAATAAAGTAATGAAAAGGGAGGGGTGATGAAAACAAAGTTGTCTCATCCATGTTTCTCCCCCCCCATTGCCGTGACTTGAGGAAGAAAGAAAAGAAGAAATCATTCTTCTTGGCCGAAATGAAAAGAGGAAGAAGGGAGTGAAGCATTCGGTTATCCTAGGTCAATATTAAGGTAAGAAAGTTTATACTAGTTCTTGAAATTTTAGTTGATATGGAGTGAGATATCAAGTTATTTTTGTAACCCATGTTGAAATTTTGAGTGTGGAATGAGTAAGGTTTTCGGCCATGGAGATTAATAAGGGTGATGGTTGTTGTTACATGCTAAATCTAGATGAACAATGGTAGTTGCTTACATCTTGATATTTATGAGTTCCTTTCTTGGTTCTACCTTAGACCCACGAAGTATATTTTTATTTAGTGTTGTTGGAGATTGATGATAGAAGCTAATGAGTGAGAGTTGGATAGATATTACGAGGTTAAAATTCATGGGATTGTAAGCTTGTAAGTTGGATGATGAAATTCATCCTTTGTGAGGGTAAATGGGTTAAAAGGAGCATTCGGCCATGATGTAAAAGCATGATGAAGTGATGTTAAATGCTTTGAATATTGAGTATATGTTGTTATAAGTTGAATTTAAGGTTTGTTAAATTGTCTTTGTCATTGCTTAGAATGTGTGTAGTTAAAGAAAAAATTGTTAAAGTGCTTAGTTAATTGATATTAGGTTAATGTATGTGTTTTGAATTGATGGAATGGAGAGGATGCTTTAATTGTGTTATGAACAATTATATGTCAAATTAAGGTTTGCTAAGCTAGCTATTAAGGTGAAGTACAAATGTTAATATTTGATTGCTAGTGTATATATGGGTATTAGCCGAGTTTTGAACTTGAAACAAAATGGTATTTAGTCAATACAAGTAACCATATTCGTAGAATGTAATAAGTATAGAATCGGCCTCAACATAGACATGCATATTCGGCCACATGAGGTAGATTGATGTTGCATGTATTCGGTTAGAGGCAAGCATATTGATGCTTTTATCTTGGCTTAGATAATCGGCTAAAAGAGAGTGTGGGCTAATATGTTGAGTTGAGTCATGATTTCATATATATGTGACTCTAATGTCTAATGTATATATGGGTTAAGTACCTTGAGTTTCTCTTTTTGATGTTCAAATGATTAAATCAATTTGTTTGTTAAATTAAGCTCAAGAGCAAAGGGGAACTAAATCCGATAAAGGGAAGGAAAAAGTGATCGAATAGCCGTCGAAATCGTTCGACAACATCCGAGGTAAGTTTTCGAGTAATGAAACTTAGTTTACGATTTGATTAAGACATGACGTATAATCATAATTAATATACGGTGATATAATAGTTCTACTTGAATTACATGTTGAGTTAATTAGTCTATACGTATGATGGGTAGCCGTATGTGCATAGAGATCATGCCACAAAGCAAACCAAATCATGCTGTTTGTATGTGGCTATTGAGCCGAAAATGGGAATGCTTAATAATTGACTTGTGTTTGAATTCTAGTTATGAAAATGAGATAAAGATGTGTCATGATTTACTGATATGTGCATGAATATTTGGATGATAACCGGGCTATGTCCCGAAGGCATTTGTGCTAGTGACTAATTCCGGGCTAAGTCTCGAAGGCATTTGTGCGAGTTACTAATTACGGGCTAAGTCCCGAAGGCATTTGTGCGAGTTACTATATCCGGGCTAAGTCCTGAAGACATTTGTGCGAACTACTATATCTAGGCTAAGTCCCGAAGGCATTTGAGCTAGTGGCTATATCCAGTTAAAGCCCGAAGGTACTTGGTTTGGGAATGAGCGATCTTGCTGTAATAAATTTCAATTATTATGCTCGTAAAATCCCAATGAAGAGGTATGTTTCGTATATGCATTGGATTAGTTGATTCCCTTTAAATAGTATTCGCTCAGTTGTTTAATGAGCTTCCGGCTTTTGGTTAAGTTGATCTCTTGTATGAGTACAAGGGTTGGTGATGTGAAGTAGGTATGATTTTGAGAATGTGTGTATATGAAATTATCCGTTTAGTCATATGAATGCTATACTTCAATTGTGCCTAATTTCATTGCTCAAAACTTACTAAGCATTAAATGCTTATTCCGTTTCTTTGATTCTCTGTTTTATAGATTTTGGTTCGTCACCATCGGACTCGGGATTGTCGAAGTCAAGTCGTCCACACTATCAAAGCCCTTTTGGTACACTTTTGGTTGAACTCTGAAAATGGCATGTATAGGACTACCCTTTTGTTGTTAGTCAAGTACCTTGGTGTTGTATATATTTGGATAGCCATGCGAAAATGGCTTATATATTTTGAGCATAGTGTTATAATCATTTTGTATGTATATGGTTAATGAGAGGTGTGGATATGCTTGGCAATGATTGGCCATTGGAATGGTTAATCAGGATCATATTTTGTGCTATATATGCTAAAAGGGCTAGTTGAATCATGGAAACTATGAAATAGGTAAAGTCTACCTTAAAGGTAGATGCTGACAGCAGCAGTGATGTAAATTTGAAAAATCACTAAAAATAGTAGGAATGGAATTAAATAGTGAATAAATTATGTAATTGAACCTTGATGAATCTACTTTCATATGGAAGAAATTAAACGATCATATGAGTCCTAATTTAGGAGATATTTAATTTTTCGTAGAACAGGGCCAGAGCGATTTCTGGATCCCCTGATCTTAGTTTGGAAATTCACTATAAATTAACCAGAGATAATTAGAAGTCATGCCATATATTTATAGATTCCTTTTTGAGTCTAGGTTCGTTAGAAACAAACGGTATAAGTAATGAAGCCCTGTACAGGAAGATATATAAGTCGTAAGGCATGAAGGTCAGAGCAGTCGAACCCTGAAACAGGGGAGACTTCAACTAATAAACTATACTAATTGGCTAGACCAAAAATTCTAGAAACAAAATTGTAGATGGAATTATGGGTCTAGTTTCAAAAAAAATTTACGGAACTGGTTTTCAAGTTTTGGAACTCGAGATATGATTTTTAAGGTGACAGTAACGCAGTTAGCCAGCTTGTCTGGAAATTTTAAATGAACTGTGTTTTACAATGGAATAAGTCCGTAAATACCTCGTGTTCGACTCCGGCCACGGTCTCGGGTACGGGGTGTTACATTTTAGACATGGATGATGATAGTGACGTACCTTTGATTCTAGGTGGGCCTTTTTTAGCAACTGCTAAAACTATTATTAATGTTGGTACAGGAGAATTAATACTTCGTGTAGGCGATGAAATAATAAAACTCCAAGCTCGTGATTCTGTTAAGATATCTAGTGGTCAAGATGATTATATGAGTTCTGTTAATATGAATAACCTAGTGGCTCAACATTCTTTACAGGAAACCCCTCGAAAAAATGTGATGGAGCCACGATCTAGTCCATGTGATAGAAATAGAACAACTAATAAAGAACAAAGGTTATAGATTGATGAACTAGACGAATGGCGAACACATGTCGAGGAGAAACCGAGAACACATGATGAAGAACCGAACAATGCCATGACAAACATAAGGATGAAACAAGCCACTTTAAGGTTGGGGACCAAGTATTCCTAGATAAACCAAACCTTAGAATTGCCACTTCAGAGCTTATTACAAATGGAGGAACTCCTTTTATGGTACTCAATGTCTTCCTTTACGGTACAGTCGAGGTAAATCATTCTAAATTTTGACACTTTTAAGGTAAATATTACTCGACTCATGTAACACCCCTATCCCGTAACCGTCGCCGGAATAGGTAAGGGGCATTACCAGACTTGTAACTCATGCCAGATCAGTAAAATTTTGAACATTTTCTTGAAGTAAAGATCATTCAATTGGATAATTGCTAGACACAACCAGGGATAAAATTTAAAAAAAAAACTTATAAAAGTAAACATTCAAAAGATGTCATATTCGCATAGCTTATATACATTAACCAAAATATCCTCCCACTACTAGTCTATTCTATACATGCCATAAGATAATCCAAAACATAGCAGTACCAAACAGTGGATAGTGATAGTGTGACTAGTTGTTTGACGATCCCAGAGCACAGTAGCTTCCAAATGAGATCTATAAAACAGAGGAAACAAAGTAAGCGGAGTAAGCATTACAATGCTTAGTAAGTTTTAAGCAAGGTCAACAGATAACAATCAAATTATAACATAGTTGTTCGTATTTTATTTCACTCTTCCTTCTAGCATACCATCCCTTTACCGAATATGCACATCTCATCATATATAATAGGCAGATAAATTCTCACTTAATAGTGATCTCTTATAAACATAGGTACATTACATATTTTCACCAAACTTTCCACATTGACCAAACGCACAATAATCATAGAACAGTCTTATTGCTTTACTCACATATGCATCACATAACGACCTTGTGATTTAGTCCAAATCAAGCTTAAATATAATCTCAAAATACATACCTGACCAACTTAAAGCATTGAACATATTTATTACCATTTGTTACTGTGAAGTCGTATAATCTTATGCTTTACTCGAATCTTCAGCGAAACCTTTAGCTCGAATAGTCCCCACACGTAGTTATCGGGTCTTACCCGGACAAAATGGCTTGTTAGGCTCAAGGGGGTTTACTAGGGGTTAATCGTGAAGGTAGGCTTTTCATGGCATGAGTGGGTTAATCCTAAGTGCCTTAATCATTTTGACATATGAAATCAAATGGTGTGGTCTCGACATGCATAATCAAGCAAGTTCTAGAATAACAGTTCAATACTGACGCACTCAAAGCAATAATAAAAGTGAGCATGAAAGAATTAATAGATGCTCAAAAGGCTTAAAAATCTCACAAAAATTATGTCTTTTTGATGTTAAGACTTTGAACAACCTATAATTTTAAATTCTTAAAAATGAACTTATCATGTTTGATTCTCTAATGTCTTAAAGTTTAAACAATCAATGCATAAATCCCTATGTTTTAATTCAAGATATATCAATCAAAATCATAAACCAATTAAAATTTATCCTAAATATGATATGAGAGCATTTCAAGAGAACAAGGTAATCATTTAGGGATTTTTCTGATAATGAAATGAATGCCCCCCCACACTTAAGATGTACGTTGCCCTCAATGTACAAAGATAGGTAATATAGAATATAAAAATAAGATAGGGAGAGAAGTTAAACTTCTTGTATGATGAATTACTCGAACTAGAGTTTTAGAGAGTGATCGGTTCGAGAGTGGAGGAGGATACTCCGGCGGTCGTAGAGGTTCATTAGTCCATAAGTCCTGCGCCAAAAGGATTTTATCTCTAGTGGTAGCTATGGTAGTGGGTGAGTAGGACATGGCAGTCATGGAGACCCTTTCCCGGTGGAGTTTTAGTTCCTATGTGATGATGAGCTTAAGAGCTCTATATAACTGTGATAAAATCAGGAACTTTTTAGGGGATATTAGGAAAAATAATTACTCATAAAGAAAAACTGAAATTGCTAATTAAAAATAAAATTCTAAAATCTACTAAAAATAAAAATAAAAAGTAGTTTTAATAAAAATTAAAAACATAAAATAATAAATAAATGTTTTTAAACACCTTCATCGCTGGATGGTTCGCAAGGTGGGACTAGCGATGAAATGTGGAGGTGCTGACAAATCTGCTGTAGAGTAGCATCAATGTTGTCAAATCGTTGAAAACACTGTTGCTCGAATCGAGTGAGGCACTCAGAGATGTCAGCGTATGAACGTGAAGGAATGTCCTCGTAGGCCTCCACTTCGGTAGATTAGACGAGAAGGTACTGGGGAGGGTAGGTTCCTCGGCGCCTCTCGATCATCCTCATGCTAAGCATGCTCGAGATGCCTTGTGGAAACATCTGGCCAATGAGGGTGAAGGATGATTCTTGGGCCACGGTGTTGAGGAGCCCAAAGTGTCGCACCAGCCGAGTCACGTAGGGGCCAATGGAGATGACTCCCTTCCTATGCCACTCTATTTGGTGCTAAATCATGAGGGCGATGAAATAGGCAAGGTCGATGACGTGCCCATGCGACATGCACCATAAAAAGTAGGCGTCGTGGGTGTTGATGACGCCAGTGCTCTCTCGCCTCCCTATAATCGTGTGAGCTAAAATAACGTGTAAGTACCTCAGGGATAGTGGGAGAACTGGTGCCCTAGAGCAGCTAGGAGTGTAGGAGGCCTCGCCAGGGGCCAAAATGTGCTAGCACTTCGAGGGAGAGAAATGCATGTGGCGACTAAGAGCATGTAGTTCATTCTCCTCCTTGAACTCCTCTGTATATAAGCCTAGTGCAGTACCAAACTCTATGAACTGTACGATCGATTTCTTCGTCAAAAAGTAATGGTCCTGACGGGTTTCTTCTAGTCATAAACTATACAAACCTGCCAAGAGAAGGAAAAAAGTAAATACGTAAGTAATAATAATAGTAATATAAATTTAAATTGCAAGAAAAATAAATGGCTAAAGTAATAAAAATTGAGTGTTCCTAATATCTTAGTTCCCCGGCAGCGGCGCCAAAAACTTTATCTTGTGATTTCGTGATAGGTTTTAAATATTTATAATTACTCGTTCTTAAACTAACTATCATTGCGATGTAGGCAAGTGTACCTATCGAATAGTAGTATAGTTTTAGCAAGACCGGATTGTCAAACCCAAAGGAACTAAAAGTACTAGTAATGACTGTCTTTTTATTATCTAGCCTAAGAATAAAGAGGTTTTGTTTAAATTAACTAATTATCTAAACTATGAACGCACAGAGAAAAGAATTGGGGAATTGCTTTTGGGAAAAATCGATTGACTTAAGACAATACCCAAGGAAAAATCCACCTAGACTTTACTTGTTATCCTTACTCCGAATCAGACGATTTATTCATTCAACTTGTTCCCTAGAGATCCCTAAGTTATGTTATTATCCCTATTCAAGACTAATAACGTCTAATGCCTAGATTGCATAGCTGAGACTTTTCTCTAATTAACACTCTAGGGTTGCATTAACTCGATCTATGGATCCCCTTATTAGGTTTCACCCTAATCCGGCAAAATTTTGTCACCCTATGTCTAGGCGCGCAATCAACTCCGCTTAATTATGAAAAATGTACTCTTAGACAGGGTCTATTCCTCCTCTGAATAAAAGCATGTCTTGAATCAGTATCCTGAGATATCAAAACAAGAATTAAGAACACATAATTAAGAACAAGTTAAATATTTATCATACGATTCAGAAAATAATAACAAGATTCGTCTTAGGTTTCATTCACCTTAGGCATTTAGGGGTTTTAGTTAATAACTAAATAAGAAAACATCACAGAAGAATAAAGAATACAAAACATAAAGAAAACCCAAAACTCCTAAAGGGAAATTGAGGAGAGATCTTTAGTCTTGATGATGAATCTGACTTCTGAGATAGATCAATCGGCTTCCTTGGAGTAATTCCCTCCTCCCCCTCCCCCTTCTCCGTCTCCCATTTTCTTCCTTCTCTAGGGTGTATTTATAGCCTTTGGAATGCCTAGAAGCCCTCAAAATTAGCCTTTTTCGAATTGGACTCAACTTGCGCTCGGCAGGGACACTCCTGTAGCACACGCCCGTGTTCAATTACTTCAGGCCGTGCTCGAGCTTGTCAAATTGGCACGACCAAGTGGTCTACCCGTGTAAGGAAGTCCAGGCCATGTTGATATCATACTTTGGCCCATTTTCTCCATTTTGGCCTGTTTCTAATTCCTTTCACTCTCCCATGCTCTCCTAAGTATAAAACATGAAATTAAAGCATTAGGAGCATTGAATTCACCAATTCTAATGGGAAATCATCATAAAATACACTAAATTGGGGTAAAAAATTGTATAATTTATGGTTCATCAAATACCCCTACACTTAAGCATTTGCTTGTCCTCAAGCAAAATTCTCAACTCATAATCAAAATAAATTCTTCTCAACTTATAATTCCTATCGATAATATCTCACATTAATCCATAAGTAATCATACATTGAGAATTGAACTAAAAGAACATAAAAGTTTCAAACATTCTAAGTTGAACATTTTAATCATGCAAACATAGGTGTCTCCCCTCATTTAAGTAATTACCTTTTGATTGAGAATATCACAGAGTTTCACATCCTCACTAAAGATTCACTAAAATCACTAGAGGTGTTTAAGGACAATAAATGAAGCACTCAATAGTCAATAATGAAAAGTCATTACCATAGGCTTGCATGAAAATCAAATCTCCACCACTATAATTTAAGATGGTACATCAATCAAAAGGTCTTTAGAGGGTTGTAATGCGACTTGGTTAGGGGGTGTGGTCACAAGCTAAAAGAAAGGGTTATAATCGAGATTGAATTGAAAAATTACCTAACTAGAAAAAGAGTTAATCATTACTTGCGTACAACAGAGCTTCTTCTCGGACTATGGAATTTAACTTCTAAAGCTTACAAACAAAAGATCACTACTAATATGTATACATGTTTTTTTTTTTTAAGAACAGGTTAAATAATATGGACTAACTATTAAGAACAAAATATAGCAAAGCAATCTATTCAACTTAAATATCAACAAAAATAGGGATTAAGTTTGGGGATTTCAACAATAATGGGTTAAAGGTTAATATTAAGGGTAATACAAGAAATGGCTTGTTAGGCTCAAGGGGGGTTTACTAGGGGTTAATCGTGAAGGTAGGCTTTTCATGGCATGAGTGGATTAATCCTAAGTGCATTAATCATTTTGACATATCAAATCAAATGGTGTGGTCTCGACATGCATAATCAAGCAAGTTCTAGAATAACAGTTCAATACTGACGCACTCAAAGCAATAATAAAAATGAGCATGAAAGAATTAATTGATTCTCAAAAGGCTCAAAAATCTCACAAAAATTATGGCTTTTTGATGTTAAGACTTTGAACAACCTATAATTTTGAATTCTTAAAAATCAACTTATCATGTTTGATTCTCTAATGTCTTAAAGTTTAAACAATCAATGCATAAATCCCTATGTCTTAATTCAAGATATATCAATCAAAATCATAAATCAATTAAAATTTATCCTAAATACGATATGAGAGCTTTTCAAGAGAACAAGGTAATAATTCAAGGATTTTTCTGATAATGAAATGAATGCCCCCCACACTTAAGATGTACATTGCCCTCAATGTACAAAGATAGGTATTATAGAATAAAAAAATAAGATAGGGAGAGAAGTGGAACTTCTTGTATGATGAATTCCTCGAACTAGAGTTTTAGAGAGTAATCAGTTTGAGAGTGGAGGAGGATACTCCGGCGGTCGTAGAGGTTCATTAGTCCATAAGTGCTGAGCCAAAAGGATATTATCACTAGTGGTAGCTATGGTAGTGGGCGAGCAAGACATGGTAGTCGTGGAGAACCTTTCCCGGTAGAGTTTTAGTTCCTATGTGATGATGAGCTTAAGAGCTCTATATAACTGTGATAAAATTAGGAACTTTTTAGGCGAAATTAGGAAGAATAATTACTCAAGAAGTAAAATCGAAATTGATAATTAAAAATAAAATTCTAAAATCTGCTAAAAAATAAAAATAAAAAGCAGTTTTAATAAAAATTAAAAACATAAAACAATAAACAAATGTTTTTAAACATCTTCATCGCTAGATGGTTCGCAAGGTGGGACTGGCGATGAGATGTGGAGGTGCTGACAAATCTGCTGTAGAGTAGCATCAATGTTGTCAAATCGTTGTAAACACTATTGCTCAAGTCGAGTGAGGCACTCAGTGATGTCAGCGTATGAAGCTGCCACATGAACTGGACAAGAGGGTGGTAGTGGCTGAGTCAGTGGGCCCTCGTGCTGTGAGGGGACATCATTAGGAATGTTCCTATAGGCCTCCACTTCTGTAGATTGGGCGAGACGTTACCGGGGAGGGTAGGTTCCTCGGCGCCTCTCGATCATCCTCATGCTAAGTATGCTCGAGATGCCTTGTGGAGACATCTGGCCGATGAGGGTAAGGGATGATTCTTGGGCCGCGGTGTTGAGGAGCCTGAAGTGTCGCACCAGCCGAGTCACGTAGGGGCCAATGGAGATGACTCCCTTCCTATGCCACTCTGTTTGGTGCTGAATCGTGAGGGTGATGAAATAGGCAAGGTCGATGACGTGCCCGTGCGACATGCACCCTAAAAAGTAGGCGTCGTGGGTGTTGACGACTCCAGTGCTCTCTCGCCTCCCTATAATCGTGTGAGCTAAAATAGCGTGTAAGTACCTCAGGGATGGTGGGAGAATTGATGCCTTGGAGCGGCTAGGATTGTAGGAGGCCGCGCCAGGGGCCAAAGTGTGCCAGCACTTCGAGGGAGAGAAATGTATGTGCCGACTGAGGGCATGTAGTTCATTCTCCTCCTTGAACTCCTCTGTATATAAGCCTAGTGCAGCACCAAACTCTGGGACGCTTAGCTGGCAGATTAATCCACCTAGGTGAAATTGAACCGTGTCGGGATCATCATAGTTCGTCATTATGGTCTGAAGATGGAACGTTGAGCATAGTTTCATCATGAGCTCAAGGTATGTTGACTCGATAATCCCGAAGAATAGCTCTTATGGGTCGGTGGTTAGTATGGCTCGAATTGAATTAGCCAACTGAACATGTTCTACAGCAGCCCAGTCGATGCAGCAACCCGTAATTAATGGTCGGGCCCAAAGTATTTGGAGTAGTTCTTCCTAGGGCCTTCAGGGGAACTGTAGGAGAGGGTGACGAATTTCCGCGGTTGGACCCGCAAAAGAGGACGCTCCCTTCCTCTTCTTTGAAGTAGGTACGACGGTTTTCTTTCCTCGTCAAGACGACATCACAAGCTTGTAATATAAAAAATAATAATATTAGGTAAACGAATTCGAAAAAATAAAAGGCATGAATTTGGAACTAATTATTATTAATATGAAGCAAACTCAACCACAATAACAATGAGAATGAGAATAGAAATGTAATGGGTATGAGATTTTCCTAATCTCAATTTAACACGGAATGTATGATAGCTAACTTAGGAATGCAAATTAAATGATATACATTGGCATGGTAATAGCATAAGAATAAACATAGTAATGTCATGGGTATGAGGTGTTCCTAATAACTTGATTTAACACAAAATGTATGATAACTAACCTAAGAATGCAAATTAAATGATAGAAAAATGAAAAATAGTTCAAAAGATATAAATATTATGTTGATAATAAGCATTAGAAATAAGTAAAATAGAAGTGAAAGGAGTAAACAAACGCTAAGGAAAAGAGATTGAGCGTCAAAAATGAAGTGGGAAGCGGCGCACAGGCGTGGCAGGGAGGCTGTGTGGAGTTGGAGCGGCTAGGGTTAGGGTTTTTTGAATAGGGAAGAAAGTGAATAGTGCAGGGTATTTATAGATTTTGGGCCACATGGCTAGGGCACACGCCCGTGTTCCCCAATTTCAGCCCGTGTGATTCTCGAATTTCAAATTTGGTGCGTCTGACATTTAGTACACTCGAGCGTGTGGGTTCACACAGCTGTGTCACAGGACCGTGTCTAGCTTCATTTGCTTCTCCCACTCCCGTGTGTACAAGCCCCACACCCGTCTCAATCTAACAGGTTCGACCACGGGTGCTAGACACGGGCGTGTCACACGCCCATGCTGTTTTAACAGGTTCAACCACGGGTCTTCCACACGGGCGTGTCGCACGCCTGTGTTGTTTTCGCAGGCTTGACCACAGCCATGTCGTACGGCCGTGGCATTTTATCATATCCCGTGTTGGGGAAATCCTTGCCCTGTTTTCACACGGCCTTAAGCACGCCCGTGTGCTTGGCCGTGTCTCTGTGAAAACACCTGATTTCAAGATTTCTATTAGTAAGTTAGGAGTTAAATACCAAAATTTAAAGAAATTAATATTGTTAGTGCTCAGGTTGCCTCCCGAGAAATGCTTATTTATAGTTTAAGCTCGACTTACCTCTCTAGTTAATGGTCATGGTGGTTTGAGAAGTTTATACTCCTCATTCCTGCTATCAATCTCATCAATATAAGGTTTTAATCGGGTGTTGTTTACCTTAAAAGTGCCGAACTTGGGATGACTCACCTCCACCGAACCGAATGGAAAAATACTGAGTATCGTAAGAGGGATTTCCTCATTTGGTGTGGTAGTGACAATGTGGGGATCTACGGCATCTAATAAGACTTTATCACCAACCTTAAGTTGATTTGGAGAGGTATCGGGCTCGTTCTGGTGTAGTTTCAGTTTATCGGTGTTCTCGATTTATGTGATCACCATTCATCTAGCTCCTCTATTTGCAGCATTCGTTCTTCATGAATAGAACCTCTACTATTGTTTGAGAGTGGCTCATGTACTTTCTTCAGACTTAGCTCCTACAAAGTGGGCTGTATCATGTGGTCAGTTTTAATATAATGGTTTAGACGATCACATTCAACTTCTGATGTGTTGTCAGAATTGCGAGCTTAAAGGGTCAATGTTTCATCCTCTACGCGAAGCGTGAGCTCACCTGTGCCAACATCAATAATTGTTTTAGCAGTTGCTAAAAAGGGCATTCCTAGGATTAAAGGAGTATTGCTATCCTCCTGTATGTCAAAAACAATGAAGTCAACGGGAAATATAAATTTATCGATTTTGACTAGCACATCTTCAATAATACCCCTAGGAAATCCTATAGTTTTATCTGCTAATTGAATGCTCATCCTAGTCTGTAACACCCCGTACCCGAGTCCGTTACCGGAGTCGAACACATGGTGCACACAAACTTGACTTAATCATTTTCACAGTCCATTTAAAAATTTCCAGACAAGCTGGTTACTGCGTCACTGTCGCCTTAAAAATCATATCTTGAGTTTCAAAGCTCAAAAATCAGTTTCGTAATTTTTCCCTGAAACTAGACTCATATTTCCATCTACATATTTTTTTCTAGAATTTTTGGTCGAGCCAATTAGTACAGTTTATTAGTTAAAGTCTCCCCTATTCCAGGGTTCAACTACACTGACCTTTATGCATTACGAATTGGATATCTTCCGGTACAGGTCTTCAATACTGATGCCGTTTGTTTCTTTAGAAACTAGACTCAAAGAGGAATCTATACATATATGGCATGACTCCTAATCATCTCTGGTTAATTTATAATGAATTTTCAAAGTCGGAACAGGGGATCCAGAAACCGTTCTAGCCCTGTTTCACGAGAACTTTAATATCTCTTAACATATAACTCATATGACCGCTTGCTTCTTCCATATGAAAGTAGATTCATCAGGGTTCATTTATATTCACTATTTAATTCCATTCCTACAAATTTTAGTGATTTTCAAATCCACACCACTTGCTGTCGAAGATCTGCTTTCAAGGTAAACTTTACCTATTTCGTGGTTTCCATGGACCAACTAGAGTTTTGTCATACATAGGTCCACATATAATCATATTTAGCCATTCCAATGGCTGATCATTTGCCCAACACTTCCATTCAGTCCGTAGTCGATCATGAAACCATACATATATACATAAACACAAATGGTCTAATGCCATACTCCACTTTTACGAGCCATTTTCGCATGGTCGTACACACATACATCACAAAACGCATTTGAAAAACAGCAAAAGGGTAGTCCTATACATGCCATATCCGAGTTCAACTAAAGAGTACCAAAAGGGCTTTGATAGTGTGGATGACTTTGACTTCGATGATCCCGAATCCGATAGCTAACGAGCAAAATCTATAAAATAGAGAGCCAAAGCAACGGGGTAAGCATTTTTAATGCTTAGTAAGTCTCAAGTAATGAATTCAGCTTTGACTAAAGTATTACATTCACATAGCTAAATGAATCACTTTATTAATACACATTCTCATAATCATACTTAATTCACACTTCATCAACATATACACACAAGGTATCAACCTATCTAAGAGCCAAAAGTTCGTTAGTCGATTGAACGAATACTATTTCAAACGGATCGACTTTTCCGATGCACATGTAAACATACCTTATCGTATGGGTTTTTCGAGCGTATTAATTGAATTTATTACGGCACCAAAACGCTCACCTTCAAACCGAGTCTCTTCGGAATTTAGCCGGATATAACCACAAGCACAATTGTCTTCGGGTCTTAACCCGGATTTGGTAACTTGCACAAATGCCTTCGGGTCTTAGCCCGGATATAATCACTAGCATAAATGCCTTCGGGACTTAGCCCGGGTATCATTCAAATGCTCATGTACACATATATCAATAATCACGACACATCCATATTTCATTCTCGTTACTAAGGCTCAAACACAAAACATTTATCAAACCTCTCCAATTTCGGCTCAATAGCCACACACAAAGAGCATGATTACAATTGACTTTATAACTTAGTCCCTACGCACATTCTATTGTCCGCCATAATATGACAAATCATTTCAATATAATTCAAGTAGGGTCATTACTCAAGACTTACCTCGGATGTTGTCGAACGATTTCGACGGCTATTCGATCACTTTTTCCTTTCCTTATCCAACTGTGGTCCTCTAAGCTCTTGAGCTAATTCACACAAATTTAACTTATTAAAATCTTATTATGATAGCTTATGGCTGAATATGACAAGGAGTTTAAATGGTCATATGGCCATCCTTTAGCTCAAATACACAATGGTCATGCAGCTTTTAATCACAACAAGCAATTTAATACAATTCATTCAAACATCAAAGTGAAGCTCAAGGTACTTTAGCCCTTATACACATTAGACATTAGAGTCACATGTGTACGAAATCACGGATCGAATTCAACACCTTAGTTAGTACTCTCCTTAGCCGAATTTTCCAAGCCAAGAATAGGCATCAATATGCTTGCCTCTAACCGAATGCATGCACACCAACCCCCCCTTCATGTGGCCGAATATGCATGTCCATGTTGAGGCCAATTATGCACTTAATACCACACAAAAACAGCATACATTTTACTAACTAACGCATTCCATATTGTAACTCAATACGCATCCATCATTTATTTCATAATCGAAACATCATCATATGCAAATATATACCTTGAGATAGTATATATGTCACACCAATACATCATGTGCAAACATATGTACATATAGGTGCAAGGGCCGAATCTCAAGTTGCTTATATCCAAATATAAACACATATCCAAAGATCAAATCTTACCTACCATGCAATATGCATAAATCACACTCATGGATATACCATGGCCGAATACACCACAACACCATACCGTTTCAATTTGGTCATGGTTAAACAAAGAACTTAGTGTTTCACTCAAAAATGCTAAAAGAAAATCCAAGAGTCCTCAATCCCCCATCACAATGTATCATTATCAAGCTTGATATTTAGCATGCAATGGCATTAACACAACATCCACCTTGGCCGAATATCATTCCCATGACATAGCAAAGATTTGAACCATGGGCTAATAAGAACATCAAGCTAGCAACTAAAAACATGCATGAATCTCATGGCACAACCTCAAACATACCTTAATCTTGATGCAAGTATAGCCAAACCCTTCCTAATCCTCTTCCAAACCAAACATGAAGCAAAAATTCTCTTCTTCCTTAGAATTTTCGGTCAAGAGAGAAAGAAAAGGATGAACAAATTTTTTCTTTGCTTTTCTTCAACTCACGGCAATGGGGAGGGGAGAAGCCTTCACACACATTTTTTTTCATTTTTTATTACCCATACACCTTAGTTTAATGTTTCTCCATAATGCACCAACAAAACATGTCTATGACATGTTTTGCCTATCCTCCTTGTCATGGCCGGCCACCACTTATAAAAAGAGGGTATTTGACATGCAAGACCATTGTTTTGCATGCATGCTTTAATTAGTCATCACACATTTCCTATCCTACTTTCAAAGTTTACTACTAGGTCATTTTAGTGAAATTCACATTTATAATCCTAAATCAAATCATCAAAAATGTCACACACGAATTAACACATATCATAGGCATCAAAATGAACATTAAATTATTTTTATGCCTCGGTTTTGTCGTCCCGAAACCACATTCCGACTAGGGTCGTTTTAAGGCTATCACATAGTCTATTTGGGTTTCCTGAGACCTAGTTGCTTGAACATTGTAAAAGGCATGACATTGATACTAGCCCCTAAATCAGCTAATGCATTATTAACATCTAAACTACCAATTAAGCAAGGAATCATAAAACTCCCTGGATCTTTTAGTTTGCGCGGTAACTTATTTTTCAAAATAGCTGAGCACATTGCGCTTAGCTCCACATGCGACGCCTCGTCCAACTTCCACTTATTTGCCAAAAGCTCTTTTAAGAATTTCATTGTGTTTGGCATCTACAATAGAGCTTCTTATAAACGGTAAGATAATATGTAATTTTTTTAAGAGTTTAAGGAATTTACCAAATTGCGTTGGGGTAGGGTACACGAGGTTTATATTAGACATTTACTGATTTGTTTGTATTTTGATCTACCTCACCTTGACCTGTACTTACACAAGTTTCTTGCCGCGGTTCTGGTTCAGGCTCCACAAATCCTTCTTCATTTTGAATATTAATCGCGCTGAGCTGTTTCCTTGGGTTGGGTTCAGTATTACTTGGAAAACTACCTTGTGGTCATTCGGAGATTAGATTGGAAAGCTGGCCTATCTGATTTTCGAGCCCTTGGACCGACGCTTGTTGATTCTTACGTGCTGTCTTGGTGTTTTGGAAACGAGTTTTTGGCACTGATATAAACTTTGGGAGCATCTCTTCCATGTTCGACTTCTTTTCCTATTGCTAGGGTGGTTGCTGAAAACTCGAAGGATGTTGTGGTCTTTGATTTCCTTGGCCTCCCCACGAAAAATTGGGATGGTTCCTCCAACCTGCATTGTAAGTGTTACTAAATGGATTGTTTTGAGGTCGAGGATTATTACCCATGTAGTTTAGTTGCTCGTTATCCATGTTATGGGTATAAGGTTGATACTCCGGATGGCTTGTTCCACCGCTACTTGCTTCGCACTGCATTACTAGGTAAACTTGTGAAGAACTAAGAAAACCATCAATCTTTTTATTCAAGAGTTCTACCTGATTTGACAGCATGGTGACCGAATCGACGTTATAAACACAGGCTATTTTCGTTGCCTTTGTCCTCATGACTTGCCACTGACAATTATTCAGTGACATCTCCTCTGTAAACTCAAAGGCACCTTCTGTTGTTTTATTGTTGATGGTTCCGCCATTTGCCGAGTTGAAGGATTCAGACCATTGTGAAATGTTTGTACTTGGAGCCAAAGCAGTAACCCATGGTGAGCGCACCTTCGCAGTAAGTCCTTATATCTCTCCCATGCATCGTAGAGGGTTTCTAAATCCATCTGCACAAAAGAAGAGATATCATTACGTAATTTAGCCATTTTAGCCGGTGAAAAATATTTTAGTAAGAATTTTTCGGTCATTTGTTCCCAAGTAGTAATTGACCCTCGTGGTAACGAGTTCAACCACTGTTTAGCCTTGTTCCTCAATGAAAAGGGAAACAGCCGAAGATGTATGGCATCATCAGAAACGCCATTAATTTTAAATGTATCGCATAGTTTTAAGAAGTTGGCTAAATGAACGTTGGGATCCTTATCCTGCAAACCATCAAACTGAACAAACTGTTGTATCATTTGAATAGTGTTAGGTTTTAATTCAAAAGTATTTGCAGCTATAGCAGGTCTACCTATACTCAATTCAGTTCCTGTTAACGAAGGTTTAGCATAATCATACATAGTGTGTGGAGTAGGATTTTGATTAACCGCAATTGCAGGAGGTAGCTGATTGCCTTGGTTTTCAGCCATCTCTTCGGTTGGGGGTTCAGTATCGTCTTCTTGCTCATTCTCTGTGTATCTTAAGCTTCGCCTTATTTCTCTTTGGTTTCTGCGCACTGTACGATCGATTTCTTCGTCAAAAAGTAGTGGCCCTGACGGGTTTCTTCTGGTCATAAACTATAAAAACATGCCAAAAGAAAGAAAAAGAAAATTAGTAAATTAGAATAAAATTAAAAATAAAATTAGATTGTAAGAAAAATAAGTGGCTAAAGTAATAAAAATTAAGTGTTCCTAATATTTTAGTTCCCCGGCAAAGGCACCAAAAACTTGATCGCGTGATTTCGTGATAGGTTTTAAATATTTATAATTAATCGTTCTTGAAACTAACTATTATCGCGATGTAGGAAAGTGTACCTATCGAACAGTAGTATAGTTTTAGCAAGACCGGATTGTCGAACCCAAATGAACTAAAAGTACAAGTAATGATTGTCTTTTTTATTATCTAGCCTAAGAATAATGGGGTTTTGTTTTAACTAACTAATTATCTAAACTAAGAACTCACAGAGAATAGAATTAGGGAATTACTTTTGGGAAAATCGATTGAAGTAAGATGATACCAAAGGAAAATTCCACCTAGACTTTACTTGTTATTCTAGTTCCGAATCGGACGATTTATTCATTGAACTTGTTCTGTAGAGATCCCTAAGTTATGTTACTAACCCTATTCAAGACTAATAACGTCTAATCCCTAGATTGAATAATTGAGACCATTCTCTAATTAACTGTAACGGCCCGTACCCGAGACCGTCACCGGAGTCGAACACGAGGTGTTAATAGACTTAATTCATTACTTAAACAGCTCAAACAATTTATTTTTAAAATTTTCAGTCAAGTTAACAATCTCCGTCATAGTCGCTTAAAAATTCATATCTCGAGTTACGAAACTCAAAATCCAATTCCGTAAATTTTCCCTGAAACTAGACTCATATATCTATTTACTAATTTTTTTATAGAATTTTTGGTCAAGCAAACTATTATAGTTTATTAGTTAAAGTCTCCCCTATTTCAGAGTTTGACTGCTCTGATCTCTGTGTATTACAAATCAAATATCTCCCTGTACAGAGTTTCAATGACTATACCGTTTGCTTCTAATAAAATTAAACTCAATAAGTAATCTGTACATATAATTATGACTTCTAATTATCTTTGAACAATTTATGGTGAATTTCAAAAGTCAGAACAGGGGATCCAAAAATTGCTCTGGCACTGTTTCACAAAAATTTAAACATCTCATAAAATATAACTCATATACCTGTTTTGTTCCATCCATATGAAAATAGACTCATAATTCTTCAATTCCATATATTATTCATCATCTAATTGTATCTATACTATTTTTAGTGAATTTTCAAACTCACGTCACTGCTGCTGTCTGAATCTATTTTATGGTAAATTTTACCTATTTCATGGTTTCCATGGATTAGCTAGCAATTTAGTATACATAACACCAAATATTATCATGATTAGCCATTCCAATGGCTAATCATTACCAAGCATTTCCATACCACTCAATAACCATATCATAAGACCATATACACAAAATGATTATAATGCTATACATGCCATACTCAAAATATACAAGCCATTATGCCAAGATGGTATACGGATAGTGTGAGCGTGCCTCCGACCGTTTCCGATTTCTGAGCTGGCTTGTCAACACTACAAGGAATGAAAAGGAGGGAGTAAGCATAAATGCTTAGTAAGTTCACATGCAAATAGCAAGTAACATAACTATATAAGCAAACAGAAAACATCATTTGCATAATCATCACCGAGACATTCATATCACATTTTCATTTATCATCTTACCATATTGTTGTTATATCGAGTTTTCAACGCGAGGGTTAAGTACATACCTGTTCAAAGTATTCATTTCACAACACTTACCAATACGTCCATTTCATCTCGAGTATTCTCCGCTTGAGTAGAATTTTACTCGTTGAACACATCGGAATATAATTCGGATACATGGAAAGTTTGCGCATAAGTGCTACATATGTAGCCAAGCTACCATGTAACCCACCCATAAGTGAACTCGGACTCAACTCAACGAGCTCGGGCGTTCGCATCCATAAGTGAACTCAGACTCAACTCAATGAGCTCGGATGCCCAAACATCCTAGTGACATGTCACTTGTATCCTAATCTATTCCTAAGGTTCAAACGGGCTTTTTTCTCGATCACACATCTTTGCCATCTTCCACGAAATATCGAAATTGATACTTCGGTGATAGTTCATACTCATCAAGTAATTCACATAAATTACATATTATTCAACAATAACCACAAAGCATAATATTTCATGATAATAATCAGCATCATATCATATAAACAACATTAAATTGCTTAAAATGACAATTATGTTACTACATTTACACATGAACTTACCTCGTATGCGAAAATGGCTACTTTTACCATTTCGTCCACAACTTGGTATTTTCCCCATTTTAGCCCGAATTTTAGTTTTCCTTGCTCTATCATTTAAAATATAGTCTAATTAGGACTCACATTATTCAAATTGACCCAAAATCATATTTTGGAAAAATTATAGTTTTGCCCCTAAACTTTTGCATATTTACACTTTTGCCCCAAAGCTCGTAAATTAAACTTTAGCCTATTTTCTTATGTTTTATGACATGCTGATCATTTTTCCCTTCTATGGAAACATCAAATTCTCACTCTAACATGTACTTATGACTATTAGATATTTTTACCGATTAAGCCCTTTTGCTAGTTTTTGCTTAAAACCGAGTAGCACAAGTTGTCTAACATAATTTAAAACCTCATATTCTATCATAAAACACCAAAATACACAATTTTAACCTATGGGTATTTTTCCAAATATGAACCCTAGGATGAATTTTTGCTAGCATAAGCTTAATCGAGCTACCGGGACTCCAAAAACGTAAAAATCATTAAAAACGAGTCTAGAACAGACTTACAATCGAGCTTTGAAGCTTGAAAAACCCTATCCATGGTTTCTCCTTGCTATATTCGGCCATGGGGTTGAAGATGAGCAAAATTGGCTTTTAATTTTGTATTTTAATTCATTTTACCCCTAAATGACCAAAATGCCCTTACTACTAAACTTTCCAAAAATTCCATCCATGTCCAATTTTTGTCCATAGACTTATAAATTGGTAAAATTGCTATTTAAGACCTCCTAATTAATATTTCAAAACAACTTCATACTAGAAACTTCTAGAATGCAAGTTTTACAAATTATTCGATTTAGTCCCTAATTTCAATTTAAGCACTTTATGCATAAAATTTCTTCACGAAACTTTCACACAATCATGAAATCATATCATAGACCTCAAAATAATCATAAAATAATTATTTCTATCTCAAATTTTGTGGTCACGAAACCACTATTCTGACTAGGCCCAAAATCAGGATATTACAACTCTCCCCCCCTTTAGGGATTTTTGTCCCCGAAAATCTTACCAGAAAAGTGGTCTTCACTTTTAATCTCATATTCGGTGCCGAAGAACTTTCACTTAGGCTGTACCTCCAATACATCTATTTAATTTCTCATATGATCTAAAAGCTTACAATCTCAACTCTCAACTGTTCTTAAATTTTCAACCCTTCTCAGTTTCCCATGATATCATGACATAAAACTTAGATCCCAACTTGATTTAATGGATACCGGAATTCCAAGAAATCGAACAATCAAAGAGACCTAAAATTCCATGAATCTGATGAGTAGGAATTCATTCAATACATATATGATTTATAGATCTCGTCAAACATTTAACAATAGGATACATCACATTTTCCTCTTTCCGCCATGGAAATATTTCTGATATGGCCTCAAGAATAATCCTTCTCATTTCCATCCCAATATCAACACTGACAAGGATAATTTTGATAGATCCCAATGTTCGGCTTTAACCCCTTTAACAACTCCGATTTTATGTAACATCGAATGCTCTAAACTATCACATTACCTCACTATCTTGAAACACATCACAATTCATACAACAGTGCATTACTGAAAGTTAGGAAGTCTTTACTCAATGTAGACTAGTCTAGTTCAGAAGCTTCGGTTACCAATATTCTCATCTATCCAAACTTTGTCAACATGCAATAAACTTTTCAGCTTTCACAAGACGAAAACCTTATCATTCGTAGTGATTTTAACTAATATCCAACTCTTTCTAATAAATATACACTTCTCGTTCAGACTATTTACTTTTTTATCCGTACAAAAATGAAATTATATTATCAAACTTGAAAAAAAATAATCTTGACATAATTGTCACTTGAAATCTTTCAAATAAATAATTCACCATACCGACTGAAACTCGCGCTTTTATCACCTATGCTTTTACTGATGTCAAATCCTTATATAGAAATTAGAAAAAAATCCCAATACTAAAATCACCACATTACCAAGATCAAATTAGAAATATAGTCATATTTGACATGATTATCACGAGCTGAAGAACGTACTTCGAACATGAGTCATAATTGACAAATTATGGAACAAAGATAACAAGAAAACCGAATAAAGAAATCCAGAATAAAGAGATCCAGGATAAAGAAACCCAAGATACGATACTAGGCCGAGAATCGAAAACCAAACTCATAGAGAAAATACGAATACCGGATAATTCTTCAAAGAAAGTCCAAAAGAAAACATCATTTAATCCCACCGAATCAAATATAACAAGAACAATATATCTTCCCATACATATATATCGATGAAGCATCAAGTAGAAGAAACAAAATCATAATATCATATGTATTCTCTCATCAATTCTTATCGACAAAATGAAATAGAATACCCGATGAAATAGAGCAATATAAATTATAAACCGATCAGACTACCAATGCTTTCATCCAACACCGTAATTAGAAGACATTCCCATATAACAAGAATTTCTTCGAAGATCAATAGCCATAGAAATACTTCGAGAACGGGTAAACACATAGAACATCTCAAAAAGATCGCTAAATCTGTCCGGTCATAATCGTCACACTCGGATAGTTCACATTTCAAATATCATTTCCCAACTAGTTCTGCGTCACAAATTTCATATTAAACCATTCACTAAAGAAGGCCGCCTCGAATAAATTTTGATTTACACTTTTCTCGACCTTGCACCGAGTAATTCGATTTACTAAAGAGAATTCCTTCTCTAATTGGGATAGTGCATAACTCCAATAATCTTTACGTCAATCCGATACTTTCTCGGCTCGACTTTACTTATCAGCTCATTTTCAATCTCTGATCATACTTATACTTATTCTATCACTAAACTCTTTGGGTTCTCAACCGGAAACTTATTCAATACAAATCTCATGAAATTCCATTATAAGTACCACTTCGGTAAGGGGGAGGGGTTGTAGGACCTCTGACTCAACTTTCTTATACATACACATATGACATAACTCCCATCATCATAGCAACATCATCAAAATCATGTCATTCATTCAGGCAATGCAACATTCATGTTGGCTTACACAAATTTTCCTATTGTCCATTTAGACAATATACTTATGCATACATTCTATGTTTTCTAGATAGCTATACTTGTCCATTCATTTAATTAAATTAAGTCATGCTCATGACATCATATAAGACCAAACAAACATAGATATTTGCATCACAATCACAACTTTTATTTCGTGCATCATCATGTACATATCATTACAATCATATAATGCAGTCCAACAATTTAACATAGATAAGTTCATTTCATTATAATATTTTATCTCATAAAAATTATATATCATTAGCATTCATCAACATTCGACATCCAAATCAAGACAAGGACATTTTCATTCGTATCATAATATTATGACTTTTATTCATACCTCTACTACTTTCTATTTATTTCGTTCATCTTATCAAGTAAGCCATATACACTACATCATATCAGCATGAAGCAAATATGGATATTTATCACATTTGTATCATAAACTTTTATCCAAACTTTTCTGAACCGAGACTTATCATAATCATAATTTTACTCAAATACCTTTACATAACATTGAACATAGTCGGCGCAGCTCGGTTGGAGAGTACCCTGTCTAAATAAGACGGTACTCATACGCGTCGGAAGACATCACACTATCACAGATCAGTGGCATGTATAGCTAAACTTTTACACATGCTAGGTTAGTCCGAGAATCGACTAAACCTGCTCTGATACCACCAAATGTAACGGCCCGTTCCCGAGACCATCGCCGGAGTCGAACACGAGGTGTTAATAGACTTAATTCATTACTTAAACAGCTCAAACAATTTATTTTTAAAATTTTCAGTCAAGCTAACAATCTGCGTCATAGTTGTTTAAAAATTCATATCTCGAGTTACGAAATTCAAAATCCAATTCCATAAATTTTCCCTGAAACTAGACTCATATATCTATTTATTGATTTTTTTATAGAATTTTTGGTCGAGCAAATTAGTACATTTTATTAGTTAAATTCTCCCCTGTTTCAGAGTTTGACTGCTCTGATCTCTGTGTATTACAAATCAAATATCTCCCTGTACAGAGTTTCAATGACTATACCGTTTGCTTCTAATAAAATTAAACTCAATAAGTAATCTGTACATATAATTATGACTTCTAATTATGTTTGAACAATTTATGGTGAATTTCAAAAGTTAGAACAGGGGATCCAAAAATTGCTCTAGCCCTGTTTCACAAAAATTTAAACATCTCATAAAATATAACTCATATACCTGTTTGTTCCATCCACATGAAAATAGACTCATAATTCTTCAATTCCATATATTATTCATCATCTAATTATATCTCTACTATTTTTAGTTATTTTTCAAACTCACGTCACTGCTGCTGTCTAAATCTATTTTATGGTAAATTTTACCTATTCCATGGTTTCCATGGATTAGCTAGCAATTTAGTATACATAAGACAAAATATGATCATGATTAGCCATTCCAATGGCTAATCATTACCAAGCATTTCCATACCACTCAATAACCATATCATAAGACCATATACACAAAATGATTATAATGCTATACATGCCATACTCAAAATATACAAGCCATTATGCCAAGATGGTATACGGATAGTGTGAGCGTGCCTCTGACCGTTTTCGATTTTCGAGCTGGCTTGTCAACACTACAAGGAATGAAAAGGATGGAGTAAGCATAAATGCTTAGTAAGTTCACATGCAAATAGCAAGTAACATAACTATATAAGCAAACATAAAACATCATTTGCATAATCATCACCGAGATATTCATATCACATTTTCATTTATCATCTTACCATATTGTTGTTATATCGAGTTTTCAACGCGAGGGTTAAGGAGACGCATAAGGAGATTTAGTTTTCGATGGGGTATTTGGTGTTTCTTAAGGTCTCGCCATGGAAAAAGGTACCAAGGTTTGGTCGGAAGGGCAAGCTAAGCCCTAGATTTATTAGGCTTTATCATGTATTGAACTGCATTGGACTAGTTTCCTATCAACTCGAGTTACCTCTGGAGTTGGATCGGATTCATGATGTGTTCCATGTCTCTATGTTGAGGCGGTATCGCTCTGATCCTACGCACATCATCTCGACTGAGGAGGTTGAGGTTAGACTAGACCTGCCTTTTGAAGAAGAGTAAGTTCAAATTTTAGACCGCGATGTAAAAGTTCTGAGGAGGAAGTCTGTTCCACTGGTTACGGTGCTACGGCGTAATCACAGTTCTGAAGAAGCCACGTGGGAACCCGACGAGGTGATATGACAATAGTACCCTCATCTATTTTGATCAAGTATATTTTAAGACCAAAATTTTCTTTTAGAAGGGTAGAGTTGTAACGCCCCAAAATTTAGGTATCGATATTTGTGTATTGTTGCGCATAAATACATGCTTGCTTCAGTGGTTAAGCGTCCTGAGAAGGGTTGGAGAAGTCCTGGGTTCAAGCTATGGCTTGAACAAAAATTTTGTTTTCTTATGTTTGAACCTTGGCTCTGGTCTGTAAGCTTCTTACATAAATATGGCTAAGGGATGTCATAAAAAGCCTACTGATCTAGTGGTTAAAGATGGGTAGAGTGTTACAGGAGGTCCGGGTTTTGAGGCTTTGTAACGCAAGGGAAACATTTTATTTTGCTATTGACGTTAGGGAGGTGTTGTTGTTTGACTAAAATTGTATGCTTGTGTAGTGGGGGTTGTTCAGGCCGAATTCAAAGTGTGTAGTGGAGAGAATTTCGGTTGGTTGGGGATATGGTTAGGTGGGAGATAGTTGAGTGATCTTAGGAGTGATAAGGGGTGTAAAAATAGGGATTTGAGAAGGTGGTAGTGTGTGTGCCGATTGTGGAATCTCATACTTGGCATTTTCGGCTTTTGGGCAAAAGTGGAGATTGTAATCATTGTTTTGTACGGTTTTTCTTTCTTTCTAAGTGAATTTTGACCTCTCTATTTTTGGTGTTCGCTTTTGGTCATTTAGGGTCTTTTCGATTTGGTCTCTTAACATTTTTGATTACCGATCCCTTTCGTTTCTTTTCTCCTTAGAATCTATACTCATTGGCCGAATACTCATTGTCAGCTTTCTTTACTTTTTCTTTCGATTTTGACCTGTTGTAACCGATTCTTTCCTTCTTGCTCTCTTGCTCTTTGTGAACTTGTCTTGGCCGATTGCTCGTGCTTCTTCTTTGGCTGAACTCTGTTAAGGCTTAGGCTTCGTCTTTCTCTTCTTCTTATGATCGATTCTCTTCTTTTTGCTACTCTTGGCTGATTATTCCTTTGTCGTTTGGGGGATTTTTAGGTTGGGGTCTTGGCTAGTTCTCGGTAAGTTTCTTCTCTAAAGTAGCGACTCCTTCCTCTGTGGGCCGAATGTACCATTCTCTTTTATTTCCTTTACGCCAATAATTGTGTAACATAGTGTTTTATTGAATGGTTGTTAGGGACTTGTGTTCAATAAGCAAAGGTTGGGCTGATCACTTCTCCTCTACAAGTGGTAATCACTCTATCGGTAAGGGTTCTAGTTGTAGTTATCTTTGTGTGGAATATTAGATGTTCATAAGCGGGTTAACTGTATTTGTGAAGGTAAAGCATTGGAAGGAGAATGTGGGGTTAGATCAAGTGAAGGTTGTGTTTAGTGATTGGTAAGTATATGACTTGGTTAAGGCGGTTCAATTTCATGGTATTAGTTTAACGAGGGTTTGAGACTAATAAGAAGTTATGGTTGTCCATAGGTTCTGGATCCCGGAGGCATTTCGGCTATAACTCCATCATAGGTGTGTAATCACACTACATCAACCGTTATACTGGAAAAGCTGAAAAACTATTATCAAATGTGCCACACGAGCGAACGCACTTTTGTGTGGTCACCCAAGTGCATAAATGTGAGCACATGATGGTGAAGAACACCACGAGCAACCTCGTGGACATGGGTCGTTGAAGCCACGTTGGGCCTGGATGGGCCGTGTGGGCCCCACCGACTTGTGGGCCCCACTCGATTATACCAAATGGATGTAGGAAGATGATCGGGGCGGCTGTGTAGTTGCAAAGCCAAGGCCATTATTTGCGCTTAATGGGCTACACGAGTGTGTGGGCCCACATGGGTCGTATTATGGGCTTAGGCCCATTTGTCAGTGATTGATTGTTAATGTCACACTGTTCGCGTGAGATGACTGTGGACTTACTATAAGGTTTGTAGATATACCTAGGTCCTAACCTGTTAAAAAGACTATTATACCCCTATGAGGTAATGACTGATATACCCCTGTATGATAAATGATAGTTTGAGCATGCCATGGTTATTATGTACATCCATATTATGTTGCATTGCATAGGGTGGGATTTATGATATTGGAGGAAGTGTACTGAGAGGCTATACGCCTAATACTGGCAGCTCTGTTGGAATTACCGATAGTGCCGTCAATGATACGTTATTCTAGAGTGTAGGGATGGGTGGGTCGATTTAATCCCCACATGGAGTGTAGGGTTGGACGGAGTGGAGTGTAGAGGATGGTTGGGTAGGATCTTTATATATGCATGTTTGATATGGTATTGAAATGGGCCAAGGCCCTCATTGATACTATTACTAATATGGGCTTAGGCCTAGATTGAATTACACACTGAGTTTTCATAAACTCACTCTACTATTTATATGCGCAGGTAATCCCTAGCTGGGTCGGTACTGCGAGGTACTCGAGAAAGGCCACACCACTGTTATATTACGTACTGGACTTTTTTAATAGTGATAGTTTTATTTGGGTTAAATTTTATGTAATAAGGCTGTTTTATCTTTAATTGGGGAATTTATTTAAAACGGTTTTTATCTGACAGCAATAGTATTCGAGTTTTAAAAATAAAAATGTTTTTCAACTATCATCCTACGCAATTTGTTTTTAAAAGCTTTTGACGAGCAATATTTTAAAATGTAATAACGAATTGGAAATGTTTTGCTAAACGAACCAGTATTTTTTGCAATAAATAAAATTAAATCAGCTTTTCATAAGGATCTCAATGAGGCTTAAAACAAATGGACCTTTTTTTTCAATAGTACAAAATCCACTCCAATGTGACGCCATAGATTCGGCCATAACGTCTAGGCCGGGTTTGGGGTGTTACAGTCGCGTTCTTGATTAGTTTAGTTAAATCTAGATTAAAAAGATTCCCTTTAATTTATAGGCTAGATAATAAAAAGATAGTAATTACTAGTACTTTTAGTCCTGTGGATACTATATTCTCGACTCACTATAGCTATACTACTACTTGATAGGTGTGCTTGCCTTTTTCTTGAGTTTAGTTGGTTTAGTGACTCATCACTTTTAAACCAATCAAATACACCTATGATCACTTATGCTACAAGTCATACAATATCAACCATTAAACCAATACAAAATTCATAAAAAACTTGCCAAATATACCAAATAACATCCTCCCTAAGTGCGTAACCAATATGCCACATTTGGCACCACAATTCAAACATAAACAAACCAAACATTTCATGACCATTCAATCATCAAATCTACTTCATTTTCTCATGACTTCATTAATCAAACCAATTTCACCAATTAACCAAAGCATACTTAACATTTCATAACCAAGATAACATGATAAATACCAGATAGGCTTATACCAACACAAGCCACAAACATTTTAGCTTACAAACTTATAAAGTTAATTCATATACCAAATGGCACAAAACATAACCAAGTACTTATAAACATACATCGCCAAAACCCTATTTACATGCCACATAACTGAATCTGGAATATATAAAGATTACATAATCAAAGACTAGATAGTGTGAGCTCTGAGTTGATTCAACTGACGCGTTACGCAAAACAGCCTATCAGAGATAGGAAAGCAAACAAGATAAGCATTATGAATGCTTAGTAAGTTCGTATGAAATTTATTTAACCTACCTTGATAAATTTATAATTAAACTATGAAAACATAATGTAAAAAATGCGAATATCATTTGACATCTTGCTACATCCAGAAGTTAAAACAATACAACTCACCTCAGTTCACATTTAATTAAAAGGACTAGCTACTATATAGTTCCCTGTTATCACGATTTCACAACAACATGTGAGATTACCACGCACGAATCAAATAACATTTCCAACGATACCATTTAATCTATATAAAATGCAATACCCCTAACCATAATCTATCGTAAGATGAGGGCTACTGAGCATTACCAAAACATAACGTCATACAACAAACAATTAATTCATAAATAAATCACAAGGTAAATGTAATAGCCCGATTTTAGGGGTGGTCAGAACAGTGGTTTCGAGACCACAAATCCAACGTAGAAAAATCCTTTTTAAGTATATTTTTTATGGTCTATAGTTTTATTGAACTATCCTATGAAAATCTCATTCGAAAATTTTGACGTTTGGACACTCAATTTAGTCAAAAGGACTAAATCGTAAAAAGTGCAAAAGTTGAGTTCTACTTGTTAAAGGTTTCTAATTGCTATGAGATTTTAAGTTAGAGGTCCTTAGTTAGTAATTAGACCATTGAATGAGTTAATGGAAAAATGGACATGAATAGGTAAAATTTCAAAGTTATGCATTAAAGGCATTTTGGTCATTTGGTAAATAAAATAAAAAAAGGGAAAATCAAGCCAAAATTATTGTCCATCTTCTTATTCATGTGCCGAAATTTCCATGCTCACCATAGCTAGGTTTTCTTCAACTTTCAAGCTTGATTTTAAGTGCATCCTAGCCCCTTTTTAATGCTCTTTACATTTTTGAAATCCTTAAGGAAATAACCTAAAAGTTTTTAATTCTTCAAAAATCAACTTATCATGCTTGATTCCCTAATGTCTTAAAGTTTGAACAATCAATGCATAAATGCCTATGTTTTAACTCAAGATATATCAATAAAAGTCATAAATAAATTAAAATTCATCCTAAACATGATATGAGAGCTTTTCAAGAGAACAAGGCAATCGTTCAGGGATTTTTCTGATAGTGAAATGAATACCCCCCCCCACACTTAAGATGTAAATTGCCCACAATGTATAAAGATAGATATATAGAAAAGAATATAAATATAAGATAGGGAGAGAAGTGAAACTTCCTGAGTGATGAATGAATTTCCTTGAACTGGAGTTTTGGAGAATAACCGACGTGAGGGTGGAGAAGGATACTCCGGCGGTGGTAGAGGTTCATTAGTCCTTAAGTCCTGTGCCAAAAGAATATTATATCTAGTGGTAGCTATGGTTGTGGTCGAGCAGGACATGGCGGTTGTGAAGAACCTTTCCCAGGGGAGTTTCAAGTTCCTGAGTAATAGTGAGCTTTGGAGCTCTTTATAATTGTGATAGAATCAGGAACTCTTTTAGGAAGTATATAAGGAAGAATAAGTACTCAATATGAATTAGCGAAATTAAAAATTGTAAAATAATAATTATAAGTCCTAATAGAAATTAGGTGAAAGAAAAATAAAAAGTAGTCTTAAAATAAAATAAAAGTAATTCTATTATCCTAACCATAAATATTCACTTTAAACTAGTCAAATGGAGCAAATAGATCATGCAATGAGTAAGAACTTCAACATGAAAAAGATGATAACTACTCTAGATAAGAAATTTGAGTGATAGAAAGATGAAAATAACATGAAAAGTGCAGATTACTATAATAAATAGCATTAGAAATCAGTAAAATAAAGGAAAGAAAAAGTAAAAAAAAACACTAGAAAGAGGAGAATGAGTGTCAAAAATGGGGTTGGAAGCGGTGCATGGGCCTGGTAGGGAGGCCGTGTGGACTTGCAGCGGCTAGGGTTAGGGATTTTGGGTGAAGAAGATGATGAATAGTGAAACATATTCATAGATTTTGGGACACGCGGCCAGGGAGCACGCCTGTGTTCCCCAATTTTTGCCCGTGTGATTTGCAAATTTTGAATTTGGGCTCGTCTAACATTTGGCCCACGCCTATGTTCTTTCCACGTGTGGGTGCACACGAACGTGTCACACGACCGTGTCTGTCTTTGTTTGCTTCTTCGACGCCCGTGTATGCAAGTCCACACCCGTGTTGTTTTGACAGGTTCGCCCACGGTTGCTTGGCATGGGCGTGTCGCATGCTCGTGTTGTTTTGGCAGGTTTGAGAATGTTCATTAAGCCTCCTCGAGGGAGGTATGGAGGGGTAACATTGTTAGTGTAGTTATTGTGTTGTTACCCTCTTGTTTGCATGGAATTTCATCTTAGCCTCCCTAAGGGAGGTATGGACGTGTAACGTTCCTATGATAAGTCTCCTCGAGGGAGGTATGGAGAGGTAGCGTACCTTCTTTCCTTGCACTTGTGCAAGGGAAAAACCAAGAAATCAATTTAGAAAATTGATTGATTTAACTAAAAGTACTAGTAATAACTGTCTTTTTATTATCTAGCTTAAGAATAATGGGGTTTGTTTTAACTAACTAATTAACTAAACTAAGAATTCACAGAAAATAGAATTGGGGAATTACTTTTGGAAAACTCGATTGATTGAGACAATACCTAAGGAAAAATCCACCTAGACTTCACTTGTTATTTGACTCTGAATCGAATGATTTATTCATTTGACTTGATCCGTAGAAATCCATAAGTTATATTATTATCTCTCGAGACTAACAATGTCTAACCCTAGGTTGAACAATTGAAATCTCTTTCTAATTAACTCCCTAGGGTTGCATTAACTCGATCTATGGATCCCCTTATTAGGTTTCACCCTAATCCGACAAAATCTTGTCACCCTATCTCTAGGCGCGCAACCAACTCCGCTTAATTATGACAAATGTACTCTTAGACAGGGTCTATTCCTCTTCTGAATAAGAGCTTAACTTCAATCAATATATTGGAATATGAAAACAAGAATTAAGAACACATAATTAAGAACAAGTCAAATATTTATCATACAATGCAGATAATAATAACAAGATCTATCTTAGGTTTCATCCCCCTTAGGTATTTAGGGGGTTTAGTTCATAACTAAAAAGGTAAACATCTCAGAAGAATAATGAATACAAAACATAAAGAAAAACCCAAAACTCCTGAAGGGAAATTGAGGGGAGATCTTCAGTCTTGATGATGAATCCGGCTTCTGAAATGGATCAATGGGCTTTCCTTGAGCAGTTCCCTGCTTCCCTCTCTGTGTGTGTCCTTTTCCTCCTCCTCTAGGTGTATTTATAGGCTTTAGAATGCCTAAGAACCCTTAAAATTGACCTTTTCCGAATTGGACTAAACTTGGGCTCGGCAGGAACACGCCCGTGTGACACGCCCGTATGTGATTGCTTAAGGCCATGGTCAAGCCTATTAAATAGGCACGGGCGTGTGGTCCACCCGTGTGAGTCGTACTTTGATTCTGCCAAATTGACACGGCCGTGTGGTCTACCCATGTGAGGAGGTCTAGGCCGTGTTGATTTTGTATGTTGGCCTATTTTCTCCGTTTTTGGCCCGTTTCCCCTTCCTTTCACTCTCCTATGCTCACCTAAGTATAAAACATTAAATTAAGGCATTAGGAGCATCGAATTCACCAATTTTAAGGAAAAATCATCCATAAAATGTGCTAAGCATGGGATAAAAATATGAATGAATTACGGTTTATCATTGGTGCAGTGTAAGGATGGAAAAACGGCTTGGTAAATAGCCTTACTTTGGCCACACGGGCAAAGACACGGTTGTGTGTCTCAGCCGTGTAAAGGACACGGCCTAGGGACATAGGCATGTGAAGTTTGCACCTATTTTATGAAAAATTTTGAAAATTAAATTCGCCACGCAGCTTAACACACGGGCGTATGACTTGGCCATGTGATTTCTTTTGTTGCATGACGTTAGAAAGAGAAAGTTACACGGGTTAGGGACACGGGCGTGTATGACCACACGGCTTACCCACACTACACGGCCTGCCCACACGGGCGTGTCCCAAGCCAAACAGGCATGTGACCTTGTTTTGTTGAAAAATTTTCTAAGTGTTTTAAAAATTTCTAAAGCTCTCGGTTTAGTCCCAAACCACTTTTACTGCATGCTTTGGGCCTCGTAGGCTCGTTTTAAGGACGATATGATTATAAATGAAATGTTTTAAATTTGGATGGAAACTTATGCCTCAGTTTTGTATGTTAGCTCGTGTTTAAGTCTGGTGATGCCTCGTACCCTGTTCCAGCGTTAGATATGGGTAAGGGGTGTTACAGTAAAACATAACAATATCAAACAAAAAACGTACATACGGTCCCTTATACGATCCCTCGAGGCCCAAAATAGACATTGGAAACTATTTTGGACTAAATCAAAAACATATAAAATTTCTCAAAAAAAGTTAAAATTTTTCATACTGCAAGGGTACACGACCAAAAGAAACACTCGTGTCTTAGGTTGTGTGGGCATTCAAAATAGAGACAAATAGTCGTGTCCCAGCCCGTGTCCGGACTCGTGTAACTCTCTGACTTTGGCCACACGACTAAGCCACACGCTCGTGTGCCAGGGCATGTTCCCTTCGAAATAATCCCATTCGCCCATGTGCCAGTCCGTGTGTTAGGCCGTGTAACAGCCTGACTTGCAACATTTTTAAAAGCTATAGGGGACACACGCCTATGTTGCCTAGCCGTGTGTCACACACGTCTGAGATACACACCCGTGTCTCTGCCGGAGTGGACGAAAAATAGGTCATTTCCAAGCCATTTTTCTCACCCAAATTCACAACTCATGCACAAGTCAATTGTACCTAAAATCAAGCATTCAAAACTCACTTTCCTTGTGCATATCCAAGCTTAATCAACCTAAAATCTAACCATTCAACAAATATGCCAAAATGGCACCTCAATTCAACAAAACAATTTTACTTAAACACCTAACCAATTTAATCCACAACTAAACTACTAATTAAACAAATTCATTAACACATTTGTTATAATGATCTTATACCAAAAGTTCATAAACAACCAATGCAAAAATGACCATTTCTCACCTAACATGAGCCATACTAATTTGGCCAAAGATGCTTACTTCCAAAATACCAAAAAAACTAACCATTTTCAAAATTATGCCACATTCATTCCACATCAACCATTAATTGCTACTATATCATTCCCATCAACATTTCCTTACCATTATCCTAACCAACACAACATCAATTTACCAACCACACAAAATACCATATATTCTTAATAACATACCAACTAATTTACCAACCAAAATAACATATATACAAGCCACATATAATGGCTAAATACCTATACTTGCCATTATAACCATGATTCAAAATTTTCAAAATATACAAATATAACCGATGGATAGTGTGATGGATCTCTGACAAGCTTCCAAACCGCTCGAACCTCTGATTAACTTGAGTCATAAGAGAAAATCACACAAGTGAGCATAAAATGCTCAGTTAGTTTGTAAATCATTAACATTACTTATCATTTCATTATAAAAGCTTAAAGGGAAAATAGTGAACATATCCAACCTTGCTTGGCACTAGCCTAAGCACCAACAACAATTCTCAAGTATAATTAGCATATATATTAACCAAACTCATTATATAATAAAGAGCTTCATTATGCTTTCCATGTAAACATTCATTCTATTATGAACAAGCTAAAAATCTTTAATCAATATCTTATCATACCATTCCCATGCTTTCGTGACAATATAAGTAGATGCTTATACTGAACCATCACTTTTTGTATACTCATTGAACCTGTAACACCCCTAACCCATATCCGTTGTTGGAATAGGGTTATGGAGCACTACCTGACTTACGTCATAAATAATCATACATTTCAAATACATTTTCCATTTCCAAACAAAAATCATTCATAATCAATCACATTGTCCCTAAAACGAGCTTACGCGAATAAATCATGCATTAGAAGTGGTTTGGGGCTAAACCAGTAACTCAGGAAATTTTTGGAAAACTTATAAATTTTTTCAAAACATGGGGGACACATGCCCGTATGGTCCAGTCATGTGACTCACATGGCCAAAGACAGTCCGTGCCACAGGCCGTGTGGACATTCGAATGGGATCACATGGCCGTATCCCAACCCGTGTCTGACCCCATGTAACTCTCTGACTTAGGTCACACAGCCAGCCACACGTTCGTTTGACCAGCCCGTGTGCCCTTCAAAATGGCTTCACACGCCCGTGTGCCAGGCCGTGTTGTTAGGCCATGCCAAAACTGTAGGGTATATTGACTTATGCCAAACGGCCAAGTCACACGCCTGTGTGCATACTGACTTGGTTTCTAATTAAACATAAGGGGACACACGACCGTGTCACCTGACCGTGTGTCACACACGACTGAGACACACACCCGTGTCTCTGCTAGTATAGACAAAAATAGGCTATTTTCCAAGCCATTTTTCTCACCCAAATTGCATACACCTACACCAAACCAAATTGCATATGACCATATCTTTAAATGGCATTTAAACTCAACTAAACCAAGTTCAATTCATGCTATATCAATACCAAGTTCAAAATATACCAATTTCACATTCACAAACCACTTAACTAGTTAACTTCATATATACACTTTCTTACCTAAAATCACATGCATACAATTTCTCAAAATTCAACCATTTAGTGCTTAACATACCAATTCACAACAAGAATTTACCTAACAATTACCAATCACATAACAAAGGCCATTTGCATACATATATATACATAACCAAATAAACCAAAATAAGCCAAATCACATGGCTATACACATAACTAACCATTCATCATTTACAAGCCAAATAAAATGGCTAAATTTATTATCAACATATAGACCATAACAACCACAACTCCTATACATGCCATATAGCCAAATACATAAGTAAAAAAGTACCAAAATGATAGTTTGATAGTGTGATAAGATCTCTAACGACTCCCAAATCTGATCAGACTTCGATAATCACTATAAAACACGGAAAGGGAAACAAAGTAAACTATAAAGCTTAGTAAGTTCGTATAGTAATAAAATCAACTTACCATATTTATGCAATTCAAGTAATTAAACATATCATTATATAACTTATATTGATCCACAAACCTATCACATATTCATTCACAAGGTTAGAAATAAAATTCACAAGTTTCTTCTATTCAATGCTTGTATATTTCATGTAAATACCTGTATCAACTCGTATCAATTGCATACTCATCCATATCCTTGATATACTTATTGAACCATTGGGAATAATATCGGATACTCAAGAATCTCACACCCTAAGTGCCAATACATAGACGAAGCTATCTCAATTTCATATCTCATATAATGTTTACTCTCGAGCTATCGACGGGTCTGCTCACACAAGCTGATGGTCAAGACGTAACTACACTATGCTGCTAATACAAGCTGATGAGGATCCGCAACACATGCCGGATAACTCAACCACTGGTAGAACGTACAAACTAGAACCCAAATCACATAAGCCCTAATGACATGACATTCGTATCCTAATCTATTCCTAAGGTTCAACTGGGATTTTACATTACCGAATCTTTGTCGAATATATCCATAAGGTCATATTCACAATTAATTCAATAATAAAGAATTTAAAACACAATTCTATTAATGGTTATTAACATACGAACTTACCTCGATTCACAAAAACAACAAAATGGATCAACTAGTCCAATACTTTGTTTTTCCTCGATCTAGATCCGAACTTCATTTTTCTAGATCAATCAAGCCTCAAAGTGACCAAAACCTAGATGAAAAAAATGGCTTTCTTTGCCTTGAATATCCGGTTGGAGAAGATGATAAGAGATAAAAATTGTTTTGTTTTATTTATTTTAACATTAATTTACTAACTTACTTAATTAACCTTTTAATTTCAATCAAATTTCAGCAATACCAATCTCATAAATTTCCACTAACACACTAATGTTCTAATTACCACATAAGGACCTCCAATTTAAGGTTCTATAGCTATTAAACACCTTTAGCTATTAGAACACCACTTTTGCACATTACGCGATTTAGTCGTTTTTATCAAATTGAGCATTCAAACAATAAAATTTCTTAATGAAATTTTCACACAATCATACTATCATGCTGTAGACATTAAAATAATAATAAAATAATTATTTTGACCTCGAATTTGTGGTCCTAAAACCACTGTTCTGATTTGACTAAAAATAGGCTATTACAGAACCACTAGAATAATATCAGATACGCAGGAATTTCGCACTCTAAGTGCCAACATATGGTCGAACCACTACTAACTCATATCTCATATCAATGCTCTCTCTTGAGCCATAACTGGGTCTACTCACACAAGTTTTCAGTTAAGACGTAGCTACATGGTGTTGCTCACACAAGCTGTCAAGTAACCACAACACATGCTAGAAACTCAGCCACTGGTAGGACGTACAAGACCAGCACCCAAAACATGGTAACCCCTAGTGACATGTCATTTGTATCTTATATATTCCTAAGGTTCAAATGAGATCTGAAAATCATCGAAACTTCATTGGATATTTCCGAAGAGTCATAATTCCAATAATATAACACAAAAGCATTTAAATTGAACATAATTCAACTCTAATTAAAAATATAAACTCACCTCAAACACGTACGGAGAAAAATGATCGATTAATCCAATACTTTTTCTTTTCCTCGATCTAAATCTGTTCGTTGCTTTTCCTGAGCTATATAATCAAATTTAACTCACTTAAAATTCACTCTCTTAACTTTAATCCAAAAATCATGCTTTGGAAAAATTACACTTTTGCCTTTTGCCCCTTAAATTTTAAATTCAATACAATTTAGTCCTTATATCATAAAAATGAAAATTCATGCAATTTAATACCAACCCATCATGGTTGAATATCACCTAAGCCCTTAGCAAGCCATATACCTTCATTTAATTCACAATTCCACCATGAATAATTTTCTATTTTTCAATTTAATCCCTAATTGACAAATTCATCAAAATTTCCTTTACAAAAGTTCAACTATTACCAAACTTTCATTTTCATTCATCAAGCACAAAAAACAACTAACATACATTTTAGTAAAACTGTAGACTTTTAAAAGTTTAGCAAATTAGTCCCTGGGCTAGCTAGATTAAGCTACGACTCCAAAAGCATAGAAATCATTAAAAACCGAACAAAAATGCACTTACATGCACTACGGAATTTTGGCCGAAAGCTTGGTGTTCTTTAATGGCTTCTTTGTTGCTAAATTCGATCAAAGAATGAAGAAAAAAAGATGATACATTTCTTTTTCTTACTTTAATTTTAGTTTATTTTATAAATGACCAATTTACTCTTATACATTAAAACATACAAAAATAATGTCAATCATTGTCCACCATTAATATTAATGGCCTAATTGCCATTTAAGGCTACTCACATCAAATTCCATAACAATTAACACCTTTTACTAATAGAACATAAGTTTTTCACCTTGTGCGACTTAGTCTTTTTTATCAAATTAAGCATACTAATGATAAAATTTCTTCACAAAATTTTTATACGATGCTACTATCATGCTGCAGACCATAAAATAATAATAAAATAAATTTTATGATGTCAAATTTGTGGTCTGGAAACCACTATTCTGATTTCAATAAAAATGGGCTTTTACAACTCTCCACCCTAAGAAATTTTCGTCCCCGAAAATCTTACCAGAAAGTAGATTAGGATATTGCTTTCTCATAGCTTTCTGGGGTTTCCAGGTGGCCTCTTCTATCCCGTGACTTTGCAAAGAACCTTCACTAAAGCTATGCTTTTGTTGCTTAACTTTTAAATCTCTCGTGCCAAAATTCTGATGGATTCTTCATTATACAACACGTTGGGCTGAATCTCAACATCTGTCGTGGAAATTATATACGAAGGGTCTGATTAGTACCATAATAGCATGGATACATGGAACATATTATGAATCTTTTCTAAGTTTGATGATAAAGCTAACCGATACACTACTGGCCCTATTCTTTTGATAATATCATATGGCCCGATAAACCACAAACTAAGCTTCCTTTTTTGACCGAAATGAAGAATCCTCTTCCAAGCGATACTTTTAGAAATACTTTGTCACCGATCTAAAATTCAATATCTTTTCATTTTAAATCTGCTCTGTCGATCTGAAGCTACTTTCAAACTGTCACAGACTTTTTCCTCAGTCTCTCGAATCAAATAAACTCTGTGAACCTTTTTCTCACTAAGCTCGGTCTAATACAAAGGAGTTCGGCATTTATGACTATATAAAGCTTCGTATGGTGCCATCGTTATACTTGACTGATAATTGTTATTGTATGCGAAATCAACTGGCGGTAAATATTTCTACCAATTACTTTTGAATTCTAAAACGCAACAACGAAGCATATCTTAGAGTATCTGAATTACTCGCTTAGATTGACCATCTGTCTGGGGATGAAATGTGGTACTAAAATGTAGCTGCATACCTTGAAATTCATGCAACTTACACCAAAATTGTGATGTAAACTGAAGATCTCTATCTGAAATAATAGAAATTGGCACCCCGTACAATCTGACAATCTTAGAGATGTACAACTCAGCTAATCTCTCAAGGGAGTAATCTGTACGTACTAAAATAAAATGTGCTGACTTCATTAAACGATCAACAATAACCCAAACAACATCTTTCTTTCTTAGAGATAGGGGTAAACCTGATACGAAATCCATAGTAACTCGCTCCTATTTCCATTTTGGTATCATCACTGGCTGCAACGAACCAGAACGTACCTAATGTTAAGCTTTTACTTGCTGACAGACTGATCAGCTGTAAAGGACATAACAATAATGTACAAGCATACATTGTTGATGCAAGGATTAGACAGATGTGAACTAATTGACAGTATGCTCTTAGGATGAGCCTTTCTCTTCGTGTTAAAGGTCGCCTACTCTTCATCTATACCAATTATCATATGTATTGTCCCTCTAACCTTCTGTTTACCTATGCCAATACCTTGCGAATTCTAATTTGATGGTGAGGTATCTTGAGCCACAAAATCTTTTAGGTCACCATTTCTAATAGCCTCATATATAGCATCTTTCAAAGAGAAACTATCCTCGGTCTTATGCCCTCTATCATTATGAAAACTACATCTGTCTCTCGAGTTTGTTCTTGACTAACTATGCCACATAGGTGGAGGGCTTGGCAAAATGCCCAAACTTCTGACTTGATTAAGAATGTAGGTACGTGAAGCATTAAGGTAGTGTAAGGTTTAAATTTTCCATGAGGAACATACTTCTTGCGTGGTCACCCTGAGGCCTCTAGAATGCCCTTAGTGATTGATTCTGTGAATAGTTCCTTTCTTGTCCCCACCTTGTACTCAAAGATCATGAGAAGAAGGACCTGGCTGGCTACTATAACGCCCATACCTAGTCTGAGCTCCGAACCCGAGCTACGGAATGCCACGTTAGCTACATAAGTGACTCTCTATTAAATCCCAACCTAACCTGCAACACACTACAAGTTAAATATATATATATATATATATATATATATATATATTTAAGTTTCTAAAGTGAATTACTATATAAGTTATTTCATTAATACCCTTAAACTAACTTTTATTCAGGTGGTATTCACTCCTAATATGGCTTGCACATTTTAAGTCTTCGCAGTGTAAGACTTATTAAAAAAGGTAAGTTTTACAAACTACCCCTACGTTTTTAGATATTGTGAACTAGGTTCATAGGGTTTCTCTTATTTTGCATATAAAAAATTATTAACGGTTTACAAAACTAGTTTGTCAGTTGTCAGTGTTCACACTTTGAATAGTTTGCTAATCTTGTCACTTCATAAAAACCTTAGAGAACTCTATATGAGTTTTTCAATTTTGTATATTTCAGTTTACTGCTTATGGCGAACACTAAGTTTAAAAATATATTACTTAAGTAAGAACTTGTAATATAAGAAAGCACCAATCAAACTTGGATTATATTCATATACTTATAATTCAAATGTATTTATAAAGTATTTTCGGTTAAAAAATAAAAACATAAATATAACATAAGAAAACATATAAATAACTAAGTCTTAGGACAAACGGTGAAGTCATCAGAAAGATATCTCTAAGCTTAAGCAGTATCCCACATTGCCTATATTACCAAAATTCACTTGTAATAACTTTCTAGTGTTTATGCTTCACCTGGATCACTTGCCTCACCACTGTATACCATGCGATCTAATGATCTGCAATTTTTAGAATGGATTGTGTGAGCTCTAGCTGACTCAGTGAATGTACAGGAAAGAATAACCACATAGCATGCACAAAACATAGGTTAAGCAAAAACTTTGGCAAGGTCAAAAAATTGTGAACTAGGTTCGCCATACTTATCCAAAGTCTAGTTCACAAATACTCAATGTCAGTTAGCTTAAAAATAGTAAAACATTATATTTCAGAAAACACAATCTTATTCACATGTTCTTTCCTGTTGAAAAACCAAATCTCCTTACCACTCATTCCTTTGACTTAAAGAGTCTAACATGGCCCATAAGTGTAGCATAAAGCTAAACACTCTCCAACATACCAACATGTCCCATTAAATGGAGCTTAGCTTGACATTCCCTTATCTCTCCAACCTGTCTCAGGGCTTCTCACCCAAATCATAAAACATTTAGCTCAGTACTCACAATCAAATGGTGAGTCATCATATCCAATAGTTTCAGAAGATTATATTTTCAAAATATTTACTAAAACACAGAGCTCACAAATCATGAGGAGCTCGCAGATTACTGTTCATATCTAGCTTGCAATATAGAGTTTACATATCATTGTTCATTAAAACATATATTTAACATATTCACAAAACAAAGCTTAGAAACGACTTACTCTCGGAACTTAGGTTAAAACCCTAAGCTCCTGATTAACAGTATTTCGCACACACATTTGGCAATGCTTCAACACTCACAAGTTTGCAGAGAGCTTTAGACAAGATTTACCATTTCTTTATCTTTGATTGTAGACAGTTCTGTTAGGTTTGCAACATCACAAACATACACAAGTTACTAACAGGCAAAGAACATGAAAACTCAAACATGAAAAGAAGTGAACCTAAGTTCACACATGCTAGTCTTTTGGTAAACCTAGTTTCTTTTGTTGTGATCCTTTCTTAATTACTTCTTAACAACAACACAACAGAAAAACATAGTCTTACCTAAAATCCTAAGAGCTAGGTTCTAGGTAGAAACTTGACAACAAGATAATCGATGAGGAAATTTGAAAGAATTGTATCATTCAAAAGAATATGAATTTTCAATAGAAAGAGCTTAATTTATAGCCATTAAGTTTTTTTGGTGTTCTTAGGATACTCTAGTCATAGTAGTAGGAAAGTGTTGCATGCATGGATGGTGTTATGAAGAGAAAATTTTCTTCCTAATTTTGGTGTAATTACACTTCGACTACTCCTACTTTTCACTTTCAACCCAAAAAAAGTGATCACAGCTTGCCAGGCCTACTAGCGACCCCAGCTCACCAGGCCCACTAGTGATCCCTGCTTTGTCAAGCACACTAGCGATCATAGTTCACTAAATCCATTGGCAAGCCCAACTCACCAAGCCTACTAGAGAACACTAGCTCTTCAGGCCTACTGGAGAATAGCAGTTTACCTAGCCTACTAGCGAACACTAGCTCGTCAGGCCTCAAACTCCTAGGCCATGTTCTGGGATGTTACAACTCTCCCCCTCTTAAGGAATTTTGTCCTCAAAATTACCTATGTCAAAACAAATGAGGATATTGATGCTTCATTACTTCCTCAGTTTCCCAAGAGAATTTATTGGTTTTATGGTTTTTCCCCAACACTTTGACTAAAGGAATTCTCTTGGTTCACAAGACTTTTTCCTTACGAGCTATAATCTCAACAGGTTCTTTATCATATGCAAGATTAGGTCACACCTAAATTTCATCTACTGTCAACACATGGGATGGAGTCCGCACAATATATCCTTATCATGAACACATGGAAAACATCATTGATTAGCTCAAGTTCTGGTGGCAACTTGAGTCGCCAAGTGATAAACCATAAATTATACATATTTTTACCCCATGTTTAATGCATTTTATGGATGATTTCTCATTAGAATTGGTGAATTCGATGCTCCTAATGCTTTAAATTCAAGTTTTATACTTAGGAGAGCATAAGAGAGTGAAAGGAATGAGAAACGGGCCAAAAACAGAGAAAATGGGCCAAAGTATGAAATCAACACGGCCTGGACCTTCTTACACGAGCAAACCACACGACCGTGTCAATTTGGCAGGCTCGAGCACGGCCTGAAGCAATCGAATACGGGCGTGTGCCACGGGCGTGTCCCTGCCGAGCCCAAGTTGAGTCCAATTTGGAAAAGTCTAATTTTGAGGGCTTCTAGGCATTCCAAAGCCTATAAATACACCATAGAGAAGAAAGAAAAGGGAGACGGAGAATTGGGAGTAAGGAATTACTCCAAGGAAGCCGATTTATCCATCTCAAAAGCCGGATTCATCATCAAGACTGAAGATCTCTCCTCAATTTCCTTTCAGGAGTTTTGGGTTTTCTTTACGTTTTGTATTCTTTATTCTTCTGAGATGATTTCTTATTTAGTTGTGAACTAAAACCCCTAAATAACTAAGGGAAATGAAACCTAAGATGAATCTTGTTATTATTTTCTAAATCGTATGATAAATATTTAACTTGTTCATAATTATGTGTTCTTAATTCTTGTTTTGATATCCCAGGATACTGATTCAAGACATGCTCTTATTCAGAGGAGGAATAGACCCTGTCTAAGAGTACATTTGTCATAATTAAGCGGAGTTGATTACGCGTTAACACCCCTTACCCGTATCCGAGGCCGGGCTAAGGTACGAGGCGTTACCAGACAAACATACAAACATTAAACTAAAATACGAGCCATAAAATTTTATTCATATTCAAAGCGTTCATTCTCTTACACATAGTCCCTTATTTGAGTCTACGGAGCCCAAAACATACTTTAGAAAGGGTTTGGGACTAAACCGAGAACTTACAAAAATCTTGGAAATTTCAAGCTTTAAGGCTCCACACGCTCGTGTCCCAAAGTCGTGTTCCATACACGGCTGAGACACATGGTCGTGTCTCTGCCTGTGTGGAATATACCTAGGCTATTTTCCAAGCTTTGGTCAACCTTGATCTCTTACACACTTATACAAAATCAAAAGCATATAACATGGTATTCATTTAATGATTAAACATCCTCAATTAAACCACAAACATAGCATTTGTATGTCATCATACATGTGTCTCTCATACTCATTTTACCTTGTTTATTATAGTACCACTTATACATTTATACCAAGATTATCATCTTACCAAATATCTTTAGCTTAATCATCAAGCATTCATATTTAAAGCTAGATCATATCTTTATAAAATACCACGATTCAGATAAGGAATAACATGTTTGCTCGAAACATTTCAATTCAATTCCATACCCAACAAGCATTACATTGAGACTAGTCATATATATATATATATATACATGTCATGATACATAACATTCTCTTTTGTTTTCTTATAAACACATATTATTTATTTCATTATATCAATATTTCATATACCATAGTTTCCATGTATTCCACATATATTTATTTTCCTCCTCCTCCTCCTCTTCTCAATTCCACATCCTTAATGTATATAGAATTATTGTAAGTACGATTTCACAATTTACTAATAAATATTCACATCAAACTGTCCACACGAGTCATAGTCACTTAATTATTTATAATTCGAGCTAAAGAGCTCCAAATTAATATCCGTAAATTTCCCCTGAAACTAGACTCACATATATTTCCACCATAAAATTTTCATAATTTTTGGTTTAGCCAATTAGTTCAGTTTATTCATTAAAATTTCCCCTGTTTCACTTTCTGACAGTTCTGATATCTCTTCACTAAAAAATAATTATCTCATAGTACAGAACTCAGATAATGTTCTTGTTGATTTATCTTGAAAATAGACTGATTATGGATTTTAAAAATATAATTTTGAGCCTCTAATTATTTTTCTCCAAATTTTTGTGATTTTCCAAAGTTAGAACAGGGGATCACGTAATCATTCTGAATCAGTCTTACAAAAACATAAATATCTCAAAATCTCGAACTCCTTTGATTTCTATATTTATTTTATATGAAAATAGACTCATTAAGCTTTAATTTGATATCTCACTCAGTCTCTGATTCAATTTATACTATTTTTGATGATTTTTCAAAATCACGTCACTGCTACTGTCCAAAACAGTTTTATTGCTAATTCACTCTTTCACACTTTCTTTGTATTAGCCTCATTTTAACATACATATCACAAATCATTTTCACCACATTTCATACATCACAAGTATAAGCCCATGATGACAAGGTCACCATAAAATCATCCTCATGTATAACTTACTTGTTTATAACCTTACCACGTCCTGGTCACTTAATGAACACATCATTCACATAACCAAGTTCCTGCACTTATTCATCACAAAACTCACAAAGAGTTTCCCGTTGAACACTTCGGATCAATCCTCGATACTTGGTGGTTTCAGCACATAGCTCCACCCATCATATAGTTCGGCTCTCTTGTACACATGGTGAACACTTAGTACCACCCATGTGACCTAGCCAGTTTATCTCGTAGCTCTCTTGTCTACATGGTGTCCTTCACTTGGAACCACGCATGCGACCTAGCTACATATATCCCATAGCTCTCTTGTCTACATGGTGTACACATAGTATCACCCATGCGACCTAGCTACATCATAATGTCTTGTAGCTCTCTTGTACACATGATGTGCACTCAGCACTATACATGTGACCTAGCTACATACCATCTCAGATCATCCAATCTTTCCAAAGGTTCAACTGGATTTCTCTCTTTCCAACAATTTCACCAATCAAGTAATTATCCACAAACATATTTCCAATATTTTTATAAAATATCATAATACAAGTAATAGTGATGTATTACTTACATATAAACTTACATCTCATTTAATATCTGTGACAGCCCAAAATTGACCCTAGTCGGAATGTGGTTTCGGGACCACAAAACCGAGGCATAAAAATAATTAAAATTTATTTTGATGCCTATAATATGTGTGTGCTCATGTATGACATTTTATGATGATTGATTTAGTGTTATAAAGGTGAATTCCACAAGAAAGGACTTAGTAGTGAACTTTGAAAGTACGATAGGGAAATGTGTGATGACTAATTACAAGATGCATGCAAAATAATGGACTTGCATGTCAAATTCCCTTTTACAAGTGATGGCCGGCCATGACAAAGAGATATGGGCTAAACATGTCATGAAACATGTTTTGTTGGGCATTAGGGAGAAATAATAAACAAATAAGCATGGGTAAGAAAAGAATGAAAAAAATGTGTGTGAGAGAGTAGCATTCCCCATTGCTTAGTGCAACCAAGAAGAGAAAACAAAAAATTTGTTCATCCTTGTTCTCTCCTTTTGGCCAAAAATACTAAGAGGAAGAAGAGATTTTTGCTTCATTTCCTTTGTTTAGAAGAGATCTAGAAGGATATTTGGCTAAACTTGCATCAAGATTGAGGTATGTATGAGGTTGTGTCATGAGATTCATGCATGTTTTAGTTGCCAACTTGATGTTCATGTTAGCCATGGTTCAAATCCTTGTTATTCCATGGAAGTGGTATTTGGTCAAGGTTGGTATTGTGATAAAGCCATTGCATGTTAAGTGTGAAGCTTGATGATGATGCATGCAATGATGGATTGTCTACTCTTGAAATTTCTTTGTAGCCATCTTGAGTAAGACTTTGAGTTTTCTTTTGTTTAACCATGATTGAAGATAAAAGGGCATGATTATGATGTATTCAGCCATGATGCATTCATGAGCATGGTTCATGCTTCTTGCATGTTAGTTAAAATTTGTGTTTTAGATGGCTATGGACACCTTGAAATTGCCATGCTCATATATGTATATATATGTTTGCACATGATGTTTTGGCTATGAAGTAAGTGATGAATATGTTTGTTTAAAGAAGAAGATGTTGAAGAATGCTTGTGAAATTGCAAGCACATTCGCCTAGCACACATATGAGTGCTTGATGCTATATTATAAGTTTTGAGCTACAACATGCAAAGCATTAACTAGTAAAATGCATGCTGTTTTGTGTGGTATTAAGTGCATAATTGGCCTCAACATGGACATGTATATTCGGCCTTAGGTAGCCTATTGAAGGCCTTAGCTTTTCCTTGATGCCCGAATGAATTGTATTGAATTGCTTGATGTAGTATAAAATGTGCATGACCATTGTGTATTCAAGCTAAAGGGTGGCCATTTGACCATTTAAACTCCTTGTCATATTCGCCATAAGCTAGCACAATGAGGTTTTAATAAATTGAATTTGTTTGAATTAGCTCAAGAGCTTAGAGGGCCACAATTGGACAAGGGAAGGAAAAGTGATCGAATAGCCGTAAAAGCCGCTTCGACAACATCCGAGGTAAGTCCTCAAGAAGTGACCTTAATTGAATTATGTGGAATGAAATATGGATGTATTGATTATTGATTTATGTGTGTATGAGTATTCGAATGATACCCGGGCTAAGTCCCGGCGATTATGCTAGTGATTATAATTGTGTTTGAGCCTTAGTAACGAAAATGAAATATGTATGTCCAATGATTATTGATGTATGTGTGCATGAGAAATTGAATGATACCGGGCTAAGCCCCAAGACAATCATGTTGAAATTATATCCGGTTAAGACCAAGGCAATTGTGCTAGTGGCTACATCCGGCTAAGACCAAGGCATTCGTGCACGTGGTTATATCCGGTTGTATTCAAGAAGCTTGGGCTGGAGGTGAGTGTTGGTTGCTGTAATAAATTCAATTAGTACGCTCGAAAAGCCCAAAGAATAAGGTACGTTTATATGTGCATTGGAAAGTCGACATATTTGAGCAACATTCGCTCAATCGACTAACGAATTTCAGCTATTGGAATGGTTGATACTTTGTGAAAGTATATAATGATGAAGTGTGAAGTAAGAATGATTATGAGAATGTGTATTAATGAAATGATGCATTTGGTTATGTGAATGTATTGCTTAAATTAAAGCTGATTTTATTCCTTGAGACTTACTAAGCATAAAAATGCTTACCCCGTTGCTTTGGCTCTCTGTTTTATAGATTACGCTCGATAGCAATCGGATTCGGGATCATTAAAGTCAAGTCATCCACACTATCAACGCCTCTATTTTGGTATAAATTTTGGTTGAACTTTGAAATGGCATGTATAGGACTACCCTTGTTGGTTTAAATATGCTGTGATGTATATGTGTACGGCCATGCGAAAATGGCTCGTAAAAGTGAAGTACTAACTTAGACTATTTGCGGTTTGTATATATATATATGGTGTCATGATGTGATTATGGATTGGAGATGGGAATGTTGGTCACATGATCAGCCATTGGTATGGTTAAAATGATCATATATGAACCTATGTATGGCAAGACTAGTTGGTTCATGGAGACTACAAAATAGGTAAGACCTACCTTAAAAACAGATGCTGCCAGCTGCAGTGACGTGAATGTGAAAAATCACCAAAATTTGTAGGAATGGTATTAAATAGTGAATAAGCTATGTAAATGAACCTTGATGAGTCTATTTTCATATGGAAGAAACGAAATGGTCATAGGAGTTACATGTTAAGAGATATTAAAGCTATTGTGAGACAGGGCCAGAACGGTTTCTGGGTCCCCTGTCGCAACTTTAAAAATTTACTATAAATTATCCAGAAATAATTAGGAGTCATGCCTTATATGTACAGATTCCATTTTTAGTCTAGTTTCATTAGAAACAAACGGCACCAGTATTAAAGCCCTGTACAGAGAGATATTCAAGTTATAACGCGCGAAGGTCAGAGCAGTCGATCCCTGTAACATGGGTGACTTTAACTAATAAACAGTACCAATTGGCCTGACCAAAAATTCTAGAAATAAATCCATGGATGGATATATGAGTCTAAATTCATGGAAAATTTACAAAAACAGTTTCCGAGTTTTGAAACTCGAGATATGATTTTTAAGGCGACGGTGACGCAGTTTTCCAGCCTGACTGGAAATGTCAAATTGGGGGGCAAAATATGTGAACTTGGTTTGTTAACCCCTCGTGTCCGACACCGGCGATGGTCTCGGGTTCGGGGTGTTACAATATCAACGCAATAACATTAAATTACACATTCTCTTATTAAAAATCATATGAACTTACAATTTCCCATAATATCCATAATCATAGAAATCACATTTATGTATGATAATTCAATGCACTTCATGTACCATAGACATATTTTTAAATCAATTCATAAACTTGGCACCATAATCATTTAATTTAACATAATTCAATTAATTCACTAAATTTAACTTTCAAATATAAATTACAGCATTATTGTTGTATTATTATCATACCAACTTACATACTTTCAACACCTCGGAGATCATAGTAAATATATCAATTTTACATTGAAACATGCATAAATTAATGCTTATTATACATATGAACTTACCTTGATATTAAAACTACCATTTTACCAACTTTCTCAATTTTCAATTTTCTCTCATTCTAGGTTCAAATCTCATTTTCCGGGACCTAAAACATCATATTTTACTTATTTAATTAATGTACTATTCAAAACAGTCCTTAACTCAAACTTTGGAAAAATTACAATTTTGCCCTAAACTTTTGCATATTTACACTTTTGCCCTAGGCTCGGAATTAAACTTAATCCCTTATTCTTATGTTTTATGACATGATGATCACTTTTCCTTCTATGGCAACATCAAATTCTCACTCTAACATATACTTATGACTATTAGGTATTTTTACCGATTAAGCCCTTTTGCTCGTTTTCACTTAAAACCGAGTAGCACAAGTTTTCTAACATAACTTAAAACCTCATATTGTATCATCAAACACCAGAATACACAAATTTTACCTATGGGTATTTTTCCAAATATGAACCCTAGGTTGAATTATTGCTAGCATAAGCTAAATCAAGTTACCGGGACTCCAAAAATGTAAAGAACTTGAAAAACGGGGTTAGAACGGACTTACAATTGAGCTTGGGAAGCTTGAAAACCCTAGACATGGAGTCTCCCTTGGTATACACGTCCATGGTGAATAAGATGAGCAAAATTGGCTTTTAATTTTGTATTTTAATTCATTTTACCCCTAAATGACCAAAATACCCTTACTACTAAACTTTCCAAAAATTCCATCCATGTCCAATTTTTGTCCATAACTTAGAAATTGGTAAAATTTCTATTTAAGACCTCCTAATTAATATTTCAAATCAATTTCATACTAGAAACTTCTAGAATGCAAGTTTTGCAACTTATTCAATTTAGTCCCTAACTTCGAATTAAGCACTTTATGCATAGAATTTCTTCACGAAATTTTCACACAATCATGAAATCATATAATAGACCTCAAAATAATCATAAAATAATTATTTATATCTCAGATTTTGTGATCCCGAAACCTCTGTTCCAACTAGACCCAATTTTGGGCTATTACAGCGCGCCTAGACATAGGGTGACAAGATTTTGCCGGATTAGGATGTAACCTAATAAGGGGATCCATAGATCGAGTTAATGCAACCCTAGAGTGTTAATTAGAGAAAAGTCTCGGTTATTCAATCTAGGGATTAGACGTTATTAGTCTTGAATAGGGATAATAACATAACTTAGGGATCTCTACAGAACAAGTTGAATGAATAAATCGTCTCATTCGGAGCCAAAATAACAAGTAAAGTCTAGGTAGATTCTTTCTTAGGTATTGTCTTAAGTCAATCGATTTTTCTCAAAAGCAATTGCCCAATTCTTTTCTCTGTGCGTTCTTATTTTAGATAATTAGTTAATTAAAAAAATATTTTTAGGCTAGATAATAAAAAGACAGTCATTATGTAACGCCCCCATGCCCGATACCATCACCGGAGTCGAGCACGAGGTGTTAACGGACTTAATTCATTAATTAAACAGCTCAAACAATTTATTTTAGAATTTCCAGACAAGCTGGCTAACTGCATCACAGTCTCTAAAAAATCCATATCTCGAGTTACAAAACTCGAAATCCAATTCCGTAAATTTTCTCTGAAAATAGACTCATATATCTACGTAATAAATGTTTTCTAGAATTTTTTGTTGGGACAATTTGTACAGTTTATTAGTTAAAATCTCCCCTATTTCAGGGTTCGGCTACTCTGACCCCTATGTATTACGGATCAGATATATCCCTGTCAAGATTTTCAATAACTATGCCGTTTGTTTCTAACAAAACTAGACTAAATATGGATTAAATACATGTAATGTAAAACTCCTAATTGTTTTTTTTTACAATTTATGGTGAATTTTTAAATTTAGAACAGGGGATTCAGAAATTGCTCTGACCCTGTTTCACCAAAACGTAAATATTTAATAAAATAAAACTTTTTTACCTATTTTGTTTCTTTCACATGAAAATAGATTCATTAACCTTCAATTACATATTTTATTCATCATCTAATTCTATCTCTACTAGTTTTAGTGATTTTTCAAACTTACATCACTGCTGCTGTGTGATTCTGTTTTATAGCCAATTTCACCATTTTATGGATTTCCATAGATTAGTTAGCACATAAAGTATATGTGTTATCAAATATAATCTCGATTAGCCACTCCAATAGCTAATCATTCTCAAACATTTCCATGCCATCCATGAGCTATATCATAAGATTATATACACAAAAGGATTATAATACTATACATGCCATATTCCCAAAAATATGCAAGCAACCATACCGAGATGGTCCGTTGATAGTGTGAGCGTGCCTCCGACCGTCATGATCTCCAAACCGGCTTGTCAAAACTACAAGGAATGGAAGGGAGGAAGTAAGCATAAATGCCTAGTAAGTTCACATGCAAATAACAAATAACTTAACAAAAGCAATTATACCAACCAACATTAGCATAACATCACCAAAACATATATCACATTTCTATTCATCATTCATCGTCTTACTACATTATTGTTGTCGTATCAAGTCTCAACCCGAGGGTTAAGTACATACCTATCCAAAGTTCCCATTCCACAACACTTACCAATACGTCACTTGCATCTTGAGTATTCTTCCATTCGCTAGAATTTTACCCGTTAAACACATCAGAATATAACTCGGATACATGGAAAGTTTGCACATAAGTGCCACATATGTAGCCAAGCTACCATGTAACCCGCCCATAAGTGAACTCGGACTCAACTCAATGAGCTCGGGCATTTGCATCCATAAGTGAACTCGGACTCAACTCAACGAGTTCGGACGTTCGCATCCATAAGTGAACTCGGACTCAACTCAACGAGTTCGGATGTTCGCATCCATAAGTCGGACTCAACTCAACGAGCTCGGATGCCTAGTTACATCTCACGAACTCGGATTCAACTCAACGAGTTCGGCCATTCGCATCCATAAGTGAACTCGAACTCAACTCAACCAGTTCGGATGCCTAGTTACATCTCTCGAACTCGGACTCAACTCAACGAGTTCGGGCATTCGCATCCATAAGTGAACTCAGACTCAAATCAACGAGTTCGGATGCCCAAATATCCTAATCTATTCCTGAGGTTCAACGGGATTTTCCTCGTTCGTACTCCTTTACCATTCTCCTTGGAAGACTAATGACGATACTTCAGTAGTCTTTCACATTTTTCACATAATTCATAAAATTTTTGCATGTTGTCCAAAAATGACCACAAAGCATAGAATTGCATGATAACAATCATAATATCGTATAAATAGCATTAAATCATTTAAAATAACGGTTATATTACAATATTTACATATGAACTTACCTCGATACAAAATGAGAATAGTCGAGCCTATTCCTCGTAAACTTTATTTTTCCCCCGATCTCGACTCGAATATCTTTTATCTTGATCTATAATACCAAATTAATTTATTTAATACACACATTCATCAAAACAGCCCTTAATACGAACTTTGGTAAAATTACCATTTTACCCCTAAACTTTCACATATTTACACTTTTTCCCCAAGGCTCGTAAATTAAACCTCATCCTATTTTCTCATGTTTTATGACATGCTGATCATTTTTCCCTTCTATAGCAACATCAAATTCACACTCTAACATGTACTTATGAATATTAGGTATTTTTATCGATTATGTCATTTTACTCGTTTTTACGAAAAATCACTTAGCAAAAGTTGTTTAACACAATCTCAAACTTCATATTCTACCATAAAACATCAAAATTCATACATATCATCCATGGGTAAAATTTTAAATATAAACCTTAGCTCAAAATATTGGTAGAAATAATTAAACCGAGCTACGAGGATTTCAAAAATGTAAAGAACATTAAAAACGGGCATAGAAATCACTTACAATCAAGGCTTAAAAGTGTTGAAACCCTAGCTATGGTGGAGAGAAAAAGTTGACAGCAACTTATGGAGAAGATGATCATTTTTGTGTTATTTTTCCCATTTTATTTCATTTAATATTCATATGACCAAAATGCCCTTCCTTACTAAACTTTCAAAAATTCCATCCACGTCCAATTTTTGTCCATAGACTTAGAAATTGGTCAAATTGCTATTTAAGACCTCCTAATTAATATTTCAAAGCAATTTCATACTAGAAACTTCTATAATGCAAGTTTTGTAACTTATTCAATTTTGTCACTAACTTCAAATTAAGCACTTTATACATAGAATTTCTTCACGAAATTTTCACACAATCATGCAATCATATCATAGACCTCAAAATAATCATAAAATAATTATTTCTATCTCAGATTTGTGGTCCCGAGACCACTATTCCGATTAGGCCCTAATTCGGGATATCACACATTACTAGTACTTTTAGTTCCTTTAGGTTCGACAATCCGGTCTTGCTCAAACTATACTACTGTTTGATAGGTACACTTGCCTGCATCGTGATAATAGTTAGTTCAAGAATGAATAATTATAATTATTTAAAACTTATTACGAAATCACGCGATCAAGTTTTTGGCGTCGCTGCCAGGGAACTAAGATTTTAGGAACGCTCAATTTTTATTACTTTAGCCATTTATTTTTCTTGCAATTTAATTTAATTCTTTTATTATTATTTATTAACCTACTCTTTCTTTCTCTTGGTAGGTTTTTATAGTTTATGACTAGAAGAAACCCGTCGGGACCATTACTTTTTGACAAATAAATCGATCGTACAGTTCGTAGAAACAAAAGAGAAAAAAGGCGTAGCTTAAGATACACGGAGAACGAGAAAAAAGACGATACTCAACCCCCAACCAAAGAGATGGCTGAAAACCAAGGCAATCAGCTACCTCCTGCAATTGCAGTTAATCAAAATCCTGCTCCATGCACTATGTATGATTATGCTAAACCTTCTTTAACAGGAACTGAATCAAGCATAGTTAGACCTGCTGTAGCTACAAATACTTTTGAATTAAAACATAACACCTTTCAAATGATACAGCAATTTGTTCAGTTTGATGGTTTGCAGGATGAAGATCCCAACGCTCACTTAGCAAACTTTTTGAAATTTTGCGATACATTTAAAATCAATGGCATTTCTGATGATGCCATATGTCTTCGATTGTTTCCCTTTTCATTAAGGAACAAAGCTAAACAGTGGTTGAAATCGTTACCACGAGGGTCAATTACTACTTGGGAACAAATGACCAAAAAAATTTTACTAAAATATTTTTCGCCACCTAAAACGGCTAAATTACGTAATGATATCTCTTCTTTTGTGTAGATGGATTTAGAAACACTCTACGATTCATGGGAGAGATACAAGGACCTTCTGAGAAGGTTATGGGTTAACGATTTGGCTCCAAGTTCAAACATTCCACAATGGTTTGAATCCTTTGACTCGGCAAATGGTTGACACAATGGCGGGCGGAACCATCAACAATAAAACACCGAAAGATACCTATCAGTTTATAGAGGAGATGTCACTGAATAACTATCAGTGGCAAGTCATGAGGACAAAGACAATGAAAACAGCCGGCGTTTATAATGTCAATTCGGTCACCATGCTCTCTAATCAGGTAGAACTCTTAAATAAAAAGATTGATAAAACTCTTAAATAAAAAGATTGATGGTTTTCTTAATTCTTTACAGGTTCACCCAGTAATGCAGTGCGAAGCAAGTAGCGGTGGAACAAACCATTCGGAATACCAACCTTATGGCCACAACATGCATAACGAGCAATTAAACTACATGGGTAATATAATAATCCTCGACCTCAAAACAATCCACATAGTAACACTTATAATGCAGGTTGGAGGAACAACCCCAATTTCTCGTGGGGTGGTCAAGGAAATCAAAGACGTCAACATCCTCCAGACTACCAACAACCACCCTACCAACAGGGAAAAAAGCCAAACCTTGAAGAGATGCTCTCAAAGTTTATATCAGTGTCAGAAACCTGTTTTCAGAATACCGAGACAACACTTAAAAATCAACAAGCGTCGATCCAAAGCCTCGAAACTCAGATAGGCCATCTTTCCAAACTAATCTCCGAACGACCACAAGGTAGTTTGCCAAGTAATACCGAACCTAACCTAAGGGAACAACTCAACGCAATTAATATTCAAGATGACGAAGGAGTCATTGAGCCTGAACCAAAACCGAGGCAAGAAACCGTGGTAAGCAAAGGTCAAGGTGAGGTAGATCAAAATACAAACAAACCAGTGACTGTCGAATATAAACATTGTATGCCATACCCCAACGCGACAAGGAAAGATCACTTAGATGAACAATTTGGTAAATTCCTTAAACTTTTTAAAAAATTACATATTAACTTACCGTTTATTGAAGCTCTATCGCAGATGCCAAACGCAGTGAAATTTTTAAAGGAGCTTTTAGCAAATAAGCGAAAGTTGAGCGAGGCGTCGCATGTGGAGCTGAATGCAGTTTGCTCGGCCATTCTCCAAAATAAACTGCCCAACAAAATAAAAGACCCAGGGAGCTTTACTATTCCTTGCTTAATTGGTAGTTTAGATGTTAATCATGCATTAGCTGATCTAGGGGCTAGGATGAGCATTAAATTAGCAGATAAAACTATAAAATTCCCTAGAGGTATTATTGAAGATGTGCTAGTTAAAATCGATAAATTTATATTACCCGTTGACTTTATTATTCTAGACATAGAAGAGGATAGCAACACTATCTTAATTCTAGGAAGGCCCTTTTTAGCAACTGCTAAAACCATCATTGATGTTGGCACAGGTGAACTTACACTCCGGGTGGGAGACAAAACAATCACCCTTCAAGCTCGCAATTCTGGCAACACATCAGGAATTGAAGGTGTGTGACATCCCTAATTTAACCCTAGTCGGGAAGTGGTTTCGAGACCACAAAACTGGGTCACAAAAACATTTAAATACCTTATTCCATGCCAAATATATGTGAAAATGCATGTGTGAATTTTTAATTCTTTGATTTAGTTAAATTGAACGTGAATTGAAAGAAAAGGACTCATGTGAAAGGATTTAAATATATGTGGCTAATTTTAAGAGGTTAGTAAAAGAGTGAAGTAAAATAGATGGAGTTGCATGTCAAATAGTCCATTTCCTAAGGATAGTGGCGCCATGACAAGATTATGGGCAAAGGAACATGTTTCCAACATGTTAGGTTAGTGGTGTATGTAGGAAGCCATAAAATAAAAGCTAGCATTAAAGAATTGAAAAAAATGATGAGCATGGATGCCCCCATTTGCCGTGAATTGAACAAGAAAAACAAAAAAAAAGTGCTCATCCTTTCTCAAATTTTTGTATTGTCGTGAGTGAGGGAGAGGGGGTTTGGAGAACCTTGGCCATACTTGCAACTAGATTGAGGTATGTTTGATGTCATTCCTTAAGATTCATGCATGTTTTAGTTGTTAGTTTGAAACCTACCTAGCCCATGGCTTAGATTTCTTTGCTATTTGATGGAGATGAAGTTCGCCATGGAGGTTGTCTTTCTTGGTTGGTATTTTAATGTTGTTGTGACGAAGCATGAAGAGAAGTGAGATGAATGTTTAATAAAAGGAGATTTTTGTGCCATTGAGTTCTTGTTGTTATATGTGTATGTGCATGAGTATTCGCCATGCTATAGAATCCATGTTGCAAAATAATTAATGCTTAATGTGATATATAATAGTACTTGTGAATGAGCTTGAGAGTATCTAAATTATTAGTTGGAGGTGCCGAATGTGGTCTTGGATGAATTTTAAAGAACAAAGAAATTTTGGGTGACTATAGGTCAAGGACATTCGGCCAAAGGCTTGTGTACTAGCAAAGTCGACCTAGATGGGGTAAATGTTAAGTGTTAAATGTTCATGAGATAAAATTTTGTGATTTGATGAATTAATGATGATAGTATAGTTGATGTCATGTATAAATATGTGGCAAGACGGTTAAACTAGTTAATTTATTGATTAAGCTCAAGAAGCTAGAGGTGGAGAATCAAGCAAAGGCAAAGGAAAGAACATCGAGTAGCCGAGTTGGAACCATTTTACCCAATACAAGGTAAGTCATTAAGCATATATTTGATATTGCTTAAATGATTGTAATATCTATGCAATTGTGTTTAATGAGATGAAATATATACAAATGTATGTGTATGAAAAGATGATATTGTTGAACGTAAAAGAGATAGTGAAATGTGTAGGAAGTTTGCTTGCACTAAGTGTGCGAGAAATAGATGTGTACAAGGACAAGATTGGCACTGAGTGTGCGAAGCTTGTAATGTATGGCACTAAGTGTGCGAGTTTGGACTATATGGCACTATGTGTGCGGGCTTGAATCACATGGCACTAAGTGTGCGTGATTGAGTATTAAGCACTATGTGTGCGAACTCTACACATATCTCCGATTGAATATTTATATGGAGGTGTGACTTTATCGAGATGAGTATGGACAGGGAAAGAGTAAGTACCTTGAGTTCATGGCTAATAGATGCTATGTTCATGCTCGGGTGGAGTTGGTAAGATTTAAATCTATGTGATGATTTCAATTGCATTCCCATAAATAAGGTATCGTGGAATAGATGAAAGTTCATTTGATTGCATGATTGTTGCGGAAATGAAATGATGTATGGAAATTGCTTCAAATATCCTATTGAATAGTATATGAAATGTAAATGTATGACTTGGTATGAGATTGATCCGAAAGGTCTAAGGAACTATGGTATAGTTCGGTATGGCTGGAACACTTGGCCTTGTTTCATTATTTCATTTTATGATAATTTTATTAATGGATGGTTGTGGAATGCTTATGACTTCTCGAGTTATAAACTCACTCGGTGTTTTCTTGTCACCCATTTTAGGTTTCTTGGACTTGTCTCCTTTTGGGTGCTCGGAACCACAACGACGTCATCACACCAAGAGCAATTTTTGGTATTGTCTTCTTAGTCAACTTAGGAGAACATTTGGCATGTATGGGCTATTTTGTTTTGTTAAATTTTGGGTTGTAAACTTTAAGCCATGTGAAAATGGCCTATGTGGTCGCTTTGAGTGGGATGCTAGAATCTATAGCCACGAGTCTTAGAAACCTTAATTTTGATAAGGTGGCCATAATTTGTGTCATGTATGATGGATGATTAGTAAGGCTAAGGAAGGATTCATGAAATTGGCATAGTCTACTGCAGTAACTGTTGCGGACAGCAGCAGTGATATGAGATCGAAAAATCACTAAAAATAGTAGAAGTGGAATTAATTGCTAAAAAAATTACATACTCGAAGCTTGATGGGTCTATTTTCATATGGATGAAACGAAATGACCATATGAGCTGTATTTTAAGAGATATTCAAGATTTCGTGAGACAGGGCCAGAACGGTTTCTGGATTCTATGTTTTGACTTTGAAAATTTACCATAAATTATCCAGAAACAATTAGAAGTTATTCCTTATATGCATAGATTCCCCTTTGAGTCTAGTTTCATTAGAAACAAACGGTGTGAGCATTGGAGCTCTGTACGAGATGATATCCAGGTCGTAATACGCAAAGGTCAGTGTAGTCGAACCCCGAAACAGGGGTGACTTTAACAAATAAACTGTACCAATTGGCCCAACCAAAAATTTTAGAAATAAATCCACAGATGAATATATGAGTCTAAATTCGGGGAAAATTTACGGAACTGGTTTTTGAGTTCTGGAACTCGAGATATGATTTTTAAGGTGACAGGGACGCAGTTTGCCAGCTGGACTGGAAATGTGAAAAATAGTCTGTGTGACACATGAGAGTTGGTCTGAGAACCCCTCGTGTCCGACTCCGGCGACGGTATCGGGAACGGGGTGTTACAAGGTGATCATTTAAACCATTCTACTAAACCTAACAATATGGTGAAACCTACTTTGCGGAAAATGAGTCTAAAAGAAGCACACGAGTCATTCTCAAGCAATAGTAGAGGACCTGTTCATGAAGATCAAAGATTACACATCAAGGAACTTGATGAATGGCGGACGCACAAACCAAGAACACCCGACAAACCGAAACTATGCTAAAACAAGCCCGATACCTCTCCAAATGAACTTAAGGTTGGTGATAAGGTCTTATTAGATGCTGCAGGTCCCCACATTGTCACTACCACACCGAATGAGGAAATCCCTCTTACGGTACTCACTATTTTTCCATTTGGTACGGTAGAGGTGAGTGATCCCAAGTTTGACACTTTTAAGGTAAACAACACCCGATTAAAACCTTATTTTAATGAGATTGATAGCAGGAATGAGGAGTATAAACTCCTCAAACCACCATGACCATTCACTGGAGAGGTAAGTCGAGCTTAGACTATAAATAAGTGCTTCCCGAGAGGCAACCCGAGCACTGACAATAGTTATTTCTTCAAATTTTGGTATTTAAACTCCTAACTTACTAATAGAAATCTTGAATACAGGTGTTTCCACAGAGACACGGCCAAGCACACGGGCGTGCTTAAAGCCGTGTGAAAACAGGGAAAAAGATTTCCCCAACACGGGCTACAATTAAACGCCATGGCCGTGCGACATGGCCGTGGTCGAATGTGCCAAATAAACACGGGCGTACGACACGCCTGTGTCTAGCACCCGTGGACAACACTATCGCAATATCACGGACGTGGGTGGAGCTACACAACTGTGGGAGAAGCGAACCACATCACACACAGTCGTGTAACATGATCACATAGCCACACGGCCTATGCACACGGACGTGCCAGAAGGCCGTGTGACGACATCTTAATTCGCGACAAACATGGCCGAGCCACGGTGTACACGAGCGTGTGTCCCGGCCGTGCCATTTGAAGAATTAGAATAATCCTTTTTATTTTCCTCCCATTAAGTTTTTAAGATTCATTTCTTTCCCTTTTAAACACGGCTTATCGTTGTGACTACTATCAGATTATTACCTTCACTCTCTTTTTATTATTCAGATTTAGTTCCAATACTCGATCTCACCAATCCAAGAATAACATCCATTCTTGATACAGGAAGTTCCACTTCTTCCCCTCTCTTATTCTTATACTTTAATATATATCTTTATACATTGAGGGCAATGTACATCTTAAGTGTGGAGGGGGGAGAGCATTCATGTCATTATCAGAAAAATCCCTGAATAATTACCTTGTTCTCTTGAAAAGCTCTCATATCATATTTAGGATAAATTTTAATTGATTTATGATTTTGATTGATATATCTTGAATTAATACATAGGGATTTATGAATTGATTGTTTAAACTTTAAAACATTAGACAATCAAGCATGATAAGTTGATTTTTAAGAATTTAAAATTATAGGTTGTTTTCCCAAGTCTAGGTATTACTTTGAATTGGAATTCACGAGTCTAAACATCAAAAAGCCATAATTTTTGTAAGATTTTTAAGCCTTTTGAGCATCTATTAATCCTTTCCTACTCATTTTTATTATTGCTTTGAGTGCGTCAGTATTGAACTGTTATTCTAGAACTTGCTTGATTATGCATGTCGAGACTACACCATTTGATTTGATATATCAAAATGATTAAGGCACTTAGGATTAACCCACTCATGCCATGAAAAGCCTACATCCACGATTAACCCTTAGTAAACCCATTTGAGCCTAACAAACCATTCCTTGTACTAACCTCAATATTAACCATTAAACCATTATTGTTGAAATTCCCTAAAGTAATCCTTATTTTTGTCGAGATTTGAGTTGGATGGATTGCTTAGCTATGTTTTTTTCTTAATAGTTAGTCTATATTAATTTAACTTGTTCTTAAAAAAAAACTATGTATACATATCTGTAATTTCATATTCTGAGAAGAAGCTCTATTGTACGCAAGTGAAGATTAACACTTTTTCTAGTTAGGAAAATTTTCAATTCAATCTTGATTCTAACCCTTTCTTTCATCTTGTGACCACACCCCCTAACCAAGCCTCACTACAACCCTGTAAAGGCCTTTGATTAATGTATCATCTTAAATTATAGTGGTGGAGATTTGATTTTCATGCAAGCCTATGGTAATGACTTTTCATTATTGACTATTGAGTGCTTCATTTATTATCCTTAAACACCTCGAGTGATTTGAGTGAATCTTTAGTGAGGATGTGAAACTCTGTGATATTCTGAATCAAAGGTAATTACTTAGATGCGAAGAGACACCTATGTTTGCATGATTAAATACTCAACTTGGAATGTTTGAAACTTTTATGTTCTTTTAGTTGAATTCTCAATGTATGATTACCTATGGATTATTCTGAGATATTATCGATAGAAATTATAAGTTGAGAAGAATTCATTTTGATTATGAGTTGAGAATTTTGCTTGAGGACAATCAAATTCTTAAGTGTAGGGGTATTTGATAAACCGTAAATTATACATATTTTTACCCCATGTTTAATGCATCTTATAGATGATTTCCCATTAGAATTGGTGAATTCGATGCTCCTAATGCTTTAATTTCATGTTTTATACTTAGAAGAGCATAGGAGAGTGAAAGGAACGAGAAACGGGCCAAAAATGAAGAAAATGGGTCAAGTTACGAAATCAACACGGCCTGGACCTCTTCACACGGGCAGACCACACGACAGTGTCAATTTGGCAGGCTCGAGCACGGCCTGAAGTAATTGAACACAGGCGTGTGCCACGGGCGTGTCCCTGCCGAGCCCAAGTTGAATCCAATTCGGAAAAGGCTAATTTTGAGGGCTTCTAGGCATTCCAAAGCCTATAAATACACCCTAGAGAAGAAAGAAAAAGGAGACAGAGAATGGGGAGTAAGGAATTACTCCAAGGAAGTCGATTGATCCATCTTAGAATTCGGATTCATCATCAAGACTGAAGATCTCTCCTCAATTTCCCTTCAGGAGTTTTGGGTTTTCTTTATGTTTTGTATTCTTTATTCTTCTTAGATGTTTTCTTATTTAGTTATGAACTAAAACCCCTAAATACCTAAGGGGAATGAAACCTAAGACGAATCTAGTTATTATTTTCTGAATCGTATGATAAATATTTAACTTGTTCTTAATTATGTGTTCTTAATTCTTGTTTTGATATCCCAGATACTTGATTCAAGACAGCTCTTATTCGAGGAGGAATAGACCTGCCTAAGAGTACATTTGTCATAATTAAACGGAGTTGATTGCACGCCTAGACATAGGGTGACAAGATTTTGCCGGATTAGGGTGAAACCTAATAAGGGGATCCATAGATCGAGTTAATGCAACCCTAGAGTGTTAATTAGAGAAAAGTCTCAGTTATTCAATTTAGGGATTAGACGTTACTAGTCTTGAATAGGGATAATAACATAACTTAGGGATCTCTACGGAACAAGTTGAATGAATAAATCGTCCGATTCGGTGCCAGAATAACAAGTAAAGTCTAGGTGGATTTTTCCTTAGGTATTGTCTTAAGTCAATCGATTTTTCCCAAAAAGCAATTCACCAATTCTTTTCTCTGTGCGTTCTTAGTTTAGATAATTAGTTAGTTAAAACAAAAACCTCTTTATTCTTAGGCTAGATAATAAAAAGACAGTCATTACTAGTACTTTTAGTTCCTTTGGGTTCAACAATCCAGTCTTGCTAAAACTATACTACTGTTCGATAGGTACACTTGCCTACATCGCAATAATAGTTAGTTTAAGAACGAGTAATTATAAATATTTAAAACCTATCACGAAATCACGTGATCAACATCCTGCTAACCAAGAAAGCTTTGCATATCAGTAATACTATTTGGTGCTCTCCACTCCAAAATTGTCTCGATCTTCTTTAGGTCTACTCGAACTCCCTCCACCGAAACAACATGACCCAAGAATGCTACCTCCTTTAGCCAAAGCTCACACTTACTGAGCTTTGTAAATAGTTTCTTCTCTCAAAAATCTATAACACAGTTTGTAGGTGAGCATCATGCTCTTCTTTAGATTGCGAGTACACCAACATATCACCTATTAAGACCATTATGTACTGATTCAATTGCTCATGGAACACTCGACTCATTGAGTCCATAAATGTTGTAGGTGTATTTCTTAATCAAAAGGTCATGACCAGAAATTCATACTGCCCATACCATGTTCTAAATATTATCTTAAAAACATCTGACTCCTTCACCTTAAGTTGATAATACCCTAATCGCAAGTCTAATTTTGAGGACAATGTGACACCTCTCAGTTGGTTAAACAAGTCATCGATTTGTGGTAGTGGGTACTTGTTTTTTATGGTTAATTTGTTCAACTGTCTATAGTTGATACACATCCTTAAGCTACAATCCTTCTTTTTCACAAACAAAACTAGTAATCCCTATGGTGATATAATTGGTCGAATGAAACCTCTATCAAACAACTCCTATAGTTGTATCTTTTGTTTTTTTAAACTCTTTTAGTGTCATACAATAGGGTGTAATAGATATTGGTGAACTACTTGGGTATAACTCAATGTCGAACTTCACTTCATCATCTGAGGGCAAACTAGGTAACTTTTCTGGGAACACATCAGGAAATTCCTTTACAATGCAAATATCGTGAACCCCTATTGCTTTGTCTTGTAAGCCCCTTACATAAGCGAGGTAGGTTTTGTAGCCTTTTTCCATCATTTTCTCTACTGTAATTTCTAAGACCATGTTGGACAGAAATTGGGTTCACTCACCAACCATAACAATTTCTACCTATTCACTACTTCGCAAAGTCACTCTTTTCAACTTAAAATATATATTATCTTTTTGCTTAGTTAGTTAGTCCATTCCCAAGATTATGTTAAACTTATAAAAGGATAATTCTATCGAATCAGCAAATAAGACATGTCATTGGATCATCAAAGGACACCTAGGATACACCCTATCGACTAGAACACTCTCGCCAAATAAACTAATGATAGTTATACCCTTATCAACGTGTCTTACTGGAATACCCAACTTACAAGCCAATTCACTCAAAATGTAAAACTGTGTGGAACTAGAATCATTCAAAGAAAGTAATGGAATAGTTTGTAGAGTGAAGGAACTTGTGATGACGTTGGTCATTCCTGGGTGTTGTGGTTCTGTAACAGCATACAGTCGTGTGAGCCCTCCTATCTCAACTTGACTGGCAACAATATGCACTAGGGTTCGCTATCCAACTTGTTTTGTATCACTACCTCTACCTCGACCTTAACTGTGAACCCCTGCTCGCACTAGTATAGGGGTCAAGTTCTAAGTTTGCAGTCTCTCTTTTCGTTCTAGGTAGTCCATTAACATGTGTTCTTTGGACTCACACTTGGAACATACCTTAGACAATTTTTGACATTCCCCAGGATGCCTTCATTCGCAATGTTAACAGAATGGCCACCTTGGCCATTTTCGTGAACCCTCTTTTTTAGCCTGGGTGTTACTCTACTGCCATAATTGATTAGATTGGAAGCTACATTTGATATTTCTGCCAGCATTTTACAAATTGCGACCCCTCTTGGATGATTGTCAAGACTATCAAGATGTTTGAGACCCTGTCACAATTCATGGACCCACTGTTCTAATTTCCTCAACAGCCTTCGCTTTATCCATGAACTCATCAAATTTCGCTGTATCATGTCCTACAAGATAGAGTTCAATGTCGTGATGTAACCCAAAGTAAAAACTTTTACAGTGATTATAACATCCCTAAATAGGGCCTAATCGGAATAGTGGTTTCGGTACCACAATCTGACATCAAAATATTTATTTTATGATTATTATGAGGCTTGGAATATGAATACATATATGTATTAAAGTTTCATGAAGAAATTCAAAGAAAGGTGTCCAATTGGAAATTTGGGACGAAATTGAATAAATTGTAAAACTTGGATTCTATAAGAAATTTGTATGGAATTGCTTTAGATTATGAATTAGAAGGTCTTGGAGAGTAATTTTCCCAAATTCTAAATTTTTAGACAAAAATGGGCTTGCATGGATGAAATTTTAAAGAAAGGGCATGAGCGCATTTTGGTCATTAGGCTTTTTAATGAAATAAAAAGGGGAAAATGGAGCAAAAATATGCTCATCTTCTTCCCATAGCTACCGAAATTTGGAGGACACCATAGCTAGGGTTTCTTCAATTTTCAAGCTCAATAGTAAGTGCTCCCAAGCCACGTTTTTCATGTTCTCTGTATTTTTGAAATCCCGGTAGCTTGCTGTTTCCATTTCTACCCATATTTCATGTTAGGGGTTCTATTCAAAAATTTACCCATGTATGAGTTATTGGTATTCTGATGGATTATGGAGGAATATGAAAGCTAAATGTGTGCTAAACTTCTTTTCCAAGTTGGTTTTCATGAGAAACCCTTATATTTTGCAAAAGATGTAAATGTGTGGTAAAAATGAGGAAAATAATGAAAAATGTGGGTTACCAAAAGAGAGAAAAATGTTCAGTTAGGCTTGGGTAAGATAGAAATTGCATGTGTTTCATTATACGAGCCTAGGGACTAAATCGTAAAAATGTCAAAGGTTAGGGGCAAAACGGTCATTTGAACTGGGGGTAGATATTAAGCTTGAAATGTATAATGTGGGGTATTAATGAATTAATTTTGTTGTTATAGACCTCGAGGAACAAATTTCGAAGGTCGATCATGGTAAACGCAAGGTTTCAAAATAACCGAAACACAATCCCGAAAAGAATTCCAGGTATGTTCGGATAACTTAAAGTAAACCCCTAATATGCATAATTGTATGATTTATGAAAGCATGATATTTTAATTTATTGATGGTATGAAAATGCATGAAATGCACCTTTGGTAATGACTTGTTGATAACTATCTCGTTTGAGGTTAAAAAGGGGATTTGATGGATAAACCATGTTTTACATGTGAATTAAGATCCTGCATGTAAGGATTTAGCCTGGACGAGTAATCCGTGATCTCAAGTTTGGAAAGGAATTTAGCCCAGACGGGTGTTCCTCGAATGATCAAGCCTCCCAAAGAATATATGTGCATTACAGATTTATCCCGGACGGGTAATCCGATTAGGGTCTGAATTTAGCCTGGACTGGTAATTCAGATCCGATCTCATTAAGGGTGTTTGTTGCTATAAGGTATTTAGCCTGGACCGGTAATCCTGACATCACCTTACGAGTTCATGTTATGGGGGATTTAGCCTGGACTGGTAATCCTACCATATGATGCGAGGTTCGCAGGAGTGCATATATGGAATGATCATTCGTATGAATTGATGGATAATGGGTATTCCATCGAGATTTCCTAGAAACTCAACGGGATTAACATGGGATATACATATATGAATGAATTTTTGAATGATGAACTCATCTAATTAAATTACATGATACATGATTATGTGACTAACTCAGTGATTGAGTGCATGTGATAGGAAATCATTTCATAATGGATAAGTTTATGAATTAAGTATGGATGTATGCTAATTAATCGGTAAGTTTACTTTCCAGTTATTCGAGCTTATTAAGAATGAAAATGCTTACCCCCTTTATTTTCCCTATTTTATAGAGCTCGCGGACTCATAAGGATTGGAAGACGGTTGAAGAAGCAACACACTATCAACTAGCCAAGCTTTGGTATAAAGACACTTCTATTTCGTTAATGGCATGTATAGGGCTTTGAGTATTTTTTCATATGTGTCATTTGAATTGCCAAATGAAGGCCTGTAAAGATGCATTCATCTTTTTGTATAAGGCCATGGACATTGGCATATTTGAATGTAGATTATGACCTGCCTTTATATGCATGTTTATGCTCCATTATGATGGGTTGCTACAAGTGGCAATGAGTTAAAAAAGGAGCCAAATTTTGAATGTACTACAATAACATAAGAACCCATAAATACTAGATAGGAAATAACCTTTTTGTATGAAACCAATGATCTGAGGCTTCCATACAACTAACTTCATCAAGATCATTTACAAGTGTATAATCATGTTTTACCTTGAATTTGGTATCTCTTAAGAAAAAGAAATAAAAAGTGGTGACTAAAGGCTTGGTAAATAGCCTATTAAAGTCCACATGGTTAGACACACGGGCGTGTGTCTAGGCCATGTGTGACACATGACCTATCCCTATGGGCGTGTGGTATGGCCGTGTGTCCCCTGTACCTAAAACATCAAGTCAAATTAGAACACAGGTAGGACACACGGGTGTGTGTCTGGGCAGTGTTAATTTAACAGAATGCTCAAGTCTTGGACACAAGGTGAGACCACGGGCGTGTGCCTTTGTTGTGTCTAAAAGTCAGTGTTGCCAACGGTTTGAAGGCATGGACGTGCCCTAGACCACACGGGTGTGGGTGATCACATGGCCCCTCATACACGGGCGTGTGACACTTCTAAATAAAGAAATTTTCTAATGTTATGGAATGTTCCCGGTCCTATCCCGAATAATGCCTACGTATATTTAGGGTCTTGAAGGCTCATTTAAGGGACGAGATATGAATGCTTGTAAGTTTCATTTCTAAGCTAAGCCTGGTGAGTCGATTCAGTATGTTTTAAAGGAAAATTTTAGGTAATGCCTCAAACCCTATTTCGGTGCCTGATACAGGTGAGGGGTGTTATATTTATTAGTATTAGAGCTACAGTTTAGTCGGTTCTAGGACTATCGTAAAGGATGTTAAAGTTCGCTATACATGCCATTATTTGAATGTTGATAGTGTGACGTCTCTTAATTGTTTAAATTATTTTGAATATAGTAAATGTCTTCCAATCAAGTACAAGATGAATCCAAAAGAGCCGAGAGCCATGCTCTAGCTTCCGTACAATGAGCTGTATTTAGTAGTAGTAGAAGGCTAATGTCAGAAGGTCGAGAAGACAC